>NC_092129.1:179220503-179524253 GCF_043159975.1 Macaca nemestrina | reverse complement strand
GGAGGTGGCAAGAAGGATGATAAGGACAAGAAAAAGAAATACGAACCTCCTGTACCAACTAGAGTGGGGAAAAAGAAGAAGAAAACAAAGGAACCAGACGTTGCCAGCAAACTGTCACTGGTGACACCTCACACTCAGTGCTGGTTAAAATTACTGAAGTTAGAGAAAATTAAAGACTGTCTTCTCATGGAGGAAGAATTCATTAGAAATCAGGAATAAATGAAACCATTAGAAGAAAAGCAAGAGGAGGAAAGATCAAAAGTGGATGATCTGAGAGGAACCCCGATGTCAATAGGAACCTTGGAAGAGATCATCAATGACAATCATGCCATCGTGTCTACATCTGTGGGCTCAGAACACTACGTCAGCATTCTTTCATTTGTAGATAAGGATCTGCTGGAAACTGGCTGCTCAGTCCTGCTCAACCACAAGGTGCATGCTGTGAGAGGGGTGCTGATGGATGACACGCATCCCCTGGTCACAGTGATGAAGGTGGAAAAGGTCCCTCAGGAGACCTATGCTGATACTGGGGGGTTGGACAATCAAATTCCAGAAATTAAGGAATCTCTGGAGCTTCCTTTCACCCATGCTGAATATCATGAAGAGACGGGTATAAAGCCTCCTAAGGGGGTCATTCTCTATGATCCACCTGGCACGGGTAAAACCTTGTTAGCCAAAGCAGTAGCAAACCAAACCTCAGCCATTTTCTTGAGAGTGGTTGGCTCTGAACTTATTCAGAAGTACCTAGGTGATGGGCCCAAACTTGTACAGGAATTGTTTCAAGTTCCTGAAGAACATGAACCGTCCATTGTGCTTATCAATGAAACTGGCGCCATTGGGACAGAAAGATATGACTCAAATTCTGGTGGTGAGAGAGAAATTCAGCAAACAATGTTGGAACTGTTGAACATGTTGGATGGATTTGATTCTGTGGGAAATGTGAAAGATACCGTTGCCACAAACCGAATAGAAACTTTGGATCCAGCACTTATCAGACCAGGCCACGTTAGCAGGAAGATTGAGTTCCCCCTGCCTGATGAAAAGACTAAGAAGCGCATATTTCAGATTCACCCAGCAGGATGATGCTGGCCGATGATGTAACCCTGGACGACTTGATCGTGGCTAAAGATGACCTCTCTGGTGCTGACATCAAGGCAATCTGCACGGAAGCTGATCTCATGGCCTTAAGAGAACTAGAATGAAAGTAACAAATGAAGATTTCAAAAATCTAAAGAAAATGTGCTTTATAAGAAACAGGAAGGCACCCCTAAAGGGCTGTCTCTCTAATGAACCACAGCTGCCATCAGGAAAATGGATGGGAGATTTATGAATCCCTGAAAGGGATGAGGCTGGGGGAGTTGCCCAGAGGAATCCCTGTTCCCATTGATTTTTATTAGCAAAACATCCTGTGTCTTTTGGAGCACAATGTGTAAGTGCTCATTGGGTGGCCTTCTTCTGTTGGTCACTGTGCAGCAGTCTGCTTCCCAATGAAGTGTGTTCTTTCACCAAAAAAAAAAAAAAAAAAAAAAAAAAAAAGTCTCGCTCTGTTGCCCAGGCTGGAGTGCAGTGGCACAATCTTGGCTCACTGCAATCTCTGCCTCCTCAGTTCAAGCGATTCTCATGCCTCAGTCTCCAGAGTACATGGGATTACAGGTGTGCGCCACCACACCTAGCTAATTTTTGTGTTTTTAGCAGAGATGGGGTGTTGCCATGTTGGCCAGGCTGGTCTCAGACTCTTGACCTCAAGTGATCCACCCGCTTCAGCCTCCCAAAGTGCTGGGATTACAGGTGTGAGCCACCGCACCAGCCAGACTTCTTAAAAATAATATTTTCTGTATAAAGCAAGAGTAAGAAGGTGGTCAGGAGACTTATCAGATTGAAATGATCTCCATGAAGTCCCAGGAAGTGAAAGGAGACTTCTCACTTCCCACTCAGCTCTCCAGCCCGTGAAAACCACCCATCCCCATCATACATACTGCAAGGTAAACCTGAAGTCCAAAGTCCTGACAGCTTCTCACCTTTTATCCCCCAGGAACTGTAGTTAATAACAGCCACCCTCTATTAGTCCGTTTTCACACTGCTATAAAGAATTGCCCAAGACTGGATAATTTATAAAGAAAAGAGATTTAAATTCCACATGTCTTGGGAAGCCTCAGGAAACTTAGAGTCATGGCAGAAGGGGGAGCAGCCTCATCTTACACGGTGGTAGGAGAGAGAGACTGTATGAGAGCACAAGAAAAACTACCATTTATAAAACCATCAGATGTCGTGAGAATTCACTCATTATCACAAGAACAGCATGGGGGAAACCACCCCCATCATTCAGTCACTTCCCTCCCTTGACATCTCAGGATTACAATTCAAAATGAGATTTCGCCAGGCACAGTGGCTCATGCCTGTAATCCCAGCACTTTGGAAGGCCAAGGTGGGTGGATCACCTGAGGTTCAGGAGTTCAAGACCAGCCTGGCCAACACGGCAAAACCCCATCTGTACTGAAAATATAAAAGTTAGCCAGGCATGGTGGCAGGTGCCTGTAATCCCAGCTACTCGGGATGCTGAGGCAGGAGAATCTCTTGAACCTGGGAGGCGGAGGTTGCAGTGAGCAGAGATCGCACCAGTGCACTCCAGCTTAGGCAACAGCATGAGACTCCATCAAGAAAGAAAGGAAGAAAGAGGAGAGGAGAGGGGAGGGGATGGGAGGCAGGGGATGGGAGGGGATGGGAGGGGATGGGAGGGGAAGGGAGGGGAGGGAAGGGGAGGGGAGAGGGGATATGGGTAGGAACACAAAGCCTAACCATATCACACCCCATTGGCCACCCACCCACCTCCTCCTCCCAGAAGCTCTTCCCTCCCTGTGAGTTGGCAGGTGAACTTCTGTTATTCCTTTCTGGCCACATCTCCCACCTCCTTTACTCTACTCTCTTCCTCTGGAAACTAAATGTAAGTACTTCACAAGGCTCTCCTCTTTTCCTTAAAAAACTCACGCTTTTTACACCTTCAACTCTCTCCTCCATACAGATGATTCTGTATTATCAGCTCACCGCTCACTTCACTCTTGAGTCCCAGACTCAAATTTCCAACTACCTGCTGGAAATCTGCACTTCATTGGCCCATGGGTATTCTAAACTCCACCTGCTCAAAACTGAAAGCAAGACAACCCCCTGAAAACCTGCTTCTTCTGCACTTTCCACTCTTCTGTTCCTTCATATGAAAAAATATCCATATGAAGTACAGCACATATTCTCATCCCTGAGTGTACCATCCCCACTGCACGCAACTCAAAATGTCCATTCTCCTTAGCTGTTTTCTAGTGCCCATGCCACTGGTTCTGAACTCAGGGGATTATCTGTAAGCACAAGTTCCAAGGCCCCACCTGCAGGTTTGCAAACCACTGCTCTCCGACACATTTTCTAGGTGAAATCAGACCAAGGGAATGCTTATACCACATCAGACAGTCCCTTGTTAAACTGTTTTCACTGGGTTGTGATTTGTTACGATACCCTTGGCTGCTTGAAGGCTGCTACAAACAGGCATATGATTAAAACTGCTGTTGTACTCATGCCAGAGGCGTAGCTAAGCGTGTTAACATTACATCACAGAGGGGGCCTTTTATGAGGCGGGGTCCCTGACTGATGAGCAAACAACCACAGGAGGGTCAGGCGAGAGGCCCAGTGGAGGGTAACACACACAGAGTTCAGTGACCTCCTTGTTCCTTGAGGAGAGGACCTATTCCTATCTAAGGACATTCCCAGAAGGCAATGGGTTTCAAACAACGTCCTGGAGACTCATCTCAGGGAACTAAGCAGGTAGGAATGGAAAGGAGGAAATGGGAGGGGAGAGGAAGTCAGTCCGGGACCCCCATCCTGGCTTCAACCAAAAGCTTCACTCTCATATGCCTGATGGATGGAGCTGCAATGTTTTTGAACAAAAGATTCCATTTGAACAAAGAGCTCTGGGTTCTGTAACTTTAAGAGTTTGGGTCTGGTTTTTTTTTTTTTTTTTTCTTTTCATTTGTTTGTTTTTTGCCACATCAGAATTTAGAGAGAATTTAGGAGTTTTAAAACTATAATTAGGCCGGGTGTGGTGGCTCACACCTATAATCCCAGCACTTTGGGACGCCAAGGCGGGCTGAGGTCAGGAGTTCGAGACCAGCATGGCCAACATGGTAAAACCCCGCCTCTACTAAAAAAAAATTACAAAAATTAGCCAGGTGTGGTGGTGTACGCCTATAATTTCAGCTACTCTGGAGGCTGAGGCACAGGAATCGCTTGAACCCTGGAGGCAGAGATTGCAGTGAGTCGAGATGGCGCCACTGCACTCCAGCCTGGGTGACAGTGAGACACTGTTTTAAAATAAATAAATAAAATAAAACTACAAATATAGAGGAGCAGACAGTGGCAAAGCAGATCAAAGACAGACTTCAGAAGGCCTTGAACTCTAATCTAAGGCATTCAGATTTTCACCTCAGGCTAATGGGGACTCGCCAGAAGCTTTTGTGGAAGGAACAGAATGGTGAAAGCAATGCTGAACAGAGACTAACTTGGTTACAGAGTTCAGGATGGAGACTGGAGTTGGAAGATAAAACAGAGGCACCAACTGCCAGGTGTTTTCTATAACAAGGGCCTCAATCAGGTTTTCTTAAGGAAAAGATGCATTCCATGAAGTCAAATATCCAAGAAAGAGGTATACATTGCATACAATACTTTATTTGATCCTTTCCACATTCCCCAGGGGTGTATTCCTGTCATCATTGGAGATGAGGAAATAAGGCCCTGAGACTCAAGTCATTTGTCCAAGATGACATAGTGAGCAAATGACTAAACTGTAATTCAATGCCAAGTCTGTTTTTTGTTTGTCTTTTTTTTTAATTGAGACAGAGTCTCACTCTGTTGCCAGGGTGGAGTGCAGTGGTATGCAATCTCGGTTCACTGCAACCTCCACCTCCTGGGTTTGAGCGATTCTCCTGCCTCAGTCTCCTGAGTAGCTGGGACTACAGGCATGCGCCACCACGCTAATTTTTTGTATTTTTAATAGAGACTGGGTTTCACCACGTTGGCCAGGATGGTCTTTATCTCTTGACCTCGTGATCTGCCCTCCTCGGCCTCCCAAAGTGCTGGGATTACAGGTGTGAGCCATGGCACCCGGCTGTCTATTAAACTTTTTACTGTACTGTATGACCTCCAGCCATCCCAATCCCTTACCTGGGCATTCAAGACCTTAAAAAATCAGACGTCTAAAATGTGTGCATTTTATCATATGCGAATAATACCTAATTTAAAAGTTAAGCTGATCCTCAAAACACTTGTTATTTTCTTGTTTTTTTTTAATAGTAGTCATCCTAATGGGTGTGAGGTAATATTATGAAAACTCATTTGTTTTTAACTTTTTTGTTCATTAGTATATTTAAGACTATAAATTTGCCTTTAAGTACTGCTTTAGATGTATACAAATTCAATCATGTAGTATTTTATTCAGTTCTATTTTTTTTTCAGTCCAAATGTTATTTAATAGTATGCTATCTAATCTCTAAATAAGCACGACTTTATTTTAGCCATCTTTTTAAAAATATTAATTCTGTGATGACATTGTAGTTGGAAAACATTGTCAGAATAGGATTAATTCTTTGGAATTTACTGAAGCTTCCTTTGTGGCCTAATATGTGATCTATTAACTGCAAATGTTTTAGGTATAATCAAAAATAATGTTTTCTGTTTATATTGTGTACACATATATATTTGAGACACAGTCTTGCTCTGTCACCCAGGCATGATCTTGACTCACTGCAACCTACACCTCCAGTGTTCAAGGAATTCTCATGCCTCAGCCTCCCAAGTACCTGGGACTACAGGTTTGTGCCACCATGCCTGACTAATTTTTGTATTTTTAGTAAAGATGGGTTTCCACCATGTTGTCCAGGCTGGTCTCAAACTCCTGGTCTCAAGTGATCTGCCCACCTTGTCCTCCCAAAGTGCTGGGATTACGGCTGTGAGCCACGACACCAGGACATGTATTTTTAATTGTATTTTTGCCCTTTCATATCCATGAATGAACATTTCCAACTGCAACTGTTAATATTTGTACTTTTTCTATGCATCTGATATAGTCAAGATTGTATTGTAAGGTGTTATATGTTTATGATGATTATTTTGATTTTATACTGTTCCTTAAACATTTTTAAACCGTGAAATATAATTTACATGAAGAAAGTTTATAAATCTTATCTACATATTTAAAGCAATACTTATAGACACCCATATAACCACCACTAAGGTCAAGAAATAGGCTGGGCACGGTGGCTCACACCTGTAATAGCAGCACTTTGGGAGGCCAAGATGGGTGGATCACCTGAGGTCAGGAGTTCAAGACTAGCCCGGCCAACATGGCAAAATCCCATCTCTACTAAAAATACAAAAATTAGCCGGGCTTCGTGGCATGTGCCTGTAGTCCCAGCTGCTTGGGAGGCTGAGACAGGAAGAATCACTTGAACCCAGGAGGCACAGGTTGCAGTGAGCCAAGATCACGCCACTGCACTCCAGCCTGGGTGACAGAGTGGGACCCCGTCTTAAAAAAAAAAAAAAAAAGAATAAAATATTAACTTTTTTTTAATTAACAGTTTTAAAAATAAACCCATCTTTCTAACCTTTTCTGGCACTAATCCACCTTCTCCACCAACCCTTCCATATACCTCACGCTTCTTCAGGATAAGGCTGTTTGTCACTATGCACTAATTCTGCTGTTCATTGCACCCAATCATTCTGTTTGTTTGTTTGGACAGGGTCTCACTCTATTGCCTAGGCTGGAGTGCAGTGGCACAATCTTGGCTCACTGCAACCTCCGCCTCCCAGGTTCAAGCAATTCTCCTGCCTCAGTCTCCCAAGTAGCTGGGATTAAAGGCACTCACCACCCCATGCTCAGCTAATTTTTGTATTTTTAGTAGGAGACAGGGTTTCATCATGTTGGTCAAGCTGGTCTTGAACTCCTGACCTTGTGATCCTCCTGCCTTGGCTCCCCAAAGTGCTGGGATTACCGGCGTGAGCCACGCACCCAGACGCACCCATTTTTATGGCTTCTCTTACACCTAGTGATGCCTCCCACGTGAGGGTCCCTTCCCCACCTCCCCCGCCAAAAACCTCCCCAGGCTTCCCCACCTCCCCCGCCAAAAACCTCCCCAGGCTTCAAACTGCAGCTAAGTGGTACCTCTGTAGAGTGTCCTTCACTCTCTCCTCAAGAGGGAACCTCTGCCTCTCTATTCTCTGTATCTTCACACCTTTTTAAAAAATTTCTCTTAAGCCAGCTTTCATATTATTCTCATATTGTGGTTATTTTCTTTGTCACCTATTATATATAAACTCCTTGAAGACAGGACAAGGGTCTTAACCTCTGAATTTTCCTTAGCTTGACTCAGTGGGAGGCATATGGTAAGTGCTCAACCAATATTTTAAAGAAGTGAATAGAATCTCTTCTTTAACCCAGTTATGTTTCATTAGTCAAGATAGCTAGCATTTTTTCCCTTTAAAACATCTCTTTGGCCGGGGCGCAGTGGCTCATGCCTTAATCCCAGCACTTTGGGAGGCCGAGGTGGGCAGATCGCCTGTGTTCAGAAGTTCAAGACCAGCCTGGCCAACATAGTGAAACCCTGTCTCTACTAAAAACACAAAAAATTAGCTGGGCGTGGTGACAGGCACTTATAATCCCAGCTACTCAGGAGGCTGAGGCAGGAGAATCGCTTGAACCTGGGAGGTGGAGGTTGCAGTGACCCGAGATCACGCCATTGCACTCCAGCCTGGGCCACAGAGCGAGGCTCCATCTCAAAAAACAAAACAAAAACACATCTCTTTATGTTCATTTCTTTTCCATTTTGATTGCTGCTCTGCAGAAAGAGAGAGAGAGGAAGGATGGAAGGAAGGATGAAAGGAAAGAAAGGAGGAAGGGAGGAAGAAAGGAAGGGAGGGAGGGAGGGAGGAAGGAGGGAGGGCGGGAGGAAAGGAAAGAAGAAGGAAGGAAAGAAACTACATTTAGATCCCCTTCCCAGACCAATTACATGAGAATTTCTGGAGAAGGAGTCCGACATCCTTAATTTTCTCATGTGCCACCAGGATTGAGAACCACCACTTTTTTGGTCCCTTTTAATTTGACCAGTTTTATCTCTAAACCTCTAAAACAGGGAGGGAGGGAGAAAGGAGGGAGGAACCCAGTGGCTTTCAGGGCACGTTTCACAGGCCCATCCAATCTATTCAGCTACTTCTTCCAACAGGTGCCTCTGCTCCTAGGCTCCTCCAGGTCCCACAGACACACTGTGCTCCCATCTTTATTCCCTGCTCCTTGCACCTGGATATTTCCCTTCTGCCCTCCCCTACTCACACTCTAACCATCCTTCCAAGCCATTCCCTCCTCCTCAAAGTTTCCCAGACCTCTGCTATCATCCCTTTCTAAATCCCTGTGTTGAAATAAGCATGATGACCATAGCTAATAACACTGTATTGAATGCTGGAAATTGGCGAGGAGTGTAGATATCAGGTGTTCTCACCACACACACACACACACACACACACACAGGTAACTGTCAGGAGATGGATATGTTAATTTGCTTGACTGTAGTATTCATTTCACTATGGATATGTATTGCAAAACATCACGCTGCACACTTTAAATATATACTACAAAAAAAAGAAATAAGACCTTCGAGTTGGCACAAAATCTAACACAATGGACTTATCCCCACCACCAGTCCACGCACTTGTCTCTCTAAGATCACAAATTCCCTGAGAACAGCGACCATGACTAAGATTCTGTGGCCACAACCCTGGCCTCTTACCCTGTGGAGAGATGGTTTGCTAATTGAATGCTTTTTCCAGAGGAGGCCCTTTAACCTAACCCTCTCCTGCCACAGAGTAAATGAAGAAACAAGAAGGTTAAGTGACTTATGGGAAGTCACACATCTTGACCCAAATCTAGCAACCTCAAGGCTCTTCTCTGGTTGCTTATTCACAGCCATCTGTTTTTCTCATTCTCTCCACTGATTCCCCCTCAGGAGCGACAGAAGGCCCTTTACCCTCACCTTTCTCTCTAAGCCTTAAGAACTGTATCTTTCTCAGTGATAGGTCACTCAGCTGCTGTATTTGGTGGCAGAGCCCAGAGAACAGCACAGAACCTCAGCCCTCAGGGCAATTCAGCTGCTGCAGTTTTTTTCTGAAAGTCCTTCCCTGAAGAGTCATTCTTTGTGAGGGAGGGGGTTGGGGACCTTTCTGGAATTATTGCTGACATACACACCAAAGGTTGAGTTTGTCTTCTGGGTTAAACAGAGGAACTATGGCTCTAAATTGGCCAGGAAGAGGCTTCAGCTGAGGCTACAGGAGGGCAGGCCACCAAGGGAGTATAAAAGAAAAAAGCAGGCTGGGCACAGTGGCTCATGCCCGTAATCCCAACACTTCGGAAGGCTGGGGTAGGCAGATCACATGAGGCCAGGAGTTTGAGACCAGGCTGGCCAACATGGCAAGACCCTGTCTCTACAAAAAATATAAAAATTAGCAAGGTATGGTGGTATGCACCTGTAGATCCAGCTACTTGGGAGGCTGAGGTGGGAGGATAGCTTGAGCCCAGAAGCTCAAGGCTGCAGTGAGCCGTGACCATGCCACTGCACTCCAGCCTGGCTGACAGAGCAAGACTCTGTCTCAAAGAAACAAAAATGAAAGAAAAGAAAAAAATATATAACAGTTAAGTAGAAGCAGAAGCTTCCACCAATTTGGAGGAAAAGCAACCTCTATAAACCAATGTGAAGCCAGGACAGGCAGGAAAGAGCACCTCTTGGGTAGAGAGGCCAACGGGGGCCCTGGAATTCAGGCCAGGAGCACATGTTCATGAGAGAATTAGAATTCTGCACTCCAGCAATAATGACTCTGTAATCCCAAGTCACTGGCAGATGTTAAAGTGATTTCCATCCCCATGAGGTGCAGAGACACCAGGAATTCCCCCTGGATTTCTTCCTGGGCAAGACTGTTGCCAAGGTCCCCAACTAAAGGTAGAAAGGGTGACAGTGGCCAGGGGAGTGAGAAAGACAGCAGGGGCCGGGCCCACACAGGTGGCTGCTGTTCCCATCTGCAGCAGTTAAGGCTTTGATTAGCAGCCCACAGCAGCCATGGCTGGGGACGGCCACCTCCCACCCGGGCACAAGCCGAAGGACACTTGTGACTGGGGACAGCTGCAGATGGTGAGTACTCTCATGCCCTGTGTCTTTCCACATTGGCATCTTCACTATCGTGTATACCCCTATTCACACCTGGAACCACTCTGCTAGTCCCCAAGAGGAAATTCAGGCTGTTAGAATGAGATAATTTCAGAGCTTTAAATGGCTCCCATTTATGAGAAACTAGATGAGAGAGCAAAGCAAAGCATTCACGACTCACGTGCTACAAGGAGAACTAGCAGGAAAGGGTTCTTTCCAGCCTCTACTCTGCCATTTACCAAGTAGGTACCAAATATGTGGACCTGGGCACTGTGGATGTGGCTCACCATTCCCACATCTGTAACATGAGGGGGTCGAGCAAAACGACTCTTTGAAAATAGCCCGACAATTCTGTAGTTACAAATCCTCATTTCACAATCATTAGGTGAGGGCTCCAATCACACAGCCAGCTGGGTCAGAGCAGAGCTGGAACCTGCCTCCCTGGATATGGCGCTTCTCTGCCCTACCCGACATCGCCTTCCTTGCACCTGTGATTCCTAGCCACCTGCTGTCAATAGGAGTGGCGGGAGGAGGATCCTGGAGCCATAGGCTAGACAAAAGGCCCCAAGATGCAGGCTGCAGGCTACAGGCTACATGGGAAATTTCCAGATGCCAAGAGACGGCCACTCTGCTATTTGTCAGAGCTCCCCCATGAAACTAATGAGAAGTCAAATTACATGGGCTAACTAAAGACCACTCTACTCTATCTGTATTATTTGAATTTCATACAATCAAGCAGACATTTCAGTATGACTTAATTAAAAACTGAATACAGAGTCTTAAAACTTCTATCATTTAGATTCTTTTTTTTTTTTTGGAGACAGAATCTCGCTCTGTTGCCCAGGCTGGAGTGCAATGACACAATCTCAACTCACTGCAGCCTCTACCTCCTGGGTTCAAGGAATTCTCCTGCCTCAGCCTCCTGAGTAGCTGGGATCACAGGCGTGGGCCACCACACCCTGCTAATTTTTGCGTTTTTAGTAGAAACGAAGTTTCACCATTTTGGCCAGGCTGGTCTCAAACTCCAGATCTCCAGTGATCCGCCTGCCTGAGCCTCCCAAAGTACTGAGATTATAGGTGCGAGTCACCACACCTGGCCTAGATTCATTTATTTTGGCTTAAGTAATATTTAATAGGTAAATCACAGATATCCCATTGGAGGAAAATTCTCACATAACTCCTTGTGGATAATAATCACATCTAACATTGAAAGGATGCCGTGTGCCAGGAGTTTTGTAGATGTCATTTCATCTCACGCTTATGGGACGTGTGGCTGTTACCAGCACCTTACAGATGCGAACACAGAGGGGTGGAGAGTGAGGTCATTTATTCAACCACACAGGGGAGGTATGGGGCCAGGATCAAACCCACATGTTAGATAGACTGACTCCACAGTCCATGTCCCCGACCCCTGCACCACACTGTCTCTCGGTGGGTATTTACACCTGGCATTAATACGTCTCTCTAACACCATTACTTAAGTCAGGTTTTGACAGAGTAAGGAAGATAAGAGACAACATCAGAGCACCTGGGCTCGAGGCCCAGCTGCACCACTTATTACTTAGACGTTAACCTGTATGAACTGCAGTGTCTCATCCAAATAAGAATGATTCTAGATTATTGCTCACAGAACTGTTGTGAAGATTAAATCTCAGAACCCATGTACAATGCTCAGTGCAATGCCTGGTATATAATGAGCTCTCAATGAAAACACATAATCATGGTTCAGGACACCAAAGATCATCTGGGCCCCCGTCACAGCACTGCTGCTGGCCAGCCCTGGATTGAAGCACCATGCTCCTGGGCTGCCAGCTTCTGCAGATTTCAGCTACCCTGAACATTCCCTGCCTTAAAGGCAGCTTCCAGAAAGAGCACAGTTGATCCCAAGTTAAATTGTCAGGTAGACGACCAGCTGCCATTCATATGGAGCCAAGTGTGGATGCGTGGATAAGTTAGAGGATGAAGCTCTTCCTTTAGGGTCACACCACATGCTCCCCAGCAAACTTGAGGACTGACTACTACAGAATCCGTGACTGTTCTGGCTGGTTTAGAGACCTCAGTTACCCCAGTTGCCCGTGCTGACAGCAGCAATCTTGATGCGCCACCTGAGGGTTCCACTCAGCTGTATATGATTTGAGTTAAAATAGTTTTAAATTTATAAGTGAGTTTTTCACTTTTGTGTCTTAAAAGGCAAAGGAAATGACCTGTTTTTATTTTTCCAAAACAAAGTCCAAAAGGTATAGACTCTCCAGCACCATCTCCAATGGCATATTTCCGTAAACCCTCTGCATAGGCATGCCCAACCACTCGCCACTCTGAAAATATATCGTGCTTTCTCACCCCTCTGTGCCTTTGCTCTCACCCTCCCTACCTGAGAATGAATCACTTCCTTGTCTCCGTTGAAGCATTTGGTTACTTCTTCCTCGCTTTCAGACCTTTTGTATAAGACGTCGCTTATGTCTTCCTACTAGACTGTAGACCACATTGAGAGGTGACAACGTGCTAGCACAGCCCTCGCCCTGGGCGCCTCCTCGGCCTCGGTGTCCACTCTGGCGGCACTTGAGGAGCCCTTCAGCCCTCCACGGCACGCTGGAAGCCCCTCTCTGGGCTGGCTGAGGCCAGAGCCACCTTCCTCTGCTTGCGGGGAGGTGTGGAGAGAGAGGCGTGGGCGGGAACCCGGGCTGGGCTCGCGGGCCGGTGTGAGTTCGGGCGGGCGCGGGCGCGGTCTTGGCGGGCCCAGCACACGGAGCGGCTGCCGGCCCAAGGCAGTGAGGGGCTTTGCACCGGGGCCAGCAGCTGCGGAGGTTGCGCCGGGTCCCCCAGCAGTGCCGGCCCGCCGGCGCTGCGCTGCACTCAAATTCTGGCCGGGCCTTAGCCGCCTCCCGGCGGGGCACGGCTCGGGACCTGCAGCCCGCCATGTATAAGCTCCTCCCCCTGCGGTGGGCTCCCGCGAGGCCTGAGCCTCCCCGAGGGGCGCCGCCTCCTGCTCAGTTGCGCCGGTCCCGTCGACAGCCCAAGGGCTGAGAAGTGCAGGCGCCGCTGGGAACTGGCGGGCAGCTCCGCCTGCAGCCCTAGGGCAGGATCCACTGGGTGAAGCCAGCTGGGCTCCTGAACTGGATGGGAACTTGGAGAACTTTTATATCTAGCCGGAGGCTTGTATGTGGACCAATCAGCACTCTGTGTCTAGCTCAAGGTTTGTGAATACACCAATTGGTACTCTGTATCTAGCTAACCTAGTGGAGACTTGGAGGACTAGCACTCTGTGACCCTGTGTCTAGCTCAGGGTTTGTGAATACACCAATCAGCACTCTGTGTCTAGCTTAGGGTTTGTGAATACACTCTGTATCTAGCTAATCTAGTGGGGTCTTGGAGGACTGGCACTCTGTGACCCTGTGTCTAGCTCAGGGTTTGTGAATACACCAATCAGCACTCTGTGTCTAGCTTAGGGTTTGTGAATACACTCTGTATCTAGCTAATCTAGTGGGGACTTGGAGGACTGGCACTCTGTGACCCTGTCTCTAGCTCAAGCATTGTAAATGCACCAATCAGCACTCTGTCAAAACGTACCAATCAGCTCTCTGTAAAGTGGACCAATCAGCAGGATGTGGGTGGGGCCGGATAAGGGAATAAAAGCAGGCTCCCCGAGTCTGCCAGCACAACCCGCTGGGGTCTGCTTGCATACCGTGGGAGTTTTGTTTTTTCGCTCTTTGGGTCCACGCTGCCTTTATGAGCTATAACACTTATCGTGAAGTTCTGCAGCTTCACTACTGAAGCCAGCGAGACCACGAACCCACTGGGAAGGATGAACAACTTCAGACGCACTGTCTGTAAGAGCTGTAACACTCACCACGAAGGTCTGCAGCTTCACTCCTGACGGCAAGACCAGGAACCCACCAGAAGAAAGAAGCTCCAGACACATCTGAACGTCTGAAGGAACAAGCCTCAGACACACCATCTTTAAGAACTGTAACACTCACCGCGAGGGTCCATGGCTTCATTCTTGAAGTCAGTGAGACCAATGAACCCACCAATTGTGGACACAACGTGAGCACAAGAAGCGCCTCCTTGTCATCTTTGTGTCCACCAGTTTACTAGAAAAGCTGAAAAAAGGAAAGAGGGTGGTTCTTAAGGTGTAATGCAGACACATTTTTGTGACTGCAATTGCTAGCCTTCCACCCTCATGATAAATATCAGGTCACTTGGCTAACTCACTCTTTCACGTATTGTAATGCATCATTATAAATTGCAGTAACCAAGATATTGACATACATTGTGATGAAGAAGAGCAAGTTTGACAACTTTAAACATTGCTTTTTATTCTTTATCATTTTAAATGTGTTATTTAAAATGCTTTTGATGCTTCTGATGCACTCCTTACTGATATTTATTGCTTCCTCTGCACAAGCACAAAATGCTGGCTCACTCTCAAATTCAATGTAGACCTGGGCAAAGTCATTAAATGCTGTGAGCCTTGGGTTTTTCCCAGGTACTGTAGTAAATTCCCCTTGTTGGGATTGTAATTGCAGGTGGTAATCAGAGAACACAGAGCCCCCAGAATGATTTTATGGGATTTCAGGCAGGCCACAGGCCAGCCTGGAGAAAAAGCAAGAACAACTGGCAATACGAGGGCCTTACCCGAAAGTTATTTCTGAAGAGAAACAATGGTAAGAACTTGCAGGAATCAAATTAGTTCGGATGTAGTAGGCAGAATTCTTAGACCCTTGTTATTTAAAAATAATGATTTTACCAATATGTAGTCAGAAATTGTTCAACATAAGCTTTCTGGTATTCCACAGTCATAATACTCTAGCTGTTCGGACAATGACTTCTCTCTCGCAAGCTCTCTTTTTTCATTCTCTTTAAATCTTCTCCCATTTGGCTTCCCTAAATTAATTTTTTGTAGCCAGAGCTTCCATTTCATTGCAGTGGTTTCTTTTGTGTTTCCTATTGCTTTCTTTAATGACTTTTAATGACCTGAGACATCATTGGCTTCCTTTAATTTTCCACTTCCTCCAAGTCAGTTGATAGCACATCCTACACTCTGTGTTTACAAGTATCAGAGAAGGTAGCAATTTTTTTTTTCCCCTCATCTTCATGAAGGGCTGTCTGAATTCTTGACAGGGCCAGGTAGGATGTAAACGTGGTTTTCTACATTGCTAAGAAATAACAGGCAAGTCTAGATACCACGAGAGCTAGCAACCTGAAGAAGTCATCTGTTCTTTCATTTATTTACTGTGTATGGTATTGGGTGCACAAAAAGCATGGAGCGAGGTGCTTCAGGGTGTTTAGCAATGAGCAAGACAAAAACACTGACAAGGAGCTTTCATTCTGCAAGTGGAATAAGACAGGAGCTCAAACCGATACCAACAGGTAGCAGGAAGTAGGCACCCCAGAGAGGGACACAGAGCTATGGAAAAATCAAATGAGGGAAAGATTACATCTTACCGGGAAAGACTTGGTGGAGGTTCAGGTCAGTTCTGGGAATTATGAGTTTGAAGTCATTGGGGCATTCAAGGGAAGCATGAGCAGGCAGTGGGAACCTGGGACCGAAATCAGGAAGAAAAGGGTGGGTAGGATATAAGGGGTCCAAAGTCTTTTGGAAGAGGTTGTCATGGCTGGAGTGGGGGGCTCACGCCTGAGATTCCAGTACTTTAGGA
Source organism: Macaca nemestrina (assembly GCF_043159975.1). Lineage (NCBI taxonomy): Eukaryota > Metazoa > Chordata > Mammalia > Primates > Cercopithecidae > Macaca > Macaca nemestrina. The sequence goes on along the minus strand of NC_092129.1, from coordinate 179,508,373 downwards.
GGCTGAGGCAGGAGGATCACTTCAGCCAGGGAGTTTGAGAAAGAGATTGTCCTCAGTTCCCTAATTCGTGTTCTGGCTACTGAGGTACTTTCACTCCTACAGCTTCCAGAGCCTGGTGCAGCTGAGGCTTTTAACTGAACACATGTTCTGCTGCAGCTCACCCAGGATCCACCATAAGGGACTTCTGCTTCGACGAAATTGCATTCAGTTTTTAAAAGAAAAGAGGGTCAGGCACTGTGGCTAAAGGCCTTTGGGAGGCTGAGGTGATGGGGTCGCTTGAGCCCAGGAGTTCAGCAACAGCCTGGCCAGCATTGTGAGGCTCCATCTCTAAAAAAAAAAGAAAATAAAAATTAGCTGGACACAGTAGTATATGCCTGTAGTCCCAGACACTCAGGAGGCTGAAGTGGGAGGCAGAAGCGTCACTTGAGCCCAGGATTTTGAAGCTACAGTGAGCTATGATCAGGTCATTGCACTCAAGCTTGGGCAACAGAACAAAGACCGTGACTTAAAAATAATAATAGTAATAAAATTAAAAGGAAAGAGCTTTTTGTGGTTTTGTTAGATTTTTGTTTTTGTTGCTTTGTTTTGTTTTTTCTTATTTTTTTACATTGTCTTCACAGACATCACCCTGTTAATTTTTTTTTTCTTTTTCCTTTTTTTGAGGCAGGGTCTCACTCTGTCACATAGGCTGAAGTACAGTGGCTCAGGACGGCTCACAAGATCCTCGACCCCCTGGGCTCAAGGGATCCTCCTGCCTCAGCCTCCCAAATAGCTGTGACTATAGGCACATGCCACCACACCTGACTGATTTTTTTTATGTTTTGTAGAGATGGTGTCTCCCTATATTGCCCAGGCTGGTCTCCTGCTCTCAAGCAATCCTCCTGCCTCACCCTTCCAAAGTGCTAGGATTATAGGTGTGAGCCGCTGCACCAGGTCCCAGACATTCTTTTTGAATATACCTAAGACATTTGTAATAATAGATTACGTATTAGGCCATAGACCAGGAAATAATTTATTATTTCATTTTTTCTCATTTTTAAGAATGTCCAGTTTTTTGTTGGTGGTGGTGGTGGTGGTTTTTTCCCTTTCATTTGTTTGTTTGGTTGGTTTTTGTCACCCAAGCTGGAATGCGGTGGCATGATCTCAGCTCACTGCAACCTCTGCCTCCTGGGTTCAAATGATTCTCCCGTCTCAGCCTCCCAAGTAGCTGGGACTACAGCGTGTGCCATGACGCCCAGCTAATTTTTGTGTTATAAGTAGACACGGGGTTTCACCATGTTGGCCAAACTGGTCTCGAACTTCTGACCTCAAGTGATTAACTCACCTCAGCCTTCCAAAGTGCTAGGATTACAGGTGTGAACCACCATGCCCGAACCTCATAATTTCCTTAATCTTAAAAGTATAGAAAAACTTTTTTTTAATCCATATTCCCACTACCCAGAGGTAAATTCATTTATAGTACCAAACTTTTCTATTTGATTAATGCAACTAAGGCAAATTAATATTTGCATGTTGATTCTACTTTTATTTGCAATTTTTTTAAAAACAAAAATTGGATGATGTTGTAATTTTGGTATTATTTTCTTTTTCACTAAATTATATATCGTGGCCTTTTTTGACATATACACGTATATTATCATTTTAGGTTCCTGCTGGGTATTCCAATTTCTTGATAGACATTCAGGTTATTTCCCACTTCACGCCCCCGCCCCCCGCCTTTTTTTTTTTTTTTTTCAGAGACAGAGTTTTGCACTTGTTGTCCAGGCTGGAGTACAGTGTAGCAATCTCAGCTCACTGCAACCTCCACCTCCTGGGTTCAAACGATTCTCCTGCCTCAGCCTTCCCGGTAGCTAGGACTACAGGCGTGCACCACCACACCCAGCCAATTTTTTGTATTTTTAGTAGAGATGGGGTTTCGCCATGTTGGCCAGGCTGGTCTCAAACTCCTGACCTCAGTTGATCCACCCACCTTGGCCTCCCAGAGTGCTGAGATTACAGGCGTGAGCCACCGCACCTGGCTGGTTATTTCCACTTTTAAATCACTTTTAGATAATACTGTGATAATAAACATCTTCATATGCATACTCTTGTGCAGGTATCTGGGTGTCTCTCCTTGCTATCCATTTATAGAAGTAGGATTACTAGGTCGAAAGATGTGGTTAATGGTATTAATACATACCGTCCTTAGATAAATTTAACATCGAGTCATTTAAAGTGTGGCCTCACCTTCCCTTCCTTCTAAGTACTTCCCACTCATCATGTGGTACATCTTTCCCAGCTCTACACTTGTCTTGACCCCCATTCCTGCAAGGTTAAGCTGCCTACTAGCTGCCTATTAGCTAATCAACAGAATATTAACTTTGGATAGCTTTTAAAATTATGACTCATTTTCATGAAGATTAAAATGACTTCCAGAGCCAAGGAATGAAGCTATAATGAAGACAACAAAGACAGGAGAACAATTATGGGGGTTGATCCTTGGCTGATAGACTTGACTTCAAAGTCGACCATTAGCACCCCGGGTGAGTCATTTTGAATTAAAATCAGATACTCTGCCCATCTGTAATGAGAGATCTTCTTGATCTTTAATGAGCACAATCTCTTCATTGAAACAGTCACCAGAATTTGCATTTCCAAGATCTCTTGCCACTTTCCCCAAAATACCTTCTATGGCCATTACACAGAAAAAACTTATCTGTGCCTCCAAAGAAAGCTCAGCTTTGGACCAAATTATCCCCACTGTGTACAACTAAATCACACTCCTTTGGTCTCTGTATTTCTCTCTGTAGTTCATTTCAATGCTTCTAGCAAATCAACATTGTGACCCAATAATTACTAAGTCAATTAATCTTTACTGCATTATTAATCACAAACCTCACCAACTAACCTTGCAAGGTGCATATGTGGGCAAAGCCATGGAAGCTAGAGAGTTTCCTGGGAAAATCTGGGATCTTATTTCATGTCCTCACATTCCTCTGAAGGAAAAAAACCTGCAAACATGGAGTCAAAATCTTACAAATTTTGGAAGGCAGAGGAGTGGAAAAAATTCTTACAAATTTCACAAGGCTACAAAGCAAAAGGGGAATGTGGTCTTGAAAAATTCTTAAAACTTAACCAGAATGAGCGACAATTGATCTTTCTTTCCAATAGTTTGATGTTTGGATTAGTGTATTTCCGTTGTGAAATCTGATTTTCTACTTACACCTAGTTGGCGTGAAATAAATGTTTGTTGAAGTGAATTAAATGTAATATGCTCAGGTCAATGTCTTTCATACATTCTTTATAGGGTCTTATATTTGGAAAATAATATTAACAGCCATTTCTACGAATAACATTTACTTCATCCATAGAAAATGTAAAGACGCTACCAAAGGGAGCCATCCTAAGATGCCTGAAATGAGTTATTAAATTCTAACTTAACCACAACCAATATTACTAATTTGTTTTAAATAACTTGTCCAACTCCTAGAAGGAAACAATGATTTGGGGAGCAGAAGTAGATCAAGAAAATTAGTATTAAATGGCAAGAGTAAAGGGATACACATTGGAAATTCTGGCTTCCTGGAGTGAACAGTCATCTCTCCTGCTAGAAAATAATATCTTGAATTGAAAAGCATTCAGATCATGGTAGATTTTTAACCCAATTAAATTTCCTTCTAAGTAGCCTATTCACTAAAGCAGTATGATAGCTGTTAATATTATCATTTAATAAACATATTTCTAGTAAAAATGAACTCCATTCCAACTATTACCACAGCGTAAGTTAAGATTTTTTTCTCAAAATGTTAGCTTGGTTTGGGATTGCTGCTTTTCCTTTCCAATTGATTTGCCTCTGCCCAACTGAGAAGCTAAAAAATACCAATAAATAGAGTTAGGAACACAGACTAATAAAGTATGCTTTTCATAATATGTCAATATCTTTTTTATTTCTCAGGATAACAATATTCAGGAAGGATAGGGAAACAATAAACTATTCTTTAAATGCCTAACAGCGTTTTTTCAACTAGGAACCATATTCAAACCACCTTATTTTTCATTATGATGCACATTGTCATTCTCTTCATTCAGAGTTTCCTTTTTTATTTTTTTAATTGACTATATTTTGGTAATCTTCTCTGTATCTTTCCAATTTTAACATGTGTGCTGCCGAAGCGAGCACTTTTTTTGGGGGGAGAGGGGCGTTGTTTTTTCATTTTTGTTTTTAAGACAGAGTCTTGTGCTGTCACCCAGGCTGGAGTGTAGTGGTGCAATCTCAGCTCACTGCAACCTCCGCTTCCCAGGATTCAAGCAATTCTCATGCCTCAGCCTCCCTAGTAGCTGGGATTACAGGTGTGCACCACCACACTTGGATAATTTTTGTATTTTTAGCAGAGATGGTTTCGCCCTGTTGGCCAGGCTGGTATCCACTCCTGGCCTCAAGTAATCCACCCACCTCAGCCTCCAAAAGTGCTGGGGTTACAGGCATAAGCCACCATGCCTGGCCCAGAACTTCCTAAGAAACACTTACACGTCACTGCTAGCTGTCTCACTCTTCCTTGGGTGAGTTCCCCGGAGAGTGAAATGATTCAAACAGACACAAAATGGCAACATGTGCTCTGTCCGCTTCACAGCAGTTTACCTGAAGAGTTTCGACACAGATTTTATCATAAATAAGAATTTCTGGTTTTGTTTTTGATTTTTTGGTGTTTTTTGTTTTGTTTTGTTTTTGGGTTTTGGTGTTTTTTTGAGATGGAGTCTTGCTCTGTCGCCCAGGCTGAAGTGCAGTGGCCTGATTTCGGCTCACTGCAAGCTCCGCCACCTGGGTTCATGCCATTCTCCTGCGTTCAGCCTCCTGAGTAGCTGGGATTACGGGCATATGCCACCACGCCTGGCTAATTTTTGTATTTTTAGCAGAGATGGGGTTTCACCATGTTGGTCAGGCTGGTCTCGAACTCCTGATCTTTTGATCCGCCTGCCTCAGCCTCCCAAAGTGCTGGGATTACAGGCATGAGCCACTGCTCCCGACCAGAGAAATATTATTTTTTAATAAACAACTTTAGAGGCCAGGCACAGTAGCTTACACCTTTAATCCCAGTACTTTGGGAGGCCAAGGGGGGAGGATCACTTGAGGACAGTTCAACCAGCCTGGGCAACATAGCAGGACCTCATCTCAACAAAAAAATTTAAAAACACTTTGGGAGGCCAGCATGGGAGGATGGCTTAAGGTAAAGAGTTTGAGACCAGCCTCAGCTACTTGGCAAGACCCTGTCTCAAAAAAACATAAAGAATTTATTTATTTATTTATTTATTTATTTATTTATTTATTGAGATGGAGTTTTGCTCTTGTTGTCCAGGCTGGAGTGCAATGGCACAATCTCGGCTCATTGCAACTCTGCCTCCCAGATTCAAGCGATTCTCCTGCCTCAGCCTCCTGAGTAGCTGGGATTACAGGCGTGTGCCACCACGCCCAGCTAATTTTGTATTTTTAGTAGGGAAGGGGTTTCTCCATGTTTGTAAGGCTGGTCTCAAACTCCCGGCCTTAGGTGATCTGCCCATCTCAGCCTCCCAAAGTGCTGGGATTACAGGTGTGTGCCACCATGCCCGGCCAAAGAAAAAATTTAAACAACTAACAAAAATATGGTCATAGAAATATTTTGAAAGATAAGAAAATGTTCTTCAGGCCGGGCGTGGTGGCTCATGCCTGTAATCCCAGCACTCTGGGAGACTGAGGCAGGCAGATCACGAGGTCAGGAGGTTGACACCATTCTGGCTAACACAGTGAAACCCCATACAAAAAATTAGCCAGGCATGGTGGCGGGCGCCTGCAGTCCCAGCTACTGGGGAGGCTGAGGCAGGAGAATGGCGTGAACCCGGGAGGCGGAGCTTGCAGTGAGCTGAGATCACACCACTGCAGTCCAGCCTGAGCGACAGAAAATGTTCTTCAAATACCAAGTAAAGATTTTTAAAAAGAGTACGTGCCACAGTGACCAACCCATCCTGGTTAATCTAGAACTATTACAGTTTTAAAACTAAAACTGTTTTTAAAGTCCACAGTTCACAGCCAGGCACAGTGGTTCATGCCTGTAATCCCAGCACTTTGGGAGGCCATGGCAGGCAGATGACTTGAGGCCAGGAGTTCAAGACCAGCCTGACCAACATGGTGAAACCCCGTTGCTACTAAAAATACGAAAATTAGCTGGATGTGGGGGCGCATGCCCATAATCCCAGCTACTCAGGAGGCTGAGGCATGACAATTGCTTGAACCCAGGAGGCAGAAGTTGAAGTGAGTCAAGATTGTGCCACTGTACTGCAGCCTGGGTGATAGAGTGAGACTTTGTCTCAAAAAAATAAATTTAAAAAAGCCCACAGTCCTGGGAACACCCCACAGACCAAACTGAGGCAACTGGTTACCCTAGCACAAGCAATCTTGGAATGAAAATATCAGAATCATCAGACCACTCCCTTTAATTGAATTAAACAGCCTTTATTGAATGCCTACTGTATATAAAGTACAGGCAGCCCTTCATACCCACAGGTTCCACATCCATGGATACAATCAACCATAGATCTAAAATATTTGGGGATAAAACAGTAGTAAAAATAACAATACAACAATAAAAATACAAATTTAAAAACCATATAGTATAACTATTTACATAGCATTTACATTGCAGTAGGTATTACTTAAGTAATCTAGAGATGATTTAAAGTACACAGGAGGATGCAGTTATATGCATTGACTATGCCATTATATCAGGGACTTGAGCATCTGTGGATTCTGATATTGCTAGGGTCCTAGAACAATCCCCAACAGATACCAAGGATGACTGTACTGTGCTGAGCAGAAATCAGTCAGGGTCCAGGCAGGAGACGGACAGTACAGCCAAACTGGGTGATTTGAGGAGAGTGTCACAAAGAGTCTATTTACAGAGGTGTGGGCATAGTTAGGGAAAACAATGAATAGAGAAGCATCCTGGGCTAGCAGGAGTGGGGGCTGCCAGCACCTGAAAGGGCAGAGGAGGCTGTCCAACCTGAACTCACCACAACCCAGGAGGAGGAGGCAAGCCCTCCCCTGCTTCACCCTACAGACTAGCACTGGTGCCTCCCACTGGGTGAATCTGACCGCAAGGCGGAGGAAGGGGGCTTGTTGATGGAGTCCTCGTCTGTCAGCACCCCAAGCCACAGAGCAGGGCCGAGTGAGTCCGGGGGCACCCAGAGAACACATAAGCCTGGCCCCTGCTCTTGGCAACTTAAAAATCTAAGGGAAACATCAAGACGTTATTTTAGGCACATACTGAGACAACTCACTAGTCCCAAAAACTGAGTGTTTAGGTCTAACCGGTCCTTGCAGAATTAAATCAAAATCAAGTTATTCATTCCTTGTGGCTCCTGACCTGGTCTGCTTTTGGTTGGAATGAATGAGCCCCGGGGGTCAAAAACAGAGATTTACGTATATGTGAAATTATTTTAGTCATCTTACATATCTACGCCAGTTTGAGGCCTGCATCTCTCCCCTCACTTTTTGTGTGTGCGTGTGTGTGAGAGAGTGAGTCTTGCTCTGTCACCCAGGCTCTGGAGTGCAGTGGCGTGATCTTGGCTCACTGCAACCTTGACCCTCCTGGGTTCAAGCGATTCTCTTGCCTCAGCTTCCCAAGTAGCTGGGACCACAGGCATGCACCCCCATGCCCAGATAATCTTTGTTTTTTTTTGTGTTGTTGTTGTTGTTGTTTTAGTAGAGACGGGGTTTCATTATATGTTGGCCAGGCTGGTCTCAAACTGCTGACCTCATGTAATCCACCTGCCTCGGCCTCCCAAAGTGATGGGATTATAGGCGTGAGCCACCATGCCCGGCCTGTCCCCCTGCCCTTTATAATTTCAAATGTGAGGGTGTCTTTCGTGTAGCATCTCAGGGCTTACTTTGTTGGGTTTACCCTGCAGTACTGTGCCCAACATCTTACCCTGAAGTAACCTGCTCTTATCAAAGGTGAGCATCTCTGTGCTTTTCCAAAATGTGTCTATTTTCGTCAAAGCCAAAAACAAAAGAGCAAATTACCAAGCAGCGTTTCACTGCATTTACTCTGTTGTCTACGACTCCTGACTTGCTAAGGGTGACTGAAATTTACAGGAGGAACATCACAGGAAATCATCAGGAATGTGAGCCCCAAAATGGTTCCCAAGTCTTATTCTTTCCATCACCATTAGTCCAAGGTTTAGAGGTTAAAATTCTAATAAATGAGCCTGGCATGGTGGCTCATGCCTGTAATCCCAGCACTTTGGAGTACACAGGTGGGCAGATCACTTGAACTCAGGAGTTCAAGACCAGCCTGGGCAACATTTGTCTCTACAAAAAATACAAAACAACTAGGCCAGCGCAGTGGCTCTCACCTGTAATCCCAGCACTTTGGGAGGCCGCGAATCACAAAGTTAGGAGTTCCAGACCAGCCTAATCAACATGGCGAGACCCTGTCTCTACTAAAAATACAAAAATTAGCTAAGCATAGTGGCGGGTGCCTGCAATCCCAGCTACTCAGGAGACTGAGGCAGGAGAATCGCTTGAACCAGGGAGACAGAGATTGCAGTGAGCCGAGATCGCAGCATTGCACTCCAGCCTAGGGGACAGGGCGAGACTCCGTCTCCAAAAAAAAAAAAATCAGCCGGACATGCTGGCACACACCTGTGTTCCCACTTATTTGGGAGGTTGAGGTCAGAGGATTGCTTGAGCCCAGGAGACAGAAGTTACAGTGAGCTGAGATGGCACCACTGCATTCCAGTACAGCCTAGGTGACAGAGTGAGACCTGTCTCAAAAAAATAAATAAATAAAAATAAAAATAAATGAATAAATGTATCACAAAATTAGATTTCATTCTGTTAGCATTGAACTTCAGAAATTCCTCACACAATGATAGCATCATAGCAGCTAATGTCTCATGGAAAGACAAGTCTCCTTGTGAAGGGTGCTTATGATTTTTAGAAGACAAGTTAGTCTGAGACTCCATCCCTCTCTTTGTAAAATGTGGGAAATAATGGGTAACTCATTGATTGTTGTAAGGGTTAAGTAGTACAATTTCCAAAAAAATACCTAACACAAAGTAGCCTCTAAAATTAGTCTCCCCACCCTCAAACTTTCTACCTTACCCAAAGTGCATTTATACATTTAAATACATAGTTTTAGTCACTTTGTTTAATAATGTTACATTTTAGTAACTTCAGAAATATATTTTCCCCAAACCCTCCTAGAAACTCCAAATGTCTCTCTACTTCCTTGACACAAAGTAGCTATTTGCCAATACCAGGAATGAGGTGAAAGGAATAGGATATTCCATTGAACCAAGGGTTTCCAGAGAAGTGTGGGTTTCCTCCTTTCAACCTCTTCGATGTAATCTAATCACTAAGTAATGACAGTTTGTCCAAAAATGTCATACATTCAGGTGAGGAAGAAGCGTAGGAACCTCATGGATTTATGGAGAGGAAACTTAAGAACTCCTCTCAAACACCATAAAAAAAAAGCTGCTTGTCCATACATGGGGTGGATTTGCAACACAGCCTTCCACAGACTCAAGCCCATCTGTTGTTAGGAGTATGAGTTAGGACAGAACAAGGAGGAAAACTACCAAGTCATCTCTCTTCACACAAGTCCAGCCAAGTATTGACTATTTACTCAAAGCTTTCCTTTCTCCCTGCCTCTCTCTGTCCAGTCATTATCCCCTGCCTCCCACTCACCCCCTCCCTCCACCAAATGAAATTAAATTTCTCAAGTGCCTCCATCTGATACTGTGTTTAGCAGAAGCCCTGGGTAGATGTGGATTCTCTTTCTTGAATTTTCCCTGACAAACCGCTTCCAGCTGCCCTCTAGGGTGGGATGCCAGTGGGATAAAATACAGCATCGTGTTTGCTGAGGATTTCAGCTGCCACCTGGGGGCTCATGCACTCAATGAGTGCTCTTTAGCAAGGCTGGTGGTGACATGGTGACAAACGGTATGTTGACTTTTTTCTGTCTGTGGTTTAGGACTGGTTGGTTTCAGTCTTGCTGACTCTTTCTCCTGGGTTACCAACCTTTTCCACATTTAAAGGCTGTGACTGCCTCTCCTCCAGGGTTATTGCAGCAAGCTCCTTGCTATTGACAGAAGCCATTTGTTGGTTAGGGGGTTTACAACCGAGACGACCTGCAAGTACACGTTTGATAGTTAACCCATGCTTCAGAATTTGCTTTTTTTTTTTTTTTCCTTTTTTTTCTTTTTAAGGGTTCTTTCTTCAACTAAACAGTTTCTCTTCAGAGTGTTATCACTCCGCTCCCATGAAATGACTGCGACTGTTACTTCTTTTATCTCTGGTCACACCCAGCAAAATTAAGCTTGTCTGTGGATGATTAGCAGCAGGCTGGTCCCCGTCTGAGCCAATTGGCTGGATGCTTAGGTGGACTTTGCCCCGGGCTCACCCCTAAGGCCACTGCCTGTGCCGAGGCATTCCCAAGCCCCTGTCCCCCGTGTGGGCTTCCCTGCTGCATGTGGCTCTTCAGCCTCCGCGTCCTCCTCTTCACTCCCCCATCTTTGCACAGACTTCCTCTTCCATCCCGCTTGCTTCTAGAACATTTCCAATTATTGCTTCCAGGTCCTGAACACTAGTGGCTGAACTGAAAAGTGGAAAAGATGATGAAAGCCAGGCACTGAGAAACCAGTTAATGAAACTCTTCAGAGGTCTCCAGAAAGGACTGATTCCCCTGCACACCTGACAAGGAATCTTGGACTCTTGCTTATGAAAGGGAAAGGAAGTCCATTTTACTGGAGACTTGTCAAGAAATTCCAGTGAGCCCCTGGACGGAGGGCTTCAGTGGCCAGGGTGGCTTTCTGCTTTTGGTTGTAAAGAGATAGGAAAGTATCATCCTTCGAAGCGATGTCGTGGGCTCAGAGCCTTCTGTGCACTTTGCCATATTGTGCCCTCTCCAGTTCTCAAGGTCAGTTGGCCATTTGAAGTGGAACAATGACTCCTCTACAATCCAGCTTTAACTATTTGCACAGTTCCATGCCATTCCACTAATTTAGTACACACCAGGGTATACCCAGGTTTCAGTCTGGTCTCGGTTCTACCTCCCAAGCCCAGTCTCAGCACACATCTTCCCAAAGATCTTTCCTCCCAGGTCCCAGTCTCCCTCTTAGGGTCAAACCAATTCAACTTAACCCTTATTTCATATCTACTCTCTGCCTACTCAGCCCAGTGTGGTAGTCAGGCACAGAAACTCATCAATTACAACACATAGTGAGCAGGTCAACAACAGAGTGGGATAAAATTCCCTCTTCTCCAAACACACAAACCCCACTCTGTAGCATCTTTTTTCCACCCCTGAAATTCCCCCAAACAGACTATCTCTTGTGCTGGCATGCAGCAAGATCCTAAAGAGGCCCTACAGCATGTTTTTCTCAGGTTTTTTTCAAGCCTTTTTCCAATCTACTTTCCCTGAAACTTTATTTTGTGTCCATATACACACACTAGAATCAACAAGTTGTACTGAGCATGCAAAGCCCACATCCACATTTCTAGACCTTGATACCTCCTCAGACCTCTGGCACATCTAAAGCCCAGACCAAATGGGATTACTCTCAGGATATACATTGCTTTAGAGAAGAGAATATTCATCACACCTAGGCATGGATCTGAGACATCCTCACATGTTCACATACAGAAGGCCCTTTCCTTAAGTAATTAGAAATCCATCATCTAAAAAAAAAATTACCAAATCACATTTTGATTAGGATTAAAAGGTAGAGGCTGGGCATGGTGACTCATGCCTGTAATCCCAGCACTTTGGGAGGCCAAGGCAGGTGGATCACTTGAGGTCAGGAGTTTGAGACCTGTATGGGCAACAGGGTGAAATCCTATCTCTACAAAAAATACAAAAATTAGCTGTGCATGGTGGTGCATGTATGTGGTCCCAGCTACTCAGGAGGCTGAGGTGAGAGAATCACTTGAGCCTGGGAAGCGGAGGTTGCAATGAGCCACGATCATGCTACTGCACTCCAGCCTGGGCCATAAAATAAGACTCTGTCAAAAAAAAAAAAAAAAAAAAAGATAGAGACAATAGTACTGTACCTTGAAATATCCAAAAACTCAAAAGCTTTTCTATTCTGAAAGCATCAGGCAATTTTCTTACAATAAATATATTTTTCTGATGAGGGTTTACTGGAAATATTACCAGAACAAGTGTCTCCAACCACTTTCAGTCTGGAAAATGATAAAGGTGAGTTCTTGGTGGCACAGAGAAACCAGCCTGAGATTACAAACCTTTGCTGGAGGTAACTACAGAAGCGACCATGGAGACTTAATTCTGTGTTTTTCTGAGATTCTATAATTAGGTAATGTCATTTACATGCTTCCAAGTGAGGGAAGGAAATTCTTTGGAGACAAAGCGTAACGGTTCCAGTTCTGGCACCAAATGTCTTCCTGCTCAGCAAGTCCATTTTAAAGCCTTGTTCGTGAACTAAGCTGAGTTCTCCTACAGAGGCAGAGTGAAGAGTCAAGGAAATGTGAAGACTGGCCGGGCACGGTGGCTCATGCCTGTAATCCCAGCACTTTGGGAGGTTGAGGCGGGCAGATCACGAGGTCAGGAGTTCGAGACCAGCCTGACCAACATGGTGAAACCCCATCTCTACTAAAAATACAAAATTAGCCAGGCGTGGTGGTGCATGCCTGTAATCAAAGCTACTTGGGAGGCTGAGGCAGAAGAATCGCTTGAACCCAGGAGGCGGAGGTTGCAGTGAGCCGAGATTGCGCCATTGCACTCCAGCCTAGGCAGCAAGAGTGAAACTCCATCTCAAAAAAAAAAAAAAAAAAGGAAGAAAGAGAGAACATACCTCTTTCAGCATCGCCTCGCAGGGTCCTCCCTTTCTCTGTGATTCCAACAGTATTCTCTGAAACAACAGAAGAGTTGGCCTCCCTCACTTGCCTGAACATGCAGTTACAGTTCAATGCCTCACTCCCCACGCCATTCTGGTGACTTTCCTCTGCACACATTCCACCTTGCTGTCCCTCTTAATTGTTAGCACCTATTTGGCAAATATGCTGGAAAAATATTTCCAAAAAAAGCTAAACGTGGTTGTTTGGAGTGATGAGATTACCGGTAACACTGTTGTTTGCTGCTTCTTTGCGTGTTTTCAACGGCTGGGCTTGGAACAAGTACAGGTATTCCTTTGCTCATTCTGTCACGATGCTCAGCATTGACTGTGCTGTTCTGACTAGTGTGACTACTCCATTGCTGGCATCTCCTGTGTCCGGAACATTACACTTCTGGTAATACACTATACGATTGTATTTGTCTTTTTCAAAACCACTTAACACCTTCAGCTTATATAAATCTTGTAGCTAGCTGAAGCCTCCAGGTCTTTTTCACATGAAGTGTTCACATAAATCATGGATCTCCCAACCTATTTTCATCTTTATGAGTAGTTAAGACATAAATCCTTCTTACAGTATTAAAGGGTACTAGTGTATTAAACTACCTAAATAACAAGCATGCCTTTTAAAGGGGCTGTCGTGATCTAATTCAAATGGTAAGAATTCCAGGGTCTATGTCAGGTGCCTCTGGCTCCCTCTGTCTCTCATCCTTCCATTGTGGATCCACAAAACATTTCTTGAAATGTTGCCTCCTGGCCAGGTGCGGTGGCTCATGCCTGTAATCCCAGCACTTTGGGAGGCGGAGGTAGGAAGATCACTTGAGGTCAGGAGTTCGAGACCAGAGCCTGGTCAACATAGTGAAACCCCGTCTCTATTAAAAATACAATAATTAGCCAGGTGTGATGGCATGCACCTGTAATCCCAGCTACTCAGGAAACTGGGGCAGGAGAATCACTTGAATCCCAGAGGCAGAGGTCGCAGTGAGCCAACATCACACCACTGCACCCCAGCCTGGGTGACAGAGCAATACTCTGTCTCAAAAAAAAAAAAAAAAAAAAAAGCTTCCTGCAAAAATTAATATGCAAGAAAATTCAAGGGACTAGTAATCTGTGGAAGGGGAAGATGGTAATGTTTTCTTTCTTTTGGGCGTCAATTACATGAGGTCATTTTATTTTATAATATATTGTCTTGTATGAATGAAATAGTCCACGATACAAATTTTAAATATGTGATAATTTAAAAGTTATATGTAGAGTTGATTTAAAATAGGAAGAAATGGCTGGACATGGTGGTCCATCCCCGTAACCCCAGCACTCTGGGATGGGAGGCTGAGACAGGAGGATCACTTGAGCCAAGGAGTTTGGGACTGGCCTGGGCAACATAGCAAGATCCTGTCTCTACAAAAAATACAAAAATTAGCTAAGCATGATGACGCATGCTTGTAGTTCCAGCTACCCAGGAGGCTGAGGTGGGCGGTTTGCTTGAGCCCCAGAGATTGCAAATGTAGTGAGCTATGATTATGCCACTGCACCCCAGCCTGGGCAACAGAGCCAGACCCTGTCTCTAAATTAATTAGTTAATTTAATTTAATCGGAAGAAATGGTTGGGCACTGTGGCTCATGCCTGTAATCCCAGCACATTGGGAGGTAGAGGCTGGAGGATCACTTTAGGCAAGAAATTCAAGACCAGCCTGAGCAAGAGAGCAAGACCCCATCTCTACAAAAACATTAAAAAATAAAAAATTCACTAGGCATCGTAGTGAGTGCCTATAGTCATAGCTACTCAGGAGGCTAAGGGGGGAGGATTGCTCAAGCCTGGGAGTTAGAGGCTGCAAATGAGCTGTGGTTGCATCACTGCACTCCAGCCTGGGCAACAGAGACAGATCTTTTTTTTTTTTTTTTTTTTTAAAAAAAAAGTAGGGAAAAAAATTCTCAGTATCCCTTCAATTTTGAGGGGGAAAAAAAGGTAATGGTAAAAAATGAGGAGACAGCAATAGATAAGCAAATGAAAGGGAGGAAAAAAGATTTAAGATTGCAAAGGAAAATGAAAGAAAAGATAGAGGCCTGGAAGACAGGCAGAGATAGGAGGATTAGATGGAGTATTTGGCTGAACAGGGATGACAGAGGCGGTGAGGAGTCCCTGCAGCGCTGCAGAGTGAGAGAGAGAGGAACAGCGAAAGCTACTTCCGATCCTCCAAGAAACGTCAGCAAATCCATCCTATTCCTTAGCATTCTGCTTCAACCACCTAAGGCAGTCAGCCTCCCACTGCTATTCAGCCTGTGTGGCCCAGAGCCAGGAAGCGCGTTCCCTCGCAGCTCTGGGTACAGATTCCCTGTACACATGAGTGTCTCCCTCCCGGTGACTCAGCTGCTCTGCTTTCCTCTCCTTCCCCAGGGCCTGAGCAGTAGCCTGCCTGATGACGATCAAGCAGAGCCCTGCAAGTTTCAAGAGGAATGTCAATGACTCTTCACTGAAGCCTCCCAGGTAGGCAGGCAGTGACAATCCAGGGCTTTCCTGGCCACAGTGCAATCCTAACTTCAGGGTAAAAGCCATGTCCCTGTGTCCCTACAGCATGGCAAAATCATTTCCAGTTAGATTTAAAAGTTTCATGTTTTTAAAAAAATGAAACCATAAAAATGAATGTGACTCAGATAAAGTAAAAAAAAAAAAAAAAAAAAAAAAAGTCAGTGGTCGTGTGTTTTTAAAAAGACAGAGAACAAATGGATAAATATTACAGAAGACTAGTGTAAATTGTTTAGTGCACACCATGAAATACTTTTTTCAACCTCTGGCTCCAAATCTCCAAATTTTTGTCCCCTTCCTTACTCCTTGGGCTGAATAGACAGCCTTTTAATCACTCAGTTTTAAGAAAAACTTCATTCTGTTCATTAAGACTCCATCTCAGGTATGAAAAGTTCAGTAAGTGAAGGCAAAGATTAATTTTATATTCATTTAAAGGCTTTTCCCCTCCACCTAAGGCCAGGCTCACAGCCCCTGTTTTGGAAGGTGGGCTGTTTGCTCCCTCTGCATTTTACTAGTCTTCTCCTCTCTTTCTCTGCAGTTTCTTTTTCTTTTCTTTTCTTTCTTTCTTTCTTTCTTTTTTTTTTTTTCTTGAAACAGAGTCTCACTCTGTTGCCCAGGTTGGAGTGCAATGGCACAATCTCATCTCACTGCAACCTCCGCCTCCTGGGTTCAAGCCATTCTCCTGCCTCAGCTACCCAAGTAGCTGGGATTACAGGTGATGGCTAATTTTTGTATTTTTAGTAGAGATGGGGTTTCACCATGTTGGCCAGACTGGTCTCGAACTCCTGACCTCAGGTGATCCATCTGTCTCAGCCTCCCAAAGTGCTGGGATTATAGGCATGAGCCACCACGCCCAGTCCTCTCTCTGCTGTTTCTGACTCCTCTGGCGTTGTGGGGAAGAGAGGGGAAAGGACTAGGGGAAAGGTGCTTTTATGTAAGTCATGCAGCTGTCCTGATAGTCAAGCTCTCTCTGGGAAGGTCCCCTTGTGTGGGCTCAAGAGACCTCCAGGGCACTGTTGTCTGATGCATACTGGGTCACCTCAGAGTCCCACTCCTAGGCTCCTGCCATCCCCATCACAGCCTGGGGGATGTGAGGCAGGGGTCTCCGCACCAGCCAGCCACCTTGGGCGGGGCACAGGTCAGACGGCCTGAGTCACTGTCTGCTGCATTCACTTGGCCCACAGCACATCCTTCCACTCCACATTCCAAATGGAGAGAGTGTTGCTGCTCTCTCTGTCCGCTTTCTCTTCATCCCACTGGGACGGGCTGCTCCAGCAAGACTTTTGCATTCAGAATTCTCTAGATGAAAAGGAGAGACCAGTTTCTATGTTCAGCCAGACTCCTAATTCAGTGAGGGGGAAGGGGAGGGCACAGGGATGGGAAGTTGGGGGATGGGGATGGAGGGAAGATGGGGATGGGAAAGAGGATGGGTCCACCTCTCTCAAACTTTCTCATTATTCTGTGCCAGTGTCAGCACCAGGATGGGCCTTCAGACCCCAGCATCTCCGCGAGCAGTGAGCAAAGCGGGGCACAGCAGCTTCCCACTTACAGGTAGGTCTTGGTTTCTCCCAGTGGCAAGCTTGGAGTCCTTCATCTGGCAAGGAAGAGCCGGTAGGGGAATCGCCCCACACCACACTCTCCCTTTACATCTTTCCTGTGCGTGGCTCCCTTTGGAGGTATGGTAAAGCTGTGGACTCCTTAGAATGATGTTTTTGGCCGGGCATGGTGGCTCACGTCTGTAATCCCAGCACTTTGGGAGGCCGAGGCGGGTGGATCACCTGAAGTCTGGAGTTCGAGACCAGCCTGACCAACATGGAGAAACCCCATCTCTACTAAACATACAAAATTAGCCGGGGGTGTGGTGGCGTATGCCTGTAATCCCAGCTACTCAGGAGGCTGAGGCGGGAAAATCACTTGAACCTGGGAGGTAGAGGTTGCAGCGAGCTGAGATCGCTCCATTGCACTCCAGCATGGGCCACAAGAGTGAAACTCCATCTCGAAAAAAAAAAGTTGTACATATTTAATGTATAAGTGCACCCCCATGAAACTATCACCACAGTCTATGTTATAAACATATCCATCATCTCCAAAAGGTTCCCCCTGCCCTCTGTATTTATGTGCACATGATAGAGAGAGGGGCGGGGATGAGAGCACTTAACAGTTAAGATCTACCCTCCTGGTAAATGTATGCAAGTTCTGTTAACTACAGGCAGCATGCTCTCCAGTAGCTCTTTAGAACTCATTCATCTTGTATAAGGGAAATATTGTACCCTTTGACCAACACCTCCTGTTTCCGGCTCCCCTAGCCCCTGGCAACCATCATTCCACTCTGCGCTTCTATGCGTTTGACTATTTTACATTCTTCAAGTAAGTGAAATGATGTAGTGGTTGTCCTTCTGCTTCTGACTTCTTTCACTTAGATGATGTTTTATTAAAACATGATATGACAAGGTCTAACAGTGATTTCTAACTAGTGATGAGTATAAAGGTATTTTGCTATATATGCAACAGCTGTATGTAATATGAAAACAGGTGTGCTTTCTACTAGAGACTAAGTTACGGTTGTTGCTAGTACTACTGTAGTTTGTTGCCTACATTCATCATTGGGGGAAGTGCAACATTTCAGCTAGAGGATAGTGAAAATAAGGATGGAATAGTTTTCTCTTTCATGTTCACAACGTGCTAAGGACGGATAAAGAACCCATGCCCTAGACTGAGTACTGCCTGCTGGAGGGAATCCTCCCACAGCCTTCCTGGCCTCTGCTCATACAGGTCAGGAGGGTGCAGGGGACATGGCTGCAGGGCCGGTTTGGTGGCCTCTTGGTGAGGTTTGCAGAATCACCTAGCAACTCCCCTAGGAGTGGAGAGATGTTAAAGCCAATCCTACTGAGCTTTGGGACAAGCAGCTCTGAAATGACAGAACGAGTTCCCTAAATGGTCTGTTACTGTGACTCCTGTTTATGTTTGATGTTCACGAAATATTCTGGAATTGATACCCAAGAAAATGCTAACAGTGATGACCTCTGGGGAGTAGAGATGGAAATTGAGAGGAAAAGAAGGGAATTTCTTTTCATGTGAAACTCCTTTGTACTGTCTTTAAAAATAATAATAAACATCTTGTTTATATGATGAAAAACAAGTTGTAAAGACAACTGTGAAAGTTTTTCTGAAGGAAACCATACGTGACTTTAACTGATTTGAGGCAAGTAGAAGCTTTCTAAGTATAAAAGTAATAAAAGGAATGATAGGGGAAATTGATAGATTTGATTACACACACACACACACACACACACAAAGATGCAAAACACAACAATGTCACAGACCAAAAATAAAAAACTTAAGACAAATTTGGAACAAAAATTAAACAAAAGGGGCTGGGCGCAGTGGCTCACGCCTGTAATCGCAGTATTTTGGGAGGCCAAGGTGAATCACCTGAGGTCAGGAGTTTGAGACCAGCCTGGCCAACATGGTGAAACCCTGTCTCTACTGAAAATTCAAAATTAGCATGGTGGTGCATGCCTGAAATCCCAGATACTCAGGAGGTTGAGGCAGGAGGATCCCCTGAAACTGGGAGGTAGAGGTTGCAGTGAGCCGAGATCATGTTGTATTCCAACCTGGGCAACAACAGCGAAACTCCGTCTTAAAAAAAAAAAAAAAAATAGCCAGGTGCCTCAGCCTCCCAAGTAGGTGGGACTGCAGGCACACACCACCATGCCTGGCTAATTTTTGTATTTTTTGTAGAGAGAGGGTTTCTCCATGTTGGCCATGATGGTCTCGATCTCTTGACCTTATGGTCCGCCTGCCGTGGCATCCCAAAGTGCTGGGATTATAGGTGTGAGCCATTGCACCCAGCTGGAAATGGTTTCTTAAATAAGACCCCAAATGGACAAATGTTTGAAAACATAAATTGAATTACATGAAAGTTGAAAACGTCAACACAATAACAGACATCTTAGAAAAAATTTAAAAAGACAAAAGCCTAAAGGAAAGTGTTTACAACAAGAAAAACAAAGCATTAATATACAAAACATGCTAAAATTATTTTAAATAAACTTTAAAGAAAATACAATAAAAAATGAGTAAATGATACATATGATAATTCACAGAAGAAACAGATATAGTCAACAAATACAGGCTGGGCTCTATGGCTCCCTGCACTTTGGGAGGCTGAGGCAAATGGGTCACTTGAGGCCAGGAGTTGGAGACCAGCCTGGCCAACATGGTGAACCCCACCTCTACTAAAAATACAATAAATTAGCCAGGCATGGTGGTGCACACCTGTAATCCCAACTACTAGGGAGGCTAAGGCACAAGAATCATTTGAACCTGGGAGGCAGAGGTTGCAGTGAGCCAAGATTGCACCACTGCACTCCAGCGTGGGTGACCGAGTAAGACTCTGTCTCAAAAAAGTAATAATAAGTAAAAATAAAAATAAAACAAATGCAGGAAAAGTTGTACAGCTTTACCACAAACATGTAAACGCAAATAAATCCACATTTCACTCCCACAAATCATTTCACTCTCCCATACGATTAGAAAAACTTTAGAATTTTGATAAAACCAAGTGTTAGAGAGGATCATGGGAAACCAAAGATTCTCATGCACTATTAGGGGGAAGGCAAACTGATTCAATCACTTTGGAGAACAATTTGGCATTATCCAGCAAAGTAGAAAATGAGTACAACCTCTGACCCAATTCTGCTTCTGAAGAAACACTTGTACATGTGTGCAAAGAGACAAATAAAGATGTTTACTGCAGCAATGCTTTATAGCAGAGATTAGCTGGAACTAGCTCAAATGTCTGTGTGTAGAAGAATGGATAAATAAACTACAATGGAACAATATGCGCAGTAAAACAAAGGAACCAGGTTTATACATAGCAACATTGAGGAATTATTGAAAATAGTGTTGTGGCCTGGCACAGTGGCTCACGCCTGTAATCCCAGCATTTTGAAAGGACAAGGCAGGCGGATCACCTGAGGTCGGGAGTTCGAGACCAGCCTGACAATATGGAGAAACCGCATCTCTACTAAAAACACAAAATTAGCCGGGTGTGCTGGCACATGCCTGTAATCCCAGCTACTTGGGAGGCTGAGGCAGGAGAATCGCTTGAACCCGTGAGGCGGAGGTTGCAGTGAGCCGAGATAGCGCCATTGCGCTCCAGCCTGGGCAACAAGAGCAAAACTCTGTCTCAAAAATAAATAAATAAATAAATAAATAAATAAATAAATAAATAAATATAAAATAAAATAAAAACAATGTTAAGGCCAGGCACAGTGGCTCACTCCTGTAATCCCAGCACTTTGGGAGGCTGAGGTAGGTGAATGACCTGAGGTCAGGAGTTCAAGACCAGCCTGGCTAACATGGCGAAACCCCATTTCTACTAAAAACACAAAAAATTAGCCAGGCATGGTGGCAGGCACCTGTAATCCCAGCTACTCGGGAGGCTGAGACAGAAGAATCACTTGAACCTGGGAGGCAGAGGTTGCAGTGAGCCAAGATTGCACCATTGCACTCCAGCCTGGGTGACAAGAGTGAAACTCTGTCTCAAAAAAAAAAGTTGAATTAAAAAAAATGCTGCAGTTTTATACAGTATACCACTTAATATTCTTAAATACCCAAAGCAACATTAAATATTTATAGATATATTTCTACCTAGTAAAAGCATAAAAAGGTGATTGAGGCCGGGCATGGTGGCTCATGCCTGTAATCCCAGCACTTTGGGAGGAGAGGCAGGCAGATCACCTGAGGTCAGGAGTTCGAGACCAGCCTGACCAACATGGAGAAACCCCATCTCTACTAAAAAACACAAAATTTGCTGGCAATGGTGGCACATGCCTATAATCCCAGCTACTTGGGAGGCTGAGACAGGAGAATCGCTAGAACCCACGAGGCAGAGGTTGTGGTGAACAGAAATCACGCCATTGCACTCCAGCCTGGGCAATAAGAGTGAAACTCTGTTTCAAAAAAAAGAAAAGAAAAGAAAAGAAAAAGGTGATTGATACACACTAAATTTCTGATGGAAAGGAAATTGGGAAGGAAACAGGAGAAGTGTTATTGTACTTTTCTATACTTTAAAAAAACTTTTCCAAAAAAAGCAGTACATGTGAAATTACGAAGGAGAGTGTCTGACTTTTATTATGTACTTACTAAATTATAGCTATTCTTGAAGTTATCTATCAAGAACAGGTGCTAAAATGTACTTGGGTCCTATGTCCCAACTACACCAACTGGTGGCTTCTCCTCATTCCACACATGTGCTAACAGCAGGCTCTGCGTATCACACAACAACATGGTACGAGCCTTGAGCCTCATGTTAAGCCAGCGCTTCTCAACCTAGGGACAATTTTCACCGCCAGGGGACACTTGGCAATGTCTGGAGGCATTTTAGTTGTCACAGCTGGGGCAGAGGGCATTGCTACTAGAATGTAGAGTGTCGAAGCCAGGGAAGCTGCTGACCATCCTGTGACTCCCAGGCAACCCCCATCACAAAGAATCATCTGGTCCAAATGTCAATAGTGCTGAGGCTGAGAAACCTAATGTAAGCTCATAGAAAATAACATAAATAACCGTTGCATTGAATCTAATGTACTAAATTTAACTATTTTTTCTGATGAGTCCTTTTTATAAATTATCAGACAAGTGAAGCCACATCTTCTTTCTAATCTTTCTTTCTAATATTGGAAACTGACTAGACCAGAGAGTGTGGGTGATAGAGCTGCTTCTGCCAAAACCATGACCTCTGGTTTCTCTTCTCCGTATCCACAGCAGGCAGAATGGCATCTGTTGGAAAGGGCATATACTCTATAATCTTTTTTTTTTTTTTTAGATGGAGTCTCGCTCTGTCACCTAGGTTGGAGTACAGTGGTGCGATCTCGGCTTGCTGCAACCTCCACCTCCCAGGTTCAAGCGATTCTCCTCCCTCAGCCTCCCTAGTAGCTGGGATTACAGGCATGCACCACCATGCCTGGCTGATTTTTGTATTTTTAGTAGAAACAGGGTTTCACCATGTTGGCCAGGCTGGTCTCTAACTCCTGACCTCCAGTGAGCCACCTGCCTCAGCCTCCCAAAGTGCTGGGATCATCCATGTGAGCCACCGCACCTGGCCTCTATAATCATTTTAATTGGGCAAGATATTATGGAATTTTTTTTTCAATCATGAAAATTAATCAGGCTTGCATTCTATCTAATTCAGTCTAACCCTGGCTATTTCTAAAGCTAAAGGAAGCACAACACAGGTATTTCTTTTCAACCTCCCAGGAAATAGTTCAACGGATCCATGGACCAGATGTCAAACCCACACCATTAAATCACCTTCTCCATAGTCTTAAAGTTCAATTGGCCACGTCATGCATGGAGAGTCTACCAATCATGGTTACATTCAGCTTCATAGCAGAAAACTGCAAAAGACAAAGGCTTATACAAGATTAAATTTCATTTCTCTCTCAGTTAAAAGAAATCTAGAGATAAGCAGTCCAGAGCTGCTTTGGTAGCTCCATGACATCATCATGCTCCATAGCATTCTCTGTGCCCCTCATCCTCATAGTTCCAGATGCCGGCTGAAGCTCCGCCAGAACATCCCTGTTTCTAAGTTCAAATCAGCAGGAAGGAGGAGGGAAGGGCATGCCTCTACTCTTTTAAGAGCCCTTCCAGGCAGTTCCTTGCAACCCAACTACCTTTATCTCATTGGCCAGAATTTAATTACCTGACCATACCTAATGGTCAAGGAGGCAGGGAAATACAGATTTCTAGCTGGGCAGCAATGTGCCTGGGTAAAAATCAGGATTTCTTTGCTAAAGGAGAAGCAAAGGGTGGGTTTTGGAAGGCAGCTAGTAGTTGATGCCGTAGACTGCTCCCCTGGCATGCAGTGGTGCAATCTTGGCTCACTGCAACCTCTGCCTCCTGGGCTTAAATGACCCTCCCACCTCAGTCTCCCAAGTAGCTGGGACTACAGGCACACGCCACCACACCTGGCTAATTAAAAAAATTTTTTTTGTTTTTTATTTTTTGTAGAGACGGGGTTTCACTCATGAATACTCGTGAAGGAGTTTCACTCATGAATACTCTTCTGCCCGTGTAGACCCAGGCATTTCCCATCCAGTTAGTGCATCTCAAAGTCCAGAATCTCTAAGTGATGTGCTCTATCACGTCTGCATGTGCCTCCTCATGGTCTGGTAATTTGCAAAGCAAAAAAGGTTATCTGCATTTACATGCAATATAATTGCTGGCATAGGAGCAGAATAAGCAGACACACAGAAAAACTCACATTAGAAAAGTGGGGAAAGGCTGGATGTGGTGGCTCATGCCTGTAACCCCAACACTTTGGGATTACTCAGATCACTTGAGCCCAGGAATTCAAGACCAGCTTGGGCAACATAGTGAAACCCCGTCTCTACAAAAAATAAAAAACAAAAAATATTTTTTTAATTAGCCAGTTGTGGTGGCATGCGCCTATAATCCCAGCTACCTGGGAGACTGAACTGGGAGGGTCACTTAAGCCCAGGAGGCAGAGGTTGCAGTGAGCCAAGATTGCACCACTGCAGTTCCAGCCTAGGTGACAAAGACCCTGGCTCAAAAAAAAAAGGAGGAAAGAGAAATATTGCAGGTATTTGTCCATAGCAATGATCAAATCCTGCTGGATAGGAAAGGCAAGGACTTCCTTTGCTGGCAGAGAAGGTCATTCCTTGATTGAACTGCTGCCTTGGGGGAACTCTCTTGTCCATTGCCTGCATGGTCTCTGGCTTTGCCTTCTCGGGGGTTCTTCCTTGTCCGTTTTCCTCCATGGCTATATCTGAGATCCCTGGGCACTGGAGATAGGATCAGCTTGAAGCTGCATGGTTTCCACAGCGAACTTCTTGCTGGTGCAGGTGCAGGTTCCCAGGAATTCTTTTTTTTTTTTTTTTGAGACGGAGTCTCGCTCTGTCGCCCAGGCTGGAGTGCAGTGGCCGGATCTCAGCTCACTGCAAGCTCCGCCTCCCGGGTTTACGCCATTCTCCTGCCTCAGCCTCCCGAGTAGCTGGGACTACAGGCGCCCGCCACCGCGCTCGGCTAGTTTTTTGTATTTTTTAGTAGAGACGGGGTTTCATCGTGTTAGCCAGGATGGTCTCGATCTCCTGACCTCGTGATCCGCCCGTCTCGGCCTCCCAAAGTACTGGGATTGCAGGCTTGAGCCACCGCGCCTGGCCAGGAATTCTTTTCAGAGTTGACTAATCAGAAGTTTTTGCAGACCAAGCTTGAGGTTTCTGTCCAAACATAGTAAGTTTCCATCCAATATCTTTGCTTCGAGTCAATTCTGAGTGTGGGTTACTACAGCCTAACACTGTGTCCAGAAACACTTCTCATGCCCAAAGGCTCTGATCTTTTATTTAGAGCTCTTTATGCTCTGCCCAATCTTTCCCTCTCCAATTGGCCTGGCTGCCTTGAGACCATTTGAAAGAAGAAAGAAGTTGGGTGAGATGGGAACACCCTTAATGCAATTTTTGTGTCTGGGCTTGTTTCCATTGTCTGGCAATGAACCTAAGAAGATGCTCAGAAAGTGCCTGGGGCCACAGCCTTATCTCCTGCCAAGGCTGGATGGGCTTGCACTCACTAGAAGTTGTATTTTTCATCCTACGAGACTCCCAGTTACAGGACTCACAGCCGAGTTTAGATTACAGGCAGAGTCTAATCTTTACAAAGCCATGTTTCCTTCCATCTCTGTTGGCAGGCAGAATAGCTCCAGATGAGTTTATATCTTTATCACAGTTCCTAGCTAAAAGCCACAAGATGCAATCAATACAAACCAAAATTTTATACTTCTTACCCTTTCCCCCAGCTACATCTTTGGTTTGCATGTTGCTTGCTTTATATTATTCAGGAAATGACAATTTTTATCAAATGTTTTGCTACAGCATAACAAGGGTCACTAATTTTCCAGCTGATAATATCTGCTCATCATTGCTCCATATCTGATCTTCTCCACTAACCCAATGACACAATTGGATTTTATTATATATATCATCCAACTCGTGGGTGTTGAATTTTATGTTGATTAGGATAAGGTTTAGTTGCATAAAACAGGAAAATGCAAAATACTAGGTGTTGAAACATAATACAAGGTGGTAACCCCACAGATGTGGCTTGTCAGATGTGGCTTGTCAGATGTGTAGTATGATAAGAAACACACATTTGCTGATTAATTATAACTGTTCCTAGTAATAATTATAATAGTTCCTACTAATGACTTGTACCTGAGCGTATATGACTTAGATAAAAAACCTACAGATGAGTGTGATAAAAGCTCCTTTTCCTATGTAGCTTGTGAGACTTTTCTCAAGTTGGAACAGAATTTAAGATGTTGTTTCTCATACTGCCCAAGGTAATTTATAGATTCAATGCCATCCCCATCAAGCTACCAATGACTTTCTTCACAGAATTGGAAAAAAAACTGCTTTAAAGTTCATATGGGACCAAAAAAGAGCCCACATTGCCAAGAAAATCCTAGGCCAAAAGAACAAAGCTGGAGGCATCACACTACCTGACTTCAAACTATACTACAAGGCTACAGTAACCAAAACAGCATGGTACTGGTACCAAAACAGAGATATAGATCAATGGAACAGAACAGAGCCCTCAGAAATAATATCACACATCTACAACCATCTGATCTTTGACAAACCTGACAAAAACAAGAAATGGGGAAAGGATTCCCTATTTAATAAATGGTGCTGGGAAAACTGGCTAGCCGTATATAGAAAGCTGAAACTGGATCCCTTCCTTACACCTTATACAAAAATTAATTCAAGATGGATTAAAGACTTACATGTTAGACCTAAAACCATAAAAACCGTAGAAGAAAACCTTGGCAATACCATTCAGGACATAGGCATGGGCAAGGACTTCATGTCTAAAACACCAAAAGCAATGGCAACAAAAGCCAAAATTGACAAATGAAATTTAATTAAACTAAAGAGCTTCTGCACAGCAAAAGAAACTACCATCAGAGTGAACAGGCAACCTACAGAATGGGAGAAAATTTTTGCAATCATCTGACAAAAGGCTAATATCCAGAATCTACAAAGAACTCAAACAAATTTACAAGAAAAAAAACAAACAACCCCATCAAAAATTGGGCAAAGGATATGAACAGACACTTCTCAAAAGAAGACATTTATGCAGCCAACAGACACATGAAAAAATGCTCATCATCACTGGCCATCAGAGAAATGCAAATCAAAACCACAATAAGATACCATCTCACACCAGTTAGAATGGCAGTCATTAAAAAGTCAGGAAACAACAGGTGCTGGAGAGGATGTGGAGAAATAGGAACACTTTTGCACTATTGGTGGGACTGTAAACTAGTTCAACCATTGTGGAAGACAGTATGACAATTCCTCAAGGATCTAAAACTAGAAATACCATTTGACCCAGCCATCCCAAGGAGTATAAATCATGCTGCTATAAAGACATATGCACACATATGTTTATTGTGGTACTATTCACAATAGCAAGCTTGGAACCAACCCAAATGTCCATCAATGATAGACTGGATTAAGAAAATGTGGCACATATACACCATGGAATACTATGCAGCCATAAAAAAGGATGAGTTAATGTCCTTTGTAGGGACATGGATGCAGCTGGAAACCATTATTCTCAGCAAACTATCGCAAGGGGATACCATCATTCTCAGCAAATTATAGGAAGGGGAACATCACACACCAAGGTCTATCATGGGGTGGGGGAAGTGGGGAGGGATAGCGTTAGGAGATATACCTAAGGTAAATGATGAGTTAATGGGTACAGCACACCAACATAGCACATGTATACACATGTAACAAACCTTAACGGTGTGCATATGTACCCTAGAACTTAAAGTATAATAAAAAATTAATAATAATAAAAAAGAAAATGTGGCACATATACACCATGGAATACTATGCAACCATAAAAAATGATGAGTTCATGTTCTTTGCAGGGACATGGATGAAGCTGGAAACCATCATTTTCAACAAACTATCACAAGGACAGAAAACCAAACACTGCATGTTCTCACTCATAGGTGGGAGTTGAACAATGAGAACACACGGACACAGGGCAGGGAACATGACACAACAGGGCTTGTCAGGGGGTGGGGGGGCTGGGGGGAGGGATAGCATTAGAAGAAATGCACAATGTAAACGACAAGTTGATGAGTGCAACAAACCAACAGGGCACGTGTATAACTATGTTACGAACCTGCATGTTGTACACATGTACCCTAGAACTTAAAGTATAATAAAAAAAAAAGAAAAAGGAAAAAAAAGATGTTGTTTCTCATAAGGAGAAATCCGAAGATTTTATGATAATGTCGACTAATTCCTGACCCAGAAGTCTGCAGAGGCTGGTGAGGGAGGGGTGGGGAGCCGAATCACTACTGAGCAGGACAAAGGTCAGATGGGAGTTGGGAAGGACAGCATGGAGGGAAGCCATCGTGGGGGCCCATCAGTCCAGAATCTGACTATAAAATTGCTAAATAGCTCAGGCACGAAGTCTCACACTGCAATCCCAGCACTCTGGGAGGCTGAGGTGGGAGGATTGCTTGAGGCCAGGAGTTTAAGGCCAGCCTAGACAGCATGGTAAAACCCTGTCTCTACAAAAAATTTTTAAAATAGCCAGGGGTGTGGTGCTGCACGCCTGTAGTCCTAGCTACTCAGCAGGCTGAGGCAGGAGGATTGCTTGAGCCCAGGAGTTCAAGGCTGCAGTGGGCTATGATTGAACCCACTGCACTTCAGCCTAAACAACAGAGCAAGACCCTGTCTCAAAAAAAAAAAAAAAATTGTCAAATTATGAGACAAAGAGAAAGAAAAATGCATGTTGACATCAAAGAGAAGTCCAGAGTCTTACTGCCACCGATTACTAAAAGAACCGATATTTCTTGTCACTATGTGCCAGGCAGTGTACTAAATTCTTTACACACCTTTACTAATCTCTGAAAACCTTATGAGGTAGATACTACTATGATCTTCATTTTACAGATAAGGAAACCGAGGCTAAAAGAGGTTAAGTTTTCCAAGGTCATAGCAGATGGCAGAGCCAAGACTTGAACTCAGGTCTCTCAGAGAGCAATGCTAATCTCTTAACTTCTATGGTAAACTGTTTGTAAAGTAGATTTGAGCTTATTGTTTTGTTTTGTTTTTTTCCCAAAGGAATGACTCTCAACTGTGTTAACTATTCAACACTAGCCCATCATTCATCACCTGTGTAATCAGTCTGGCATAATTATGAGAGAAGACATCTCAGACATATATTTCTTTTCTTTTTAGAGACAGGCCCCTAGCTCTGTTGCCCAGGCTGGAGTGCAGTGGCATGATTATAGCTCACTGCTGCCTCAGTCTCCAACTCCTAGGCTCAAGCAATCCTCCTGCCTCAGCCTCCCAAGTAGCTAGGACTACAGGCAGGTGCCACTATACCTGGCTAATTTTATTTGTTGTAGAAGAGGTCTCACTATATTGCTCAGGCTGGTCTTGAATTACTGGCCTCAAGCAATCCTCCAGGCTCAGCCTCCCAAAGTGCCAGGATGACAGGCCTGAGCCACCTCGCCTGGTCTACCCCAGCCATACTTTACTAATTTGTATTTATAAGCCACATGTCATGGTCTCTATGAATAAAAAGGGGGAAAGGAAGAGGTTGGCACTTAGGAAAATGAGAAAATAGACCAAGTATGATTTGAAGACCTCTTACTCCTCTCTTAGAAAACCCCCCTCTTTCCCTCTCTCCTTTCTTTCATCAAACACCTAGTGTTGGCCGGGTTCGGTGGCTCACGCCTGTAATCTCAGCACTTTGGGAGGCTGAGGTGGGCAGATCACTTGAGGTCAGGAGTTCAAGACCAGCCTGGCCAACATAGTGAAACCCCATCTCTACTAAAATTAAACAAACAAAAAAAGAAGTTAAATAACACTGAGTGCCCACACTGGTCAGGTAAAACACTGAGGAGTAGAAGCGTCACCAGGGTCAAAGCCAGCTCTGCACTTGCAGAACAGGGCATCCAGTGCTGTCGGTTAAGCTCAGGTGTTGTGCCTGCAATGAGAGGCAGCTGGTCTCATGGGGAAATGAGGGTAGAAATCCTTTTGATGATGCCCAAGCTGAGGCCTGGGAGGATAAATAGAAACTGGCCAAGTGTGGGCAAGCAGGGGGGGCAATCCCAGTAGTGGAGACAACAGTGCAAAAGCCCAGAGCAAGAGAAACATATGTTCAGGGAAATGGTGGTGGTCACCAGAATGTGAGAACCATGGGTAGGGAAGTGACAGGAATCAGCCTGAAGATGCCCGGCATGCTGCACTCACCAGTATGGACTTCATCCTAGCAAGATAAATGTTAGATACAAACGGGACCTCCAATTTGTGCTTTAGAAGGTTCATTCTAGCTGGCCGGCCATGGTGGCTCACCCCTGTAATCCCAGCACTTTAGGAGGCTGAAGCAGGCAGATCGCGAGGTCAGGAGTTCTAGACCAGTCTGACCAACATGGTGAAACCCTGTCTCTACTAAAAGTACAAAAACTAGCCAGGCGTGGTGGTGCACACCTGTAATCCCAGCTACTCAGGAGGCTGAGACAGGAGAATCACTTGAACCCAGGAGGTGGAGGTTGCAATGAGCCAAGATCACACCACTGCACTCCAGCCTGGGTGACAGAGCAGACTCTGTCTCAAAAAAAAAAAAAAAAAAAAAAAAAAAGGTTTAGTCTAGCTGCAGGGTAGAGAATGGTTTGAAAGATGACTGCAATGAAGGAAATCAATGAGTCTATCAAGGTAATGGAGTGCTGAAATGGTGAGAGCCAGACCTAGGGCACAACAACAGGAATAGACAGTAATGGAGAGACTGGAATGCTGCTGAGGAGGTGGAGGGACCAGAGCTTGATGCATGCTTAAGCCTGGTGGGTGAGAGAGGAGGCTGGGTCAGGCCCAACATCCAGGTACCTAGCTTGGACAATTAGGTTGGTGAGTGGGTCTAAAAAAACAGGGAGGAGAGAAGCAGGTTTGGAAACAGGTTCAAATCAAATAGAACTCACAGGAATCCAGAGTTCACAGGACAGATATGGCCTGGAGAAGAAGCTGTGAAGTCACTGGCATAGACTAATGGGAGCCAGGGGAAGGATGAAATTTTCCCGGAAGAGGACTGTTGGCCTCCTGCCCTACACCCCACATAGGACACACTGGCCAGGTCTTCTCGCTGTGCCGGCCCCTCATCCCGTCTACTCTTGGGGGTCTTGCTCCATGCTCAGTTGCCCCAATCCCCATCCTAAATTAGTTCTGTGTCCCTTTCTCTCAGGGTCTCTCCTAGCTACTCTGGTGAATGATTTAATGTTAAAAATTCATCAGCATTGGTCAGGCAAAGTGGCTTGCGTCTATAATCCCAGCACTTTGGGAGGTCGAGGTGGGCGGATCATGAGGTCAAGAGTTCAAGTTCAAGACCAACCTGGCCAACATGGTGAAACCCTGTCTCTACTGAAAATCCAAAAATTAGCCGGGAGTGGTGGCGGGCACCTGTAATCCCAGCTACTTATGAGATTGAGGCAGGAGAATTGCTTGTACCTGGGAGTCAGAGGTTGCAGTGAGCAGAGATTGCACCACTGCACCCCAGCCTGGGTGACAGAGCATGACTTCATCTCAAAAAAAAAAATTAATAGACATTAATGTATTATTACCCAAAACATTTCTGAATTTTAATAGAAGAGAATCAATAGGATTTGAATTCATAGAAGAGCTCAGAGCTTTTCCTTTCTTTTATTTATTTATGTATTTGTGATAGGTGGTTATTACTGAGGCGACCTGGCCCTCATGTCCCACTCCTGCCACTAGAACTCTCATTTCCCCAACCGTGTATTTTCCAAAAGTTGAATATTTCCTTTGCTTTTCATGCACAGGTATAAAT
Organism: Macaca nemestrina; assembly: GCF_043159975.1. NCBI lineage: Eukaryota > Metazoa > Chordata > Mammalia > Primates > Cercopithecidae > Macaca > Macaca nemestrina. The sequence goes on along the minus strand of NC_092129.1, from coordinate 179,477,094 downwards.
TGCTCCCCAGGTCCTGATCCTTTTTACCTTAGAGAGCCTGTACCAGCACTTAGTGCATTTATTTATCTTTGTAATGGACAACTGCAATTGTGGCTACTTTAGCACAGGACACAGACAAAAGAGAACTAGAACTGTTTCTCACCAGTGCAAGGCCCTCGAGTCAGAAACATCTGCCAGTGGGTGGCAAAGAAGAAACAACTGTGTAGTCAAATGCCAGTACCCCAGGGAAGCTTTCCCACAGGAATCATTAGGGACTTCTTCACCATGTTCCCATGGCAGTATGGCATTTGTCACACTGCACCAAAATTCTTCTGTTTTCAAGTCTGTCTTTCCTTCTATGTTGTAAATTACAAGAAGAGAAATGCCGTACCTTCTCCATCTTTGTACTGCCTGTCCCTGTGCCTTAACACAATGCTGTAGATAGTAGGTGTTTAATAAATATCTACTGGGTGAATGAATCTGCAGAGATATATACCATTCACAGGGCATGTCGGGGAGCGTCTGGACACACCAAGTCACACTGGCAGGTTTTCCAGGAAATACAAGATTCTTATTGCTACGTTGACCTCTTGCTTCTTGACCTTTGCATGTGCTGTGCCCGTGATTTGAAGCACATCTCTCTTCATTCCTAATTATGTAACAGCTACTTAGTCTTCTTAAAATTAATAAATATAAAGGCTGGGCCACAGTGGCTCATGCACTTTGGGAGGCCAAAGCTGGAAGACTGCTTGAGGCCAGGAGTTTAAGACCAGCCTGGGAAACACAGAGTTTTTTTCTAGGTAAAAAGCATCATTTTTCACCTGGAAAAAAACATGAAGAATACATACTAATAACACAGGCTATGTGGCAAATGTCTAACTGGGGGAGCTTGAGAAAGAGAATTCTGAGGGAAGAAAAACAGAAAGTGATAACAAGACTTGGAATAGGAGCACAACAGGAGTATGATGGCATTGGGAGATTCCAGGGAAGTTCGGGAAGCCAAGAGGATGAATGGACATGGGGGTAGGGGTAGGAGCGTGGGAGTTATGGGGACCAGCATAGGAAGACTTACATGGTTGGGTGGAGAGACTGATGGCAAAGACACACACACAAATAAAACAACTTTTAGTAAAAGAAAATATAAAGAAAAGAAATCTTGGCAAACTATAAAACTAAAGATGGAAGAGGGAGAGGTAAAAAAGGAAAATGTGCAAAAAGCCAAGAAATATCTTAGCTTATAATTACTCGTCTCTAAAGGCTTCTACGAAATTATTCCCTCTGCTATTCAAAGCTTTCCTAAAATTCTGCTCTTCCTAGAAGTCTTTAGCAGCAGAGAAGAAAACATCTTACCTCCTATAATAGAACAGTGAGACTGTAAGGGATCTTAGCAATCACCAAGCTCCTTCGTTTCACAAAGAGGATGGAAGTTACTCCCCTGTAGACATACTGTTAGATCATCTCGGAGCCTGAGCCAAAGTCACAGTCTGTGTATTTCTAGAATAGTGTTTATTCCAACAGGTAATTGTTTTCTACTCCCATTTTCCCAAACAAATGACCTTCTCAAAAACTGGGGGGAAAAAGTCTGTTTTTTAAAGTAAGTCAATAAACATTTCATTGTGAAGGACTAAGCAATAGGCCTGGGAGGCAAGAACTGGTTTTTGTACTTCTAGCACCTAGCCCAGAGCCTGGCACAAAAGTAGTTTTCAATAGGGTTTTGTTGGATGGATGGATGGATGGATGGATATGTGATGGATGGATGGATATGTGATGGATGGATGGATGAATGGATATGTGATGGATAGATGGATGGATGAATGGATATATGATGCATGGATGGATGGATAGATGGATGGAAGGATGGATGAATGAATGGAAGGGTGGATGGATAAATGTGTTCTATTTAGGGCTGCCACCACTCTTCAGATAGTTATTTAATAGACTGTTTAAATGTTTTCTGACTTTAAGAGGTATTTGATCTAACTTGCTTCTGCATATGGGACAATGATCCCAGGTTGTTTTAAGGAAATCTTGGTAAATGATCTAATTAATAAATGAGATGTTTTTGAATAAGTTATAATCTCATCAGAAACCTAAGACATGGATATAAGCAGAAATGATTAGCAATACAGGAAAACAGTGTGTTAAGCGCCAGATGACTATTCTTGCAGATAAGCTGTAGGTAGAGCGATCTAAGTTGTTTTCTAAACTGGGTCCCCTTTGAGAGTGAAAGAGGGTGTTATTAATACACCAATCCAATGGGAACAAACAGGGCTGTATGGTCCAAGCTGGAAGTTCAGATGAGAGGGCAGGTTTCCCATGTACTGAGGAGGTTTCTTGAACTTTGCCTGTGCTGTGCCCATAATTTGGAGCACATCTCTCTCCATTCCTACTTAGGTAAGAGCTACTTAGTCTTAAAATTAATAACTATAAAGGCCAAGCATGGTGGGTCACCCCTGTAATCCCAGCACTTTGGGAGGCTGAGGCTGGAAGACTGCTTGAGGCCAGGAGTTTAAGACAAGTCTGGGCAACAGAGCAAGACTCTGTCCTTACAAAACATTTATTTTATTTTATTTTATTTTATTTCATTTTATTCGTTATTATTATTTTTTTGAGATGGAGTCTTGCTCTGTTGCCCAGGCTGGAGTTCAATGGCATGATCTTGGCTCACTGCAACCTCCACCTCCCAGGTTCAAGAGATTCTCCTGCCTCAGCCACCCACGTAGCTGGGACTACAGGTATGCACCATCACACCTGGCTAATTTTTGTATTTTTAGAAGAGATGGGGTTTCACCATGTTGGCCAGGCTGGTCTCAAACTCCTGACCTCAGGTGATCCATCCACCTCAGCCTCCCAAAGTGCTGGGATTATAAGCATGAGCCACCGCTCCTGGCCATAAAATGGTTTTTAATTAGCTGGGCGTGGTGGCACATGTAGGTGGTCTCAGCTACTCAGGAGGCTGGAGCCAGAGGACTGCTGGAGCCTAGGAGTTCAAGGCTGTAGTGAGCTAGGATTGTGCCACTGCACAACAGCAACAATCAAATTAATATGTGTGATGTATGAAAAATAAGTTGGTGACGTGTGTACGAATGATAAAGTCTAGAAAAAAAAGATTCTGTACCTACTGTAAGTATATAAATAGGAGTTTGTTATCTCATTTAAAAAAAAAATCACACGTGTCTTTCTAGAGGTTTAAATTTCAGATACTTGGTTTTGAGCAAAATACTCTTTTCTTTTCTTTCTTTCTTTTTTTGAGACGGAGTCTCGCTCTGTCGCCCAGGTTGGAGTGTAGTGGCGGGATATCAACTCACTGCAAGCTCCACCTCCCGGGTTCACGCCATTCTCCTGCCTCAGCCTCCATAGTAGCTGGGACCACAGGCGCCCACCACCACGCCCGGCTCATTTTTTGTATATCTTTCAGTAGAGACGGGGTTTCACTGGGTTAGCCAGGATGGTCTTGATCTCCTGACTTTGTGATCCGCCCACCTTGGCCTCCCAAAGTACTGGGATTACAGGCATGAGCCACCGTGCCCGGCCAAAATACTCTTTTTAATGGTTTAATGAGAGTAGCCTAGAGTTTATCTTTAAATGGTGGAAATGTTGGTAATTATAGGGTAGGTTTATACACTCGCTATACACACTGTGGTCTCTGGAGTCACAGCATCAGCAGCACTTGGGAATCCGTTAGAAATGCGGATTTTCAGGCCTCACCCCCGACCTATGGAGTCAAATTTTACCTTTCAGTGAGGTGCCCAGATGGTTTGCAGGCACATTAAAGTTCAAGAAGTATTGGTCTGTACAACCTTCATTCTTTCAGAAGCATGAAATGTATTTATGCATTTAAATATACCTTTCCTACTTTGCTCTTCTTCTCCTTTGTAAAATGTATTGATAGTATGCTTCCTTTTGCTTTTAAGCCGTTTGTCTAGAACTTTAATGACAATAATGAAGACGGCTGTTGTTTACAAAGAAAACAGTAAGAATAGGATGAACACCCTAGTTTCCCATAATGCACTCCCCATTCAGAGGTAACGATGGACAAAGACTCAAAGGCACGTGATAAGCTGCTCCATTTTGGCACGAACCAGTTTTTAACTGTAATCAATCCATTTCATTTTTAAAACTTCTCCCGGGAGAAGAAAAAAGTGATAGAACAAGAAAGCATACTTAGAAATGCAAACTATTCAAGGAAATCTTGACTTTCCATCCTCATAAATACTGAACAAAAGGCTTTATCTTTCCCAAGTTGAAGGAATATTAACATGCTATGGGGGTGTCTTTCCTGCGACTGTTTTGCTGGCTCTGGGCCCGGCGTGAATTTGGTAGTACTGGGCAAGGCCACAGCTGCATGCCGGCCTGCATTGCATCTCTATTTTTGCAGGCATTAAATAGCTTCTCCCATCTCCAACATGTGTTGCTGCACATGTGACCTGATGAATCAATCCCCTGTACAATGAAGCAAGAATAATTAGTCTGGGGCAATTAGCACAGGGACGGCGGGTCTTCCTAGCAGACTGTTGCCCACGTTCATGTTCGCAGCACATCCCAGGTGGGTGCTCCTGAGAAATCCGCGAATGCCCCATTACCATCCTCAGGGCTGGTCATTGCAAGGATAGAGATCCGCTGCAGCTTCTGGGCAGCCGTTCCCTTCCTTCCCAAGATGAATGCTGTGAAGGGCGATGAGGGGGTTGTGAGTGCCTCCAAATAAAGGTCTTTTATAACTCTTTAAAGCTGTAAGTCATTCAGTCATGGTTTCTTTCGCCTACTGGCTTGACAACTTAAAAAATTTACATTTCTGAACTTGTACTTTAACAGGCTTTCATCATAACTTCAGGAAAGAAGAATTAGAATGGAGAAGATTTAGGTGCACAGATGGGGTCGAAATCAGGATAATATTGACTAAGCACCCTCCTGGGGCCCTCCTAACACAAACGATTACCCTGCCTCCTAGGATTTTATAGTTCAGATAGAATAGGTGAGCACTAAAACAATCATCTCTGTTATCCCGAAAGGCCAAAGAGGCAAAGTAGTTCCTAGTGAAAATCATGGAATATTAGCCCTCAAAGATATTTTAAAGCCCACCCCTCCTTTTTTGGTGATTGTCTACGAAATGAGGATCTTACAGATCCTGCCTCATCACATGGCGGTGAGGACCAAATTAGACACCCTGGGAGCTTGCAATTGAAAACTCTTTCATGTCTGCAAACCAAAATAATGTGCGTGTGTAGATAGGTAGGTAGGTAGGTAGATAGATGCAATTTTTTTCTTTTTTAAGACAGCATCTCACTCTGTCAGCCAGGCTGGAGTGCAGCAGTGTGATCTTGGCTCACTGCAGCCTCAACCTCCTGGGCTCAAGCAATCCTCCCTCCTCAGCCTCCTGAGTAGCTGGGACCACAGGTGTGCATCACCATGCCCGGCTAATTTTTTTTATATTTCTGGTAGAGACGGGGTTTTGCCATGTTAGCAATCTGCCCGCCTCTACCTCCAAAAGTGCTGGGATTGCAAGCGTGAGCCACTGTGCCTGGCCTAATATGTGTATTTTTAATGATCTTTATTATTTTAAGCTGTAAAAATAGACTCAAAGGAGTCAAGTGGTAACAAGACAGGAGCTCCCTCAGCGGTGCTCACCCACCTGCATGCTGAAATGTATTAGGTAGTTTCACTAAGGAAACTTGGTTCTTCCTCTTGGGCTGTCAGTGCTAAAGATGTGTAATAATACAGAATGCCTGCACTCTGGGCTATGACCAGAGAATGTAATAATACAGAATGCCTGCACTCTGGGCTATCACTAGAGAATACAACTTTGAACTCCCTGCTGTTCAATCCCTTAGCAAAATACTGATTTTCGAGAAGTAATGTTTGTGAAGAATCGCCTGAAGGTTATGCAAATTCTCCACTCTGCTGGATATCCTAAAATTTACCTATGGATCAAACCTGATTGTCAGGGCACTGTGTATTTGGATCCTGGGTATTTGCCTCCTGGTAGTACTAACTTGACTGAACTGTGCTTACATGAAGGATATCAGACCCAACTCTAAGAAATGCATTATTATATTCAACACAAGGATTTTATGGAGAGCCCGATCTGATAGATTGCCAGATTACTCTTTATGAGGACTCACAGGATAAATTTCCTTGGGGCTGCAGCTTCAGGAGAAACTTGGCTTCTACTGAACAACTTTTTAATCTTATGGTGAAAGCATCAGCCTCCTCCCTCTTTGCTCTGGCCACTGGGAAACTTGGGGTCAAATTTATTTATCAAATGGATTACATTGTTCTGTAACAATCTTGGCTTTAATGTTCTTATCCCTTTTTTCCCTTTGGCAACTTGTTTTATCTATGTAGTTGCCTACCTTTTGTAAGTCGACTTGTTTTTTATAATTAACTGTCCCTAGCTACTTGGGAGGCTGAGGTGGGAGGATCATTTGAGCCCAGCAGTTTGAAGCTGCGGTGAGCTATGATTGCCTCACTGCAAACTACAGTCTGGGCAATAGAGCGAGACCCTGTCTCTTAAGAAAAAAAAAAAAAATCAGTTGTGATTACTTCATAAATTTCAATTGAATTGAGTCCCTGACATCATTTTCCAGTGAAGCCTTGAATCAGTCTTTAAGCCAACTATTTCCAGCAGCTGGACCTTGGAGATGACACTCAGCTATGATTTTTCAGAGGCATATGTTAAGTCATGAATGCAAACCACTCACATTTTCAAGTCCATGTGGTTGGCAGATTTTCATTTCAGAAGACACATTTAGCCTTTTAAGATCTCTTAAATTTATGAACAGACATTGAGGGGTAAATAGGTACTTGATCTTTGACACATAGTTCTTGGACTCACCAACAAGCAAAACAGTAAAATCTCAGTTATTTGGGTTTTGTGACAATTTGGACAAAGAGTGGTTGAAGTTTACTCTTTGCTCTCTGAGTATATTAAACAAATGAGTATAAATTATAAGAAGGAGTATCTGGATATTAAAGAGCTATTTCCCAGCAGCTTTTATTCTTATTTGCATATTATAATGCCATTAGATTATCTTTATATTCTAGCACTGCTCTGATTGGTACTTTAATGTGCCTATTACAGACCCTTCCTATTTGTTAAATTAATATTTGATTACTATAATTTCCAAGGAAATCCATCCTTGAAGGTCATAAATATGTACTCTTGAATGACATCCTATAAATTAAAACATTTACTAATATGTATGGTCTTGAAAATCATTCTAAATTCCTGAAATCACTCTGAAATGTAAGTAATACAATGGTATATGCCTTTTTGAAACATTTGGAAATGTGTTTGCTTACTTTCTTGAAATGACCCCGGTCTTGAATTCCAGAATATTATATCCTCTTTCTTTTAGTTCTCTCTCTGATTAAGCCTTTGTCCTGTTTGTTGTTGTTTTGTTTTGTTTTGTTGAGACAGAATTTTGCTCTTGTCACCCAGGCTGGAGTGCAATAGCGCAATCTTGGCTCACTGTAACCTCTGCCTCCCAAGTTCAAACTATTCTCCTGCCTCAACCTCCCAAAGTAGCTGGGACTACAGGTGCCTGCCACCATGCCCACCTAATTTTTTTTGTATTTTTAGTTGAGATGGGGTTTCACCATGTTGGCTAGGCTGGTCTTGAACTCCTGACCTCAGGTGATCCACCTGCCTCAGCCTCCCAAAGTGCTGGGATTACAGGTGTGAACCACCACACCCGACTACCTTTGTCTTGTTAAACATTTCTTCCTCTTCACACCTCCCAATTGTATGATTCCCCAAATTCAGCACTTCTTCCTTCATGCTTACCTAGGATAACCAATCCTTCTTAAAGTATCAACTATCATTCTTAACGGATGGCTCTGGGACCTGAATATCACTTGAGTTCCAACTTCTTAGATTCCCCACTGGATACTTCCACTGTCACCTCAAATTCATTATGTCAACTGTTAATCATTACTGTTAATTTTATGTTAGTGGCATTAAAAAACTTAGCAATAACGAGAAAACTCTTTAATCAATTGTATACTACATACCACAAGAGCTGCTTTTTTTTTTTTTTTTTTTTTTGAGACGGAGTCTCGCTCTGTTGCCCAGGCTGGAGTGCAGTAGCGCGATCTCGGCTCACTGCAAGCTCCGCCTCCTGGGTTCACGCCATTCTCCTGCCTCAGCCTCCCGAGTAGCTGGGACTACAGGCGCCCGCCACCACGCCCGGCTAATTTTTTGTACTTTTTAGTAGAGACGGGGTTTCACCATGTTAGCCAGGATGGTCTCGATCTCCTGACCTCGTGATCCGCCCGCCTCGGCCTCCCAAAGTGCTGGGATTACAGGTGTGAGCCACCACGCCCGGCCTAAGAGCTGCTTTAAAAACAAATCTCATTTAATCCTCCAAACCATTTTATAGGTGAGTTTTACCACCTTCGTTTTACCTGTTAGGAAATTGGAAATAAGAGAGGTAAAGAAAGAGACTTGTCCTGCTCTCACAGCAAGTATACTGCAAAACTTGAACTCAAGTGTCATGTTAAGTGGTCTCCCAAAAATTATATCTAAAATTAGATTGTTTTTATTTTCTCTGTAACTTTCTTCTCGTATGCCTATTTTTTGCCTATGGTACCATAATTCTCCTTCATATGGCAACTTGAAACTGTGAAGGTTTTTCCCTCCTCCTTATTACTACTCCTATCAAATCTATCTGTAAGTTCTGTAATATTGCCTCTTTGTAACTTTCCTTTCTTCCTTCCTCTAGTTCACACACTTACCCATTAAGGTCTCCAGTAAATCTCTGTCCTCTCTTCCTGCTTTTAGCTCCTTGCACATTCTCCTTCCCTGAATGGCCACTGAACAACCTTTCAGAAGGCAGCAGTTGCCCTGTCCTCCAGTTGACCAGAAGCCTTCAGCTGATACAGTGTCTTAAGGTCATTGCCCTGACAGTCTAGGCTTTCCACAATTTGACTCCAACCTACTTTTCCAATAGCTGATAAAATTCACTCCACTCTTTTGCTCTCTTCACACTGCTTGAAATAGGCATTTTACTTTCTGCCTTCTAAACTTTTCTCACTCAGTCTTCCCTCTCAAAATAAATATCCTCCCACCTTTTTCCCTTAAAATGCCCAACTCAAGTCTCTGAGTTGGCTCTGCGGTTTTTACTTTCCTCTAAAGTTTACCTACTGTATTTATTATTTGTGTTACTCATTCAGCAGAAGCATATGTTGCCCTGTGTAGTAATTGTAGTAATTAAAATTACCGTGTGTGTGTGTGTGTGTGTGTGTGTGTGTGTGTGTGTGTGTGTGTGTATCTTGCCTCCTTGGTCAGATTTTAAATTCCTAGAGGGCAAAATGAATTACATCCATCTTCTACATCTCTCAGATGTCTGAAATGTGTTTACATGTAAATCATTCTACAAACAATGTAGTATTCAAAGAAAGCAAATTACTTTGATAGAGGCAACAGGGCAAATAAAAAGAACATGGGTTTTGAAATTAAGAATATATGAATTCCAATCCAATCAGCTGTATGAATTCAGTCAAGTTCAAATTTTTTAATAATATGGGTTACTTTTGTCACCTTATAGCTTATTGTGATGTTCATAGCTTATTACGAGAGAATTTAGGCTACTCCCTGCCATCCGTGTGTACTAAAAAGAAAAACTATTGTGGTTATTTGATAACTGAAGAGTATCACTGTCTTTTTAAGTCTTGTGTGAGCATAAGTGATTGGTGTGAATCACCATTGTACCCATAACTGATTGACATGAATAAATATACAGAATATAAACTCCAACTATTTTTTAAAAGTTTGTTCAATATTTCTGTATTTAGAAATATAACTTTAGTGTTGAAATAGTTCTCATCTAAACCAATGATTCCCAAACACAGGTCTGCAAGAAAATGAGAAAACCATTATTATAATGAGTTTTTTTGTTAAACTAAATAATGCAAGTTTTAGGGTTATTCTGTATTTTGCAATTACGACCCTCCTACTTTTTGTGTGGGTTAACATTTCTTTGCTTTATAAAACAATGGTGATGCCATCCTGGCTAACACGGTGAAACCCTGTCTCTACTAAGAAATACAAAAAAACTAGCCGGGCGAGGTGGCGGATGCCTGTAGTCCCAGCTACTCGGGAGGCTGAGGCAGGAGAATGGCGGGAACCCGGGAGGCGGAGCTTGCAGTGAGCTGAGATCCGGCCACTGCACTCCAGCCTGGGTGACAGAGCGAGACTCTGTCTCAAAAATAAAAAAATAAAAATAAATAAAACAATGGTGATGATAGATGGTAAAGGACAGTAGCTGTGGTTTTTGTTATTTCTATCACGGTTTTCCTTAACAAATCCAAGTTAGCAAACTGATGTTGATTTCCACAATAGTTTTGAAAATGTTACAGATCCATATTACCTCAAATGCTTGGAAACCCTAATCTAGCCCAAGCTCTTTGTTTTAGAGTTGAGAATTATTTGACTTACAGAAGTTAAATTATTTGTCCGAGATCATGTAACTTACTACTGCAGACCCAATATGAGAATTCAACTCTATTAACTCTCAATGCAGAATATACCTCATTATTTAAGTGAAAAGCTGTCTTTTCTACAAATGAAAAGAAGAATTTATTTTTCATATAACTTTTGAAGAAAAGACATTGTGTAAATTTTATTTGCTGAAAATAATTTTATTAGGCCAGGTGTGGTGGTTCATGCCTGTAATCCCAGCACTGTGGGAGGCCGAGGCAGGAGGATTACTTGAGCCCAGGAGTTGTAGACCAGCCTGGGCAACATAGTGAAACATCATGTCAAATAAAAATAAGTAAATAAACTTATTAAAATCCTCCCAAAAGATGGCTTTATCACTAAATGAAAGAAACTGGATGGTAATCCCAGCACTTTGGTAGGCCGAGGCGGGTGGATCATGAGGTCAGGAGTTTGAGACCATCCTGGCTAACATGGTGAAACCCCGTCTCTACTAAAAAATACAAAAAACTAGCCAGGTGCAGTGGCGGGCGCCTGTAGTCCCGGCTACTCGGGAGGCTGAGGCAGGAGAATGGTGTAAACCTGGGAGGCAGAGCTTGCAGTGAGCTGAGATCTGGCCACTGCACTCCAGCCTGGGCGACAGAGTGAGACTCCATCTCAAAAAAAAAAAAAAAAAAGAAAATTATAAAAAAAATAAAATATTTGTGGCCTGGTACAGTGGCTCACACCTGTAATCCCAGCTCTTTGGGAGGCTGAGGCAGGTGGATCACTTGAAGTCAGGAATTTGAGACCAGCCTGGCCAATACGGTGAAATCCTGTCTCTATTAAAAATACAAAAATAGCAGGGCGTGGTGGCTCACACCTGTAGTCCCAGCTAAATGGGAGGCTGAAGCAGGAGAATCACTTGGACCCAGGAGGCGGAGGTTGCAGTGAGTCGAGATCACGCCACTGCATTCCAGCCTAGGGGACAGAACAAGACTCATGTCTTGGGGGGGAAAAAAAATATATATATATATATCTCTCTCTCTCTCTCTCGGTGGCCAGCACGGTGGCTCACACCTGTAATCCCAGCATTTTGGGAGGCAGAGACGGGTGGATTACTTGAAGTCAGGAGTTTGAGACCAGCCTGGCCAAAGTGACAAAACCCATCTCTACTAAAAATACAAAAGAAATTAGCCGAGAGTGGTTTGACACACACCTGTACACCCAGCTACTTGGGAGGCTGAGGCACGAGAATCACTTGAACCCGGGAGGCAGAGGTTGCAGTGAGCCGAGATCATGCCACTGCACTCCAGTCTGGTCAACAGAGAGAGACTCTGTCTCAAAAAAAAAAAAAAAAAAAAACTTTGTGTACCTGAAGATTCTGAAAATATAAGAGGAAGGAATAAAAACCCTATAATTCTAGAGAAAAATCACAATTGACACTTTAACATAGTTCCTGCTACATATCTTTCAATGTATATTTTTGTACAGTTGAAATTATACTACGTATTTCCTGATTCTTCATTTTACATATTTATTTTAATTTCTTAAAAATATGTAATATATTTACGTATTTTAAAGCTTGGAAAGAACAAACAGATATAGAGTGAAGAGGCTTTTTCTGATCTTTCTACCTCAATCACCCAGTTTTCTTCCTAACCAAAATGAATACAGTTGTTAAAAGTTTTCATATGTGTATCTTTCCAAAGAGACTTTGTGCATTTTGTTCAGGTTATTTACCTTAATATTAAAACATATTCACTTTCCATCTTATTTAGAATCATGTAAAATGTCAATTTTAAGGCCCACATAATATTTTATTATATAAATATACTATAATTTGCTTAGTCCTAATTATACATCAGACATTAAAATTGTTTCCAACTTTTGATTTTTAGCAACTTTGTAGAACCTAGTGCTTAAATTAAAAGAGCCCATTTTAGAAATTGTAGGACTTGGCCAGGCACAGTGGCTCACACCTGTAATCCCAGCACTCTGGGAGGCCAAGGTGGGTGGGAGTTCAAGACCAGCCTGGCCATGGTGAAACCCTGTCTCTACTAAAAATACAAAAAATTAGCTGGGCATGGTGATGCGCGCCTGTAATCCCAGCTACTCGGGAGGCTGAGGCAGGAGAATCACTTGAACCCGGGAGGCAGAGGTTGCAGTGAGCTGAGATTGCACCATTGCATTCCAGCCTGGGCAACAAGAGAGAAACTCTATCTCAAAAAAAAAAAAAAAAAAAAAAGAAAAGAAAAGAAAAGAAATTATAGGACTTTCACAATAACTTTCCTTGAAGAGATTAGTTTTATTTTATCCCTATTCTCAAAAGCAAGTCTGTTGTTTTTTCCTGCTAAGGCTAGTCCATCAGGGTTTAAACAATCCTTTATCTCCACAACTGACCTCAGCAGGTTATAGTCACATTCTCTTACACTTTGGAAAGAACATCCGTCAGCTCAGTGCTCCACAAATATTTCTAGTAGGAATGCCCCAGTCCAAAGTGGACTGCATTTTGACCTCATCATTGTTGCTGACTCCCTGTATCCTGGGAGCTCAGAGGGTCGAAGCACTGTTGTTTAAGACTCCCATTGGAGCTCCCCCTCGAAAGCAAAGAGTAGTTATGCATTCAAACATACCCAAGGAATAGCACGGCAATACAAAAAAAAAAAAAAAAAAAAGATGACCCAAGTAGAAAGCATGCCCAAGAATAAACAAATGTTTGTGCTGCTTTCAGAGGACTGTGTAGTGTTGATGGGCTTTGTGCTGAATGCTAAAGACTCTGGTTCATCATGGATTGGTCAGAAAAGAGTTCACCTCATTTAGAGGAATATCTGTGGAGTTGGTAATGAATAGAGAAAGATGAGGAAGGCTTCCCAAAGCAGAGGAGAAACCATGAATTTCTTGCCTAGAAGAAGGTCTATGTGAAATAGAGCTCTTCAGAGTGAGAAATCTGGACCTACGCTATGAGGAAATTGGCATAAAAGGACCAAGAAGAAGCCTGACAAGAAAGGCAAATACTTGGTTAAAAAATTTGCAGTAGAAAGGGAGAAATATGGGCTTCATGTAGATAGAACTGTCAAAGATAAGAGTAACTTCCAGAAAACAAACAAACAAAAACAGATAAATCAGTGAGCCTTCACTTCATATTTTTTTCCGGGATTCTCTCTCAACCAACCCAACTCCCAGCCCCATCCCAACCCCCGTAGATAAAGTCTATTATCCTTGTCCTCTTCCTTGTAATGGAAATTTAGCCTGTTCTCAATTTGATGTAAAGTGTTATGTAACTCCAGGATCCAGCCCACTCTTCTGACTATATTTCCAACTATGTTATAATATTACTCTAAGACTCTCTTTTATAGAAATGTTCAAAGTAACTGTGGCAAAATTGTTTTTTGCTCCCAACTATTGTACACGCTTCATAAAAACTATTTCTACAACCTGAGAACCAATTGAGATAAGCGCTCCGTGGCAGATAAAGACCAAGACTGAGCACTCTCCAGTTACATATGTGTTAAACAGATCTTTAAATATATCCTTTCAAAGCTGTATCTCGAGGGATAATTTAATGTAGGCATATAAGGTACCATGAGAGGGTCAACTGCAGAAATATTTTTGGTGAGAGTGACTTTCCCCATGATTTTTTTCCCCCTAGACTGAGTCTTGCTCTGTCACCCAGGCTGGAGTGCAATGGCACAATCTCGGCTCACTGGAACCTCCACCTCCAGGGTTCAAGCTGTTTTCCTACCTCAGCCTCCTGAGTAGCTGGGATTACAGGCGCTCGCCCCCATGCCCAGCTAATTTTTGTATTTTTAGTAGAGACAAGGTTTCACCATGTTGGCCAGGCTCGTCTTGAACTCTTGACCTTGTGATCTGCCTGCCTCAGCCTCCCAAAGTGCATGACTTACTTTCCCCAGGATTGTTAAAGATGACTATGTATGTGGTAGTATTCAAGTACCCAAAGACCACCTACTCTAATTAACAAAATAAACTGTATTTGTATTGGTCCCATTCTTTCATTATTCTCAACCTATTTCCTCTCTGTAAGATGGAAATAATATCTGTTTTATAGAATTGTTGTAAAGGTTAAATCAGATTTCCAGTAATGACAGATTAAATAAGTATGATTGAGTTCCCTGCTAAGGACAACTAAGAAAGCTGGGGGAAAAACATGTTAAGAATCTGATTCGAAGCACTAGAGAACTAATAAGATGTTTAAAAACACTGAGCTAGGGTGGGGAAGCTTGGAGACCCATGGAGGTGAGCCCAGAGTTTCTATATGTTTTTCCCTGTGAGCAAGACCAGAAGGCTGAGAGAACAACAGGTTGAGTTACGATTTTGAAAGCCACAAAGATCTAAGGTGACAGGGGTTGGTGCTCAGTTTCCATCAAGGCATGGAAGCCCTAGTGGATGAACTCTTTTCACACTGGATTAAAACTCCGAAGGACCTTAGGGAAAAGCGTAATTCAGAAGTAAGCACTCTTAGAGGCTACAGCTTAGCTTTTAATTCTTTCAAGCCATGAAATTGGTTTCAGGTGACATTTTAGTGTTTGAGCACTTAGGCAGCTGGCAGGAACAAACATATCCTCTCTGGAGAAAGATAACATTCATCTCAGACCTCAGATATTTCTACATCTTGTAAATCCAATATCTGGCACATAATAAAAAATAATCAGACACACAAGGAGTGAAATAACATGAACTAATATCAATAGATACAGCAGACAATAGAAACAGACTTACAGAGGCTACAGGTGTTAGAGTTTGCACACTGACTTCAAACTAATGATATTATTCAGGTCAAAGAGATTTTTAAAAATCCAACAAGATTAAAATCTCAACCAAGAACAACAACAACAAAAACTCAATAACAAATCAAAAGGATATTCCAGATTAAAATGTACAAAAATAAAAAAAAAAAAAGGTTCAAGAGCAGATGAGACACAATTGAAGCAAGAATTTGTAAACCAAAAGATAGAGCAGGAGAAAGTACCCAGAATGTAGCAGAAAAACAAAATAATAGAAAACTCAGAAATGATAATAAGACACATAGGACTATAGTGAAAAGTTCTAACATACGTACGTTCATTGGAAACCCAGAAGGGAAGAAGAGACTGAGGTAGCAGCAATAATAAGAGATAATGGCTGACAAAATCTTGCAAACTGGTAAAATAAATCAATTTGAAGACTCTATAAATCCTAGGAAACCCAAGCAGGATAAATACACAAACTAATACCTAGACACATCATAGTAAAACTGCTGAAAACCAAAGACAAAGAGAAAATTGTGAAATTAGCAAGAGAAGAAAGATACATTACCTTCAAAGGAGCAAAAATATAGCAGATTTCTCAATGGAAACAATTGAAAGTAGGAGACTATAAAATATATGAAAAGCACTGAGAGAAAGTAAGAAAATTACCACTGAAATTCTATACCAGCTGACATAGCCTTCCATAGAAAGGTAAAATAAATAACTTTTTATTTATTTATTTATTTATTTTTATTTTTTATTTTTTTTTTTGAGACGGAGTCTCGCTCTGCCGCCCGGGCTGGAGTGCAGTGGCCGGATCTCAGCTCACTGCAAGCTCCGCCTCCCGGGTTCACGCCATTCTCCTGCCTCAGCTTCCCGAGTAGCTGGGACTACAGGCGCCCGCCACCTCGCCCGGCTAGTTTTTTGTATTTTTTAGTAGAGACGGGGTTTCACCGTGTTAGCCAGGATGGTCTCGATCTCCTGACCTCGTGATCCGCCCGTCTCGGCCTCCCAAAGTGCTGGGATTACTGGCTTGAGCCACCGCGCCCGGCCCATAAATAACTTTTTAGACAAACTAAAGCAAATATTAGATGTTTTTATGGCAGAAGGAAAATGTCCAGCCTTGGAGATACAGTAAAAACAAAACAAAACAAAAGAAAAAAACCGTAGGATAAAATAATGAGTTAAATATGTGGGTCAATAAATAAATATTGACTGCATAAGCCAATAATTATAATAATTTTTAGCAATTAAAATAAAGAATTAAAATATAAAGCAACAATAAGGATGGAATATATAATTAGTGGTGTTGGAACATGGTTCAGTAGGACATGGAATAAATGGTCTAAAGTGTTATAAGTTTCTTGTGTTGTCCAGGAAAAAAAATAAGAGTATGGGTATTACATTTAGTAAAGAAAAAGACACACTTAATATTTAGGGTTATTACTGTATATATTTTAAAGGAATATATGGCTTTCCAGGTAATAAGGAGAAAAATAATAGAATAATTTCTTGTAGGGCCAGATGGCTCACACCTGTAGTCCCAGCACTTTGGGAGGCCGAGGTGGGGGGATCACTTGAGATCAGGAGCTGGAGATCAGCCCGGCCGACATGGTGAAACCCCGTCTCTACTAACAATACAAAAATTAGCTGGGCATGGTGGCATGTGCCTATAGTTTTAGTTACTCAGGAGGCTGAGGCAGGAGAATCACTTGAACCCGGAGGCAGAGGTTGCAGTGAGCCAAGATCGTGCCACTGCACTCCAGCCTGGGCAACAGAGTGAGAGTTCAACCCCCAAACCCAAAAAAGAAAAAATTATTGTAAAGTTCTCAATCAGTCTGGTACAAACCAATGAAGGAAAGAAAAAGAAACAGAACAAGTAGGATAAATAGAAAATACAGAACCATACCTAGAATTATAGGTAGAATCAAAATTACACATACCAGTAATTACTTTAAAGGTAAATGGACTAAATGCCCCAATTAAAAGACAAAGATTATTATTTTTATTTTTATTAAAAAATAAAACTGTAAATTGTAAGAGACATGTAAAACTTAAGAATCCAGAAAGGTAAAAAAACACATTTGGAGAAAGATTTAGCTATCATACAAACACAAAACAAATTTGGTTGTAGGTTTTTTTTTTTATTTTGAGATGGAGTCTTGCTCTGTCACCCAGGATGGAGTGCAATGGCATGATCTTGGCTCACTGCAACCTCTGCTTCCTGGGTTCAAGCGATTCTCCTGCCTCAGTCTCCTGAGTAGTTGCGATTACAGGCACACACCCCCAGGCCTGGCTAATTTTTGCATTTTTAGTAGAAACAGGGTGTCACCATGTTGGTCAGGCTGGTCTTGAACTCCTGACCTCGTGATCTGCCCACCTTGGCCTCCCAAAGTGCTGGGATTACAGGTGTGAACCACCACACCTGGCCAGTTGTAGGTATCTTAATATCAAAGTAGACAATGTAAAAAGCATTGTTGGTGTCTTTGCAATGACAAAATTCTTCCTTCACCAGATAGATATAACAATTTTAAACTTCTATGTACCTAGAAACATAGCTTAAAAATATGCAAAGCAAAAACTATACAGAAAGACTTAGACAAATTCATAATCATGTTGGGATATTTTAATGCACCTGTCCCAGTAACTAATAGAATATTTGAACAACATAAACAGTAAAATACAGCAAAATTGAACACACATATATATAATGGAGAGAAAACACGTGCATAACAACTAAAAAATACATAGTCTTTTGAAGGACCACATATTTATAAAACTTGAGCAATTTTGTGACATAAGTCTTAAGAAATTTTAAAGGATTGAAATTCTACAGATTATATTCTTTCACCACAATGTTATTAAGCAAGAAATAGGCCAGGCGTGGTGGCTTATGCCTGTAATCCCAGCACTTTGGGAGGCCAAGGCGGGTGGATCACCTGAGGTCGGGGGTTTGAAACCAGCCTGGCCAACATGGTGAAACCCGTCTCTACTAAAGTACAAAAATCAGGCAGGCTTGGTGGTGGGCGCTTGTAATCTCACTACTTAGGGAGGCTGAGGCACAAGAATCACTTGAACCCAGGAGGCAGAGGTTGCAGTGAGCTGAGACCACAGCGACAGAGGGAGACTTCATCTAAAAAAAAAAAGAAAAAAAAAGGCAGAAATAAAAATAACTAGAAAATCCTTATATTTTTAAATTTAGAAATATCATTCTAATAACACATGGCTCAAAGAAGAAACCACAATGGAAATTAGAACATATTTTCAACTAAATAATAATAAAAATACAAACTATTAAGACTCGTGGGATGCAGGGGAATTTATAGGTTTTAATTCATACATTTGAAGACTGAAGATCAATGAACAAAGTCATCTTTTTTGCCTCTCTCTCTCTCTCTCTTTCTCTCTCTCTCTCTCTCTTTCTTTCTTTTCTCTCTTACAGAGTCTTGCTCTGTCGCCCAGGCTGGAGTGCAGTGGCACTGTCTCAGCTCTCTGCAACCTCTGCCTCCCAGGTTCAAGCAATTCCGCTGCCTTGGCCTCCCATGTAGCTGGGACTACAAGTGCGTGCCACCACGCCCGGCTAATTTTTGTATTTTTTTCACAGATGGGGTTTTGCCATTTTGGCCAGGCTGGTCTGGAACACCTGACCTCGGGTGATCCACCCACCTTGGCCTTCCAAAATGCTGGGATTACAGGCATGAGCCACCATGCCTGTTGAACAAAGTTATCTTAAGAAATTAAAAAATGAATAACAAATAAAACAAAGGAAATAATAATGGTGGAAGCATAATTAAATAGAGTACCATTCTTTGTACGGTATATACAAAGAATCAAAAAAGCTCAAAATTGGTATTTTCAGAAGACTAATAAATTAATATACCCATGGCAGGACTGATAAAGAAAAAGGAGAGAAATGATACATATTTTCTTTTTTTTTGAGACGGAGTCTCACTCTGTCGCCCAGGCTGGAGTGCAGTGGCGCGGTCTCCGCTCACTGCAAGCTCCGCCTCCTGGGTTCACGCCATTCTCCTGCCTCAGCCTCCCAAGTAGCTGGGACTACAGGCGCCCGCCGCCACGCTCGGCTAATTTTTTGCATTTTTAGTAGAGACGGGGTTTCACTGTGTTAGCCAGGATGGTCTCGATCTCCTGACCTTGTGATCCGCCCGCCTCGGCCTTCCAAAGTGCTGGGATTACAGGCGTGAGCCACTGCACCCAGCGATACATATTTTCAATAATTAAAATGGGAATATTATTACAGATCCTGCAAATACTAAAATTTTATGAACAATTTTATGTTATTAAATTTGCAAATTTAGATGAAATGGACAAATTGACACAAAGAAATAGAAATCCTGAATATTCCTTTTCTGTTTTGTTTTTTTTCTTTTGAGATGGAATTTCTCTCTTGTTGCCCAGGCTGGAGTGCAATGGCACGATCTTGGTTCACTGTAACCTCTGCCTCCTGGGTTCAAGCAATTCTCCTGCCTCTGCCTCCCAAGTAACTGGGATAACAGGCATGTGCCCCCGCGCCCAGCTAATTTTTTGTGTAGAGACAAGGTTTCACCATGTTAGCCAGGATAGTCTCCATCTCCCACCCTCAGGTGATCTACCTGCTTCAGCCTTCCAACGTTCTGGGATTACAGGTGTGAGCCATGGCACCCGGACCTGAATATTTCTTTATTAAAGAATTTGAATCTATAATTTAAAGTCTTCCAATAAGAATGCTGCAGACCCAGGTGGCTTTACAAGCAAATGCATACAGATATGAAAAGAAGAAATAATGGCATTCATACACAAACTGAAAATTGGAAAAGAGGAAGTACATGACAACTTCTTTTATAAGATCTGTATAACCTTGATATTAAAATCTGACAAGAGGCCGGGTACAGTGGCTCACACCTGTAATCCTAGACTTTGGGAGGCTGAGGTCAGTGGATTGCTTGAGTTCAGGAGCTTGAGACCAGCCTGGGCAACATTGTGAAACCCTGTCTCTACAAAAAAAAGGTTAGCTGGGCATGGTGGTGTGCACCTGTAGTCTCAGCTGCTTGAGGGGAACTGATGTGGGAGGATCACTTGAGCCCAGAAGGTTGAGGCTGCAGTATCCCAAGATCTTGCCACTGTATTCTAGCCTGGGTGACAAAGTGAGACCCTGTCTAAAAAAACCAAATTGACAGGAAAGAAAAATTTCAGGTGAACCTTCCTCATGAACATAGATTCAAATCCTAAACATATTATTAGCACACCACATTTAGCAATTTATGAAAAGGATAATGCATCAAAACTTTATTTGGTTTATTCCAGAAACAGAAAATTGGCTTAAAATTAAAAATAATAAATATAAGTCAACACATTTACAAAATGAAGGAATAAAATCATTTGATCATTTCAGTAGATGACAAAATTCAATATTCATTCATGATTAAAAAAAAAAAACTTTTAGAAAACTAGGATGGAGACTGAGCTCAGTGGCTCACACCTGTAACCCCAGCACTTTGGGAGGCTAAGGCAGGTGGATCACGAGCTCAGGAGTTCGAGACCAGCCTGGCCAACATCGTGAAACCCCGTCACTACCAAAAATACAAAAATTAGCCGGGCATGGTGGCGTGCGCCTATAATCCCAGCTACTCGGGAGGCTGAGGTGGGAGAATCATTTGAACCCAGGAGGTGGAGGTTGCAGTGAGCTGAGATCGTGCCACTGCACTCCAGCCTGGGTGACAGAGTAAGACACCCTCGAGAGAAGAGGAGAGGGAAGGGGAGGGGAGGGGAGGGGAGGAGAGGGAAGGGGGGGAGGGGAGGGGAGGAGAGGGAAATTAGGATGGAAAGGAACTGCCTTAATCTAATTAAATAGGCCTACAAAATTCCTTCAGCAAATATCATCCCTAATGGTAAAAGCTTTCCCTCTGTAATAAAAATCAAGACCTGATATCCACTTTACTCAATGTCATGTTGGAAGTCCTAAGTGCAGTGTCCCTCACTTTATAGGCACACTGCATACGCAGTTGGCATCAGCAAAGTAGGGCCACCAAAACTTTATTTTGAATTGATTTGATATCTAAACAAAATTTTAAAAACATCAAATTTAATGCAATATTGCAATAATTCCCTAACCACCCTGCTCCAACTACTTTCTCTTCATAGAGCCAAATGTTTAGAAAACACAGATCAGATTATTGGTGAAGAGACCCAGGACCTGGTCATGAGCTACCAGATTTGCCTGCCTCTCCAGCCCATCTTATGTCTTCCTTCCTGTTATCTGCATTCCAGCTTCACCAGCATTTTCAGAGTCTCAAAGGTGTCATGCACCTTCCACATCTAGACCTTTGGAAAAAGCCCTTTCCTCAACCTGGGACCGTTTCCACTGTCCTCTTCACCTAAATCCATCCTTTAGATTTTAGCTCACCAGTTCAGGGACAACCTAATCACAAGTAGGGAATAGCCCCAGTCACAATGAGCACATCTAGGATCCACAACTTGCTTTCCAATGTGATTTTTCAACAAAGAGGAACCAAGGCTCCTTGGAGAAATGGTTGATTCTAGGACTGGAGCAGAAAATATACAAGATGAGCCTGCAGCATCTTACAATGCCAGAAAGTAAGGAAGTGCTCAAAATATACACTCTCTTATGATTAGAGTATGTCAAAGGCACACAGAAGTCAACTGAAAGAGCTCCCGGTGGCCAGAGTAGAGAATCAAGGAAATAAATAATGCATTATGGATTATAATCCATGAGTCTCAATTGGTATAAAAAAGATGAATAAACTGATTGATAAGTGGGGGAGAAGAGAGAAATCTCCTATGCAGAAGAATTCCAGACACTTTTTGTAGACACTCTGCCCTCAAGAAGGGGAAACATAATCCTCATTTCTTAAATGTGGGTTGCTCAAAGTGACTCCCTTCCAAACACTACAGTATGGAAAGGGGCAGGGGCTGGTAGTGGAGAACAGTCAGTGTTCAGTGCAGAAATCTGACAAGCACTGTATTTGCTAGGTGATCAAGGTCAACATCAACAGTGAAGTCATGTTGATAGTAGGTATCCTTGATACAATGTGATGAGAATGGCATTTTACCTCTGTGGTCTTCCTCCCCCAAACACAAAAGCCCAGTCTAATCATATCATGAGACAAATATCAGACAAATTCCAGTTGAGGACATTCTGCAAACATTTCACAAAATGTACTCTTCAAAACTGTCAAGGTCATCAAAACCAAGAAAAACCTAAGACACTGCCATAGCCAAGAGAAGCGTAAGGAGACAGGAGAACTATTAATAGAGGTAATGCGGTACCACGGATGGGATCCCAGGGCAGAAAAAAAGAAAATTAGGTAAAAATTAGGGAAATCTGAATAAAGCATATGTTTTAGTTAATAATACTGTATCAATATTGGTTTATTAATTGTGCCATGTGTACCTGACAAAATGTAACGGGGAAAACTGGGTATGGGAACTCTCTGTAGTATATTTGCAATTTTTCTGTAAATCTAAATCTGTTAAAATCTGTATGAAAAACATCAACAATTAAATAAGCTCTAAATAGTGAATAGAACATGGTGTACCTCCTACTTCTCATAAATTATTCAAAAGTCTGCCAAGTATTGGTCTGAATATGGAAATCATATTTTGCTGGGGAGTGGGTACCTAGGCCTTGTTGTATTTTTCTTTATGCCTCTTTGCATATCTAGTATTTCATTTTTTAAAATGCTCAACTGTAAAGCAATTGCATAAAAGTCAAAATGTTGATATCTCCCATGATGGCTACTTCATTTAAAAATATCAAATTATTTGAACATAATTTCTTAATGATTGATTCTGCTTTGCTGGTACCCAAGCATGGCCAGTGTGCCCACGGGGCACTGGGCACTGTCTCTGGGGAAGCAGCAAACCAGACTCATCTCTAGGTGGCCTGGGCTCAACAGCTTCCTGCCATTTTCTTTGATTGATAGTTAAGATTTGTTTTTTTTTTTTAATTAATTAATTAATTTATTATTATTATACTTTAAGTTCTAGGGTACATGTGCATAACGTGCAGGTTTGTTACATATGTATACTTGTGCCATGTTGGTGTGCTGCACCCATCAACTCGTCATTTACATCAGGTATAACTCCCAATGCAATCCCTTCCCCCTCCCCCCTCCCCATGATAGGCCCCAGTGTGTGATGTTCCCCTTCCCGAGTCCAAGTGATCTCATTGTTCAGTTCCCACCTATGAGTGAGAACATGCGGTGTTTGGTTTTCTGTTCTTGTGATAGTTTGCTAAGAATGATGGTTTCCAGCTGCATCCATGTCCCTACAAAGGACACAAACTCATCCTTTTTTATGGCTGCATAGTATTCCATGGTGTATATGTGCCACATTTTCTTAATCCAGTCTGTCACTGATGGTCATAATCTGAAGATTTGTTGTTTTTTGTTTGTTTGTTTGTTTGTTTTGAGACGGAGTCTCGCTCTGTCACCCAGGCTGTAGTGCAGTGGCCCGATCTTGGCTCACTGCAAGCTCCGCCTCCCGGGTTCACGCCGTTCTCCTGCCTCAGCCTCCCGAGTAGCTGGGACTACAGGCATCTGCCACCACGCCCGGCTAATTTTTTGTATTTTTAGTAGAGACGGGGTTTCACCCTGTTAGCCAGGATGGTCTAGATCTCTTGACCTCGTGATCCGCCTGCCTCTGCCTCCCAAAGTGCTGGGATTACAGGAGTGAGCCACCGCGCCCGGCCGGCATTTTTTTTTTTTCCTGACAACTTAATGTGTATCTATCCTAATAGATTGCCAGCTACCTGGGAGCAGGGATGATTGCATATACATTGATTAGCAAGGTGCCTGGCATACAATAAATGGTCAATAAGTATTTATTGAGTGACTATAACTTAATGATTCAAAACTTAGACCCTAGAGTTACCTGGACCTGAAAATGAAGTTTAGCTTCCCCACTTACTAGGAACGGGGTCAATAATAATGCCTACTCCTGAAGGCGCTTTGTGGACGAATGTGCTTACTTATTATGGTTCTTTGTAAATGTTAGCTATGATTTTTATTAGGTGCGTGCTGAATTAAATAGCTTAATATTTGTAAAGTGCTTAGAACAGTTTCTGAAACAGGGTAAGTGCTTCTTGTTTGTGTTTATTTATTTTCTTAATGTTGCTGTTGACCAAATTAAACTTCACATTCATTTTGTTTAGTCTGTTAGGGATATTCTTTGGAAAATCTTCCACATTCTGTGGAAAGATAAGGCCTAAAATGCATACTATTCTGATTCGTTCAAAATATATCACTCTGGGACATGTGTAATTCAGAAAGGAACCTGATCTGAACACTTCTGTAGTAATTATGGAGAAGTAATATGTACTACAAAAAAGGAATCATTCAATCATTTAAGAAAATTGCTGTGCACTACAACAATACCATTCATATGTAATTAACAATCCACCTTTGCAAGGGTTTGTTAACTGGTTTCAAAACATTGGCTTTCAAACTTTTTGCCCTAGCTCAAAATGTAAGAAATACATTTTACATTATGACTTAGTACACAATAATATATATGTGTGTGCATATAAAGCATATATATACATGCCTAAATATTTGTGTATATATATGATGGAAACAAAATTTTACTACGCAATGGTCATTCCTAGTAAAGTGATGGATGCTCTCTAATACTGTTTTTAGTTCCAGTAGGTGAGAGGGTAAGATAATTTGCACTTTTTTCTTTTTCTTTTTCTTTTTTAGACGGAATCTTGTTCTGTCACCCAGGCTGGAGTGCAGTGGTGCAATCTCGGCTCCTTGCAACCTCTGCCTCCCGGGTTCAAGCAATCCTCTTGCCTCAGCCTCCCGAGTGGCTGGGATTATAGGCGCATGCCACCACACCTGGCTAATTTTTGTAGTTTTAGTAGAGATGGGGTTTTGCCATGTTGGCCAGGCTGGTCTTGAACTCCTGAGCTCAGCAGATCCACCTGCCTTGGCCTCCTAAAGTGCTGGGATTACAGGTGTGAGCCACCACCTCCAGCTGAGAATTTGCACTTTGAACAAGTCCCAAGTTGATGCCGTTGCTACTAGTCTGGGGACCAGACTAGTAGCAACTTTGAGAACTTCTACACTAGACAATACTAGTGATTGAAAAAAAGTCAAGCCCCACTGAGCGCCTCCAAGTGCTGGTCTGGCCCCCGTCTTCAAACTCATTTACACTTTGCTTTAGATTCAACATCCACCTGCTCCTGGGATAATTCTGGGTTCCCCCACTTTTGGTGGGTCTTGTGTTTCTATTTTCCTTACCTGTCAAAATGTCCACACTCATCTCTTGCCTAGTTGTTCTCTCTCTCTCTTTCTCTCTCTGTCTAGAAATGGAAAGGTAAAGAGGATACTAGGATGGTCTGACTTGAGAGACAAATGCAATTAATCATCACAGTAATTCAAGGGAAAGTTATACAGTACTTGCTATTTTTTTCCCGGGATCCAAAATGAGTTAGTTACTGCCTTGGCATAAAGTCAACCAAAATTACGGGAATACCTGTGCCTATTTCCTCTTTATGATTTTTGGTCTTTTTGCTTTCCAAAAATGGGGCAATGTATAAAATTATCAATGAAAAACTTCCTTGCTCTTGGTCATTACTTTAATCAAAAAAAGTTCAACAAGTACATATTACAAAGATTCTCTCGGTAGAACACTGTTAGCTAAATAGAAAGAGGAACCGTACTTAAACACTAAATCTAGTTGTAAAAGCAAATGATCCTTAATTGTAGATTGATGAACTCTGGCCAGTTATGGTATCATAGCCTAAGATGAAATTGGGGAAATCAAATGTTAACAGGTCTCAGATTGACATCACGAGGGCAAAGAGATGAAACAAATAGTGGTATCTGGCCAAGGAGCAGCAGCGTGGCAGCTGGCTACTGGCTTCCATATGAAAGAGAGAAATGGTACCTACCTGGGACCAACATGGAGGGAGGCAGAGAGAGGCTGCCCCTCCAAATGGGGAAACTGACTCTTTGGGCAGGAAAGGAAACAGTGACTGAAAAAAGGAAATCAGCTGTTATTGGTTGAACAGAAAAGGGTACTGGTATCCACTCTAAGCTTTCAGGGAAGGAAGAACTGGTTGGCTCCCAGTTCAGACAAAGCCTCTAGCATCTGAATTAATCTTATAACTGGTTTTGTATGCTTCTCTCTTTTGCGTCTCAGGTTTAAAATGTTCTTTCTTTTGAGTGGGTGATTGAGATGGAAGTTCCATTGTTTTCTGGAGTAGGCACTCTATGACAAGAATGTCACTTAATTTCCCTTTAGCCACTGTGGGTTTAAAACAAACAAACTTAGGTCGCATTTTCATAAAAATCACAACTAAATTTTGGGTTATGGAGGAGGTAACCAGGATAGAATATGCTTTGGGGGTACAAAACTGTTGAAGGGAATCATTATCAGCAGCTTTTCACAGCCACCCAACCACAAAATGCATTTGGCTCTGAGAGTAGTAGTAGCCAGATTTTGGCTTCTTTTGTTTTCTTCTGTCCCATCCCCCATCTCCTCTTGGATGCCTTGGGATTCAAATGTAGATGAAATGCAGATTGTTGGGAGAAAGGAAGAAGTGCCTGGTTTGGCTGGTAATTGGGAAAAGAGGAGGATCTCAAACTTAAAGTTTTAGTCATTGTTCTCCTGAGATGGGAAAAGGCTGTGATTCTTGATCTGAAGAGTCTTACCGTGGGTAGTACTTGCCATTGATGATCAATTGTTTGGATTTGAGGAGGAGCGAATTTAATTATGTTGGCCTACAACAACGGGAGCAGGTCAGGTAAGAATCTTTTATTGCCGGTAGACATGTATTTTAATCATGTGTGCACATCGTCTCTCTTGTTGACCACTTCTCGAATCTTTTAAGAGTCGTATGTCTTACTAGTACATACTATTGTGCTGTATGTATTTTTGGTGCAATCTTCTCGATGTGCTTAGGGGATGTGATTTCACTTTTATTCTCAAGCCACAGAGAAAATACTTTAATAGCACCCACACACGTGGTCATGGAAACTACAGAACCTCACTGTTTCATAAAAGGTGGAAATTCCAAGTCATTAAATAATCTTGGGCATGTTTACTTCTACTATGAGTGCTGATAAAATGTTTATGTAAAAAAGTGACGGAGGAAAGCAAAGTTTGCTTAAAAGTAAGACAAATTGAACGAATGAGGTTAAAAAATATATGTGTGTGTGTGTGTATATATATATGCAAAATAGCATTCCATAAATCTGAGTTTTAAATGGAGGGCGGATGAAAGGAACAAAGTGGACAATTGAGAACTTGCTCAACTTCTCAGTCGCTAGGTGGATACCCATCTCCTTCGCCAGTGGAAGCCAACGGTCAGAGTGGAGATGTAGTTGGAACTTAGGAGTATGGCTCACTCCTGCTTTGTTATAGAGGCTACCAGTGGTTACTCTTAAAGTTGTAGACTAAGGATAGCAGCATAACATTCCAGATTGTCAAGATTGAAAAGCTACGTAAATTGACAAAGGTCTATGTAAATTGACATTTTTGAGTTACCTTTTCGAGGCTATAATTCTTCCCCTTTTTGTTTCCACAATGGGGAAAATCACCTTACTAGCTCAATATCTGAATATGTTTGTTGTGGATGTCTACGTTCCTTTCTTTCCCTCTCCTGGGCAACAATGGCAGTTTTGGAGACTCCTTGGTGACCACAATACCATTAAGCACATGGTGGAGCTCCTCCTGAATGCTTGAGCTTGTGGATGTTCTGAAGGGGGCAAAATTAGGGTAATGGTCATGGGGAGAAGTGCTTGTATTTGTATTGGTCCATCATTGCATAATAGGCTTATATGTTAGATGTATCTGTTCATTTCCTATTGAGGAGCTCTTTCTTCTTTATAGTTTATTTTGCTTGAGGGATTTTTAACTGTCACCTGCCAGTACTTGAGCGCTTGCCGAAGTGTGCGTTCAAATGCTTTGGGATTTCTCAAATGTATAAAGTCCTACTCCTTGCCTTCAAGGAACTTGCAACTTTTGTTGAATCGGTATACCTAGAGAGAAGGCAACAATGAAATGCAGCAAATAATGGAAATGCTAAGTGAGAGGAAAGAGGCGCTGTGTGGAGGAGGGAGAGGGAATTGGCTGGGCCATCAGGGAAAGAGGCAGAACTTGAGGCGCCTTGACCAGTAGATGAAGTGGTGACTTTAATTTGCGATTCTTGTGCAAGCATTTCATAATGGGAATTGGATGTGTGGGTATTGGGCTTTCTTGTGGACACTGAAATTCCATTCATTAAATAACACCTTATTTCCTATACAGAGAATGGTGCTAGGGGCCAGCGTCAAATTTGAAGATGAAGTCTGATTGAAAGTCATCGTTTGGAGATGGGGTGGGGTGAAGAGTAGACAAACATTAAAATACAGAGATGAGTGCTGCAGTGAGCACGCGTGAGCGCTTAGGCAGCGCTTGAAGAGGGAGTTACCTATTTGGCCCTGGAAGTCAGCAAGGCTATCCTTTTAAGGTGATGCCTGAGCTGGGAGTTTGTTTCAAAAGGTGGAGACCGCAGGTAGAAGCACTGCTTAAGGGGAACGGCGATTCGACTCGCAGTCACTTAAGGGTCGGCGTGGTGCTTGTTCCTGGGCGTGGGGAGGGCAGGAAACCGCGGGGTCTGTAAAACGCCCCGTGGTTGTTGAAACGCTGTTGGGGGGCACAAACAGGGCTTTAGGAACAAAACTGGTGGGAAGAGCCTGGTGGCTCCAAGGTAGGTTAGGAACTGGAGCGAGATGGAGCACGGAGGAGTGAGGCGGCCCGAAGGATGCCCGGGGAGACATGGAGGAACTGGCGAGGGCTTCCCCATGCAGGGCCTGGGAGAGAAGGTGAACTAATGCCTCCGCAGTGCCCCGTGGGGAAGTTCCGCATACTTGGCCAGAGGGTTCGGAGTTGCCGGCTGTCTGGGGGAGTTGGGCCAGGAAGCCCCTTCTTTCGCCACCGATGGGGCACGTCCAGGGCCCGGCAGGTGTGCCCTGGCAGTAGATCTTCCCTGGGAAGTGGAGCGCGAGCCAGCCCTCGCTGTTCTGAGCGAGGGCCTGTCGTGTAGTCCACACCGTTCCGCGAAAGGAACTACCATTGACAGCCTCGTTCGATTAGAACCCGGACCTCCCGGGAATCCAGACTCCGTTCCCTCCCCACTGAGCTTCGGAGGAGGCGGACGCTCCAAGAGGAACCCGGAGGCCTGGCGTGGGGGGAGCTGCGGGCAGAGCGGAGGCAGCCGCGCCCTCGCGCCGCCCTCCGCCGCGCCCGGCTCCCACCCCCGGCCTGCCGCCGAGCCAGCGTGCCAGCCGGAGCGCGCCGGGCCACCCCGCGGGGCGCGCGGCCCGGGCTCCGGGTCTTGGCGGCGGCCGGCGGGGCGGGCACGGGCTAGGGTGGGTGCTCCACCTGGCCACGCCGCCGGCCCTCTGCGGGCTGGCCCGGCCCCGGACGGGCGGGCGCTCGGAGGCCGCCTCTTTGGGCTCCTCCTGGAGGGAGGCGCGCGGTAGACCGCCGTCGGGGCGGTGGGCTCCAGACGCGGTCCGGCTCACTCGCACGGTCCCCTGCCTCATCTCGGGTCCGTCGCTGCCCGTCCCGGTGTGCACGACCACCCTGCGCCTCGAACTTCGAGGTCCGGGCCCCGCCTGCCCCGGGCCAGGCCGCGAGCGCCCACGTCGAGTAGGGCCGGGGGGCGGTGCCGCGGGCCAAGCCGACCCCGCGAGCGGGACTGGGGAAGTCGGAGCCCCGCCCACCACCCCGCCCCCGCGCTCGCGGCCCCGCCCCCGCGGCCCCGCTCCTCCCCTTCCTGCCGGCTCGCTCCCGGCCCCGCCGGCCGCCCGCCTCGGCCCCGAGTGGAGCCCACTGCTCCCCTCGGCTGCCCCGCCCCGCCGCCGCCCCGCCCCTCCCGCGCGGGCGGCCCGAAAACCCGGAGCGCGAGAGCGCGGCTCCGCCGGGCCGGGCGGCCGCACTGGGCATGCTCAGTAGCCGGGGCAGGTTTTTTGGTCGCAAGTAGGAAGCTTTCTGCACTACACCGGAGAGGGGAGCCGCGATCCGGCCGCGCCGCCCGCACGCCGCCGCGCCCGCCCCAGCCCGCCCGGCCCCGCGGCGGGGCGCGATGAGCCCGAGCCCGAGCCGGCCCGCCGGGGAGTGAGCGCAGGGCGCCCAGGGCGCGTTGCGCAGCTGCTCCTGCGCACAACCCCGCCGCGCCGCCGGCCCGCACTGGCCGCGGAGTGCGAGAGGCTCGTCCGTGCCCAGCGCCCGGCCGGCCGCGGGAGCAGGAAGCGCAGGCCACGCAGGACCCAACTGAAACAAAGTGTCGGCCGCCCGGAGCCGGCGCCCGCCCCGACCCTGCCCCTCCCGCCCGCAACTCCGCCGCCCACCATGGCTTCCGAGGAGCTGTACGAGGTACCTCCCCTCCCCCCGGCCTCGGGCCGCCCCCCGCCCGCCGCCCCTCCCGGCCCGGCCGTGCCGCCCGACGGCCCCGCTCGCCGCCCGCGCCCGCCGCGTCCCCTCCCCCGCCGCGGCCGCAGTTTGCTGGACGGGAAATGTGTGTGAAGGGAGCCCGAGCCTTCGCTCCGAGGGGCCCCGGCCGGGGGGTCCTGAAGTTGCCGGGCGTAGGGTGGGGGGGGGTCCCGGCCGTGGGGAAGTGGTGCTGACACAAGTCACTTGCTCAGACTGAGCTCAAAGTGCTTTTGGCGTGGATCATGGAAGTGGAGCCCCCGTTGCCGCTCGGCGGGGACCGTGGGCGGTGCGGGGGTGGGGTGGGGGGGGGTTCTTGACCATTTAGTAAAGCATTTGCGAGAGGGTTTTGCCCCCGGTCGGGGGGTGGCGGGGAGAAGACCAGTGCAAACGCTTTCGACTTTGCTGTTCGCCAAAGCGATGCAAAATCTCGCACCGAAAATGCTAAACGTTGACCACATGCTTTAATTAGGTTAGCGTTGTGGCCAGAGCCAGGAAATTTAAATTTAACGCTGATACACCGTCATTCATTTGCGCCGCAGCGTTGCAAATGAGAAGGGCATAGCCAGAACTGTAAGTTATGGTCGATGGATTTAAACCAGCTTCCAGTTTGAGAGTTACCAATTTGGATCGTTAAGACATGTTTTGTATGTCTCCATGTAACTTCTTTTGACGTATTTCAAAGTAGACTTCCTGGGAGTACAGAAGTTTGGAAGGCTTTCTGTTCTTCTGGGTAAATGATTGTCTGGTTTCACATGTATTTATAAATAAGTTCCTGAGAGACTTAAAACTTGGGAGGACTCTCTAGAGTCACCTTTATGATGCGTTTAGGGACCCGGGTGTTGAGGGACTAAAGGAAACATCTATAACAAGTAGAGCCCTGTGGCCCCAGGGATCCTTTCGGTTGTCTTCTCTTATGGGCGTATTATTGCTGTTGGCATAGAGTAGAGCTTTGTTGTCTGCGATATTAGTCTTCTGGCAACTTTTTTGGTGCTTTTTAAGAGCAAGTGTTTGCAAAAGTTCTCAGGAGGAAGCTGCCTTCTGTAGAATTAAGGGTAAGGTTGTTGCTTCTCCTTACATTGTATGTGGTCAGTATACCTTAGCTGGTACTGGAAATGTTCCATTCTTTTCAACCATTTTACACATTAGCTGTGCCCCACTGTATTCAGGATACTGTTTGAGGTCATTTGAGGATGTAAAAGAAGAAAAATCTCCCTGTTCTCAAGGAGCTTTCCTTCTAGGAAGGAAAGTGGTGTCTGTCTGGAAGACACAGAAATAGAGGCTGGGATGTTTGAGGTTGAGGTCTTCCGGGTGAAGTCTGTACAGGGGGGAAGTACATAGCATGAGGGTATGGGGGATTTTAGTTTCTACATTAGATCATTCTTTGGTTGTTTAGTCATGAGCGTTCACGCTTGGCATTTGCTTTTATGAGTATAATTACATAATCAGTTCCATCAGTGGATGAGAGTAGTACCTTATACGTAAGTTGTATCCTATGTGTGTAAGAATGATTCTGAAGACAGCACGTTTCACACCAGGACATTATGAACTAAGGTTAGTTCCTTCTGTGCTTATTCTGTATATTCAGGTTTCTATTCTTAACAGAAGTCATTAATGAGTAACATTTTGTACTAAGTCTGTGTTCATATAACGTTTATTGAATGCTTGCCATATGGAGGTTTCACAGGGAAATATTGAGGTATGAGAATGGTTCATGCTTTCAAGGAGTGTCTATTGGGGAGGAAGTAAGTATATTGCAAAGAAATGATACACCTGCACAATTGAACTTCTGATTCTGGGTTTTATTTTAGTTTTGGAAAAAGGTACTATAGAAGTATAGTACAGGTGATAAATTTAAGTATGTGTAGTAAATATGTAGTGGTCAGTATCTCTCAAGGCAAAATTTTTAACTTTTACTTGTAGGCAACACTGTGACTGTGTTACCGTTGAACACTGTGACTGTGTTACCGTTGAACACTGTGACTGTGTTACCATTGAACACTGTGACTATGTTACCGTTGAAAGTTGACATTGAAAGTTTTGCATAGCAGTTGAGAGCCTAGATTTGGAGTCAGACAACCCAGTTAGTGACTTCCAACTCTGTCAGCTTGGGTAAATTAGTCTTGAAAGCTCAGTTTCCTCATCTGTGAAATTGGGATCAGTGTTTCCCTTATAGAGCTATGAAGTTTAAATGAGAACATAAGTAAAGCCCACCCTAAAATTCCCGTGGCAAGCACCCAGTAAGTGATGATGATTGTATTGTAACTGGCTTAAAATGCCTCCCTGAAACCTGGTTTTGTTTCTAAAGGTATAGTTGTATTGTTTTCATAAAGGCGGTATTATTTGTAGGGCAGAAGTGATACGCAATTGTAAATGAACACGGTCGTCTGAGAAGGCTGGGAAAGACACTAAGATACTTTTTGTGGCCAAGTCAAGGGATGTTAGTTGCCTTGTTTTGTCCATTTCTGCCTAAACTGAAATAGAAGTTTTATATTTGGCCTCAAGCTCCACGAATCTAGAGGGATGTATTGACAGGAGGAAATGCAAGGTCTTGCTTCTTTGAACTCACATGGTCTGGTAGGAGGGCAGGTCTGCAGTAACTTTGGGAACTTGGGTGAGTTACCCAACTGCTGAGCCTTGGTTTTCTCGCCTAAAAGAAATGTCTCCAATACTTAGCATGGAACCTGGTATGTAGTAATAGGACTTTAGTAAATGTTTAAATGGGTATTGAAACTAGACTTTGTGGACAAAAAATAAAGGAACAGGTCCTGGAAAAGATGGATAGAGCATGAGTCTTGCAAAATTTGAAGAGTTACTATTAGTTGAAAGATAGAATAGATTTACTCCCTGCTTTTCCAGCAGCTCAGATTGAAGAAAAACAAATTTTTGATGCGGCATGGGTTAGAACTTCATAGTTTTCACAAAAAGACAAACATCCTTTACATCACTCTTCTAATGTAAAGGGCCAGATGATACATATTTTAGACTTGTAGGTTATGTTATGGTCTTTGTTGCAACCACTCAGCTCACTTCATGTAGTGCAAAAGCAGTCGTAGACTCCTGTATGAATGTGCACGGTGTCTCAAACTGCTTATGGATAGTAAAATTCATTTAGTATATTTTATATCATTTTTATGTGTCATGAAATACACATTTGTTTTTTTTCCCAATCACTTAAAAATGTAAAAATGATTCCTAACTTGTAGGTTCCACAAAAATAGGCAGTGGGCTGGCTTTGCCCTGTACGTTGTTTGTTAAACGCTGCTGTAGGTGATCAGCTGTCATAATCTGTTTAGGAACCTGCGTTTACTCAAGGGTTGGGGATATGTGGACGTTAGACAGTATTTCTAACTTTCATCCCAGCTCTAGACTTAGAGCTAGAAGATCTGGGTGGTATTCTTCCCTGCTTTCCTCCCTCCCTCCCTTCCTCTGTCTCTTTCTTTCTTTCTTTCTTTTTTTCTGGAGACAGAGTCTTGCTCTATCTCCCAGGCTGATGTGCAGTGGTTTGATATCCACTCACTACAACCTTTGCCTCCCGGGTTCAAGCTATTCTCATGCCTCAGCCTCCCGAGTAGCTGTGATTACAGACGTGCACCCTCCCCCGCTCCCCAGCTAATGTTTTGTATTTTTAGTAGAGACAAGGTTTAACTATGTGGGCCAGGCTGGTCTCAAACTCCTGGCCTCAAGTTATCTGCCCACCTTGGCCTTCCAAAGTGCTGGGATTACAGGCGTGAATCACTGCACCTGGCCTTCCCTTGTTCTTAGAAGCTTGTTAAGTAACTTGTCTTGTACTTGTCTTAACTATCTATCCTAAACTTTCTCATCAGTAAAATAGGGAGGATGATAACTAAATAATTGAGGCTTAAATGGCATTAGTATGTAAAAGCAATACTAAAAAACATTTTCCATTTTTAAAGAGGAAAAAAAGCACCCAACTCTCAAACCATGAAACCAAACCTGTTTTCCCTTCTTAAAGATTTAGGATTTGAAAATATTCTATAAATTGATTATATCACCAGAGAAAGCTGTGAGGTCAAGAGGACCTTAATTTATCTAGCAGTCAGGTAACCACCATAAGACTTTGTTCATGTGGGACCGAATAAGGAACGTGTGCTGTAGTAAAATGGAATAAGCATTCTCTTTATTTGTATGTCTTAATAATTCCTTTTTTCCTCAGTAGATGTGGAGTTATTCCCTTGAGAACTCCTGTAATAGTTAATTTAAATTTCAACAAGTTCTCAATGATTAGTCTTGACCTTCTGAGAGAATATTTATATTTTCATTTTCAAAAATGGAAGTAAGCTTTTAAGAACGAACTCGTATCTGGTGTGTAGAAAATTGTTTTAAAGTTGGTTAGTTTGAAGGGATGATCAGGATTTGCAGGGGAAGGTAGGTCCTTGGAATCTTTCTTCCTACTTTGGGATAAGATTCCTGCTTTCTCCTGTGCACCACAAGGCTTTTACTTATGTTGACCGAAAGCAGTTATGAATAAAGTCTCAATCTGTAGTTCAAATGGAAGTCGCAGAGACCAGGACACCTTTCATGGATGTTGGCTAAGCTAAGTCAGCATATGTTGTATGTGGTGTCGCTGTCTGAAAAGATTGGGATCACCAAAATTAGGAAAGCAAAAGAGTTCATTTGACTTCCGGAGTTGATAGTGAGGCAGTGAGGTCAAACGTGCGTGCGTGTGTGTTTTGAAAATAAATAGCCTATCTTAAATGCTCTTTTTCCTGTGAGTTGCTGAGAATATTATTTATTCATTTGCCCCAGCAACAGTGTGGAAACCTCCCATGTGCTCTTCCTTTGAGCTACTTTCAATTCCTGTGTACCAGAATAGTGTGTTTTCATTCTTGCTGTGATATCTAAGAATCATAGACTTTTCCCTCGTGCTCTGTAATGATTTTAACCACGGAGAATATTTTCATGGTATGTAGG
Organism: Macaca nemestrina; assembly: GCF_043159975.1. Lineage (NCBI taxonomy): Eukaryota > Metazoa > Chordata > Mammalia > Primates > Cercopithecidae > Macaca > Macaca nemestrina. The sequence goes on along the minus strand of NC_092129.1, from coordinate 179,441,580 downwards.
CAACACTTTCTTCGCATTGTTCTGGTTCACAGTTTTGGATAACTGTGATTCACAAAGCCAGGTCTGAAATGAATTTTTTTGTAAATAAGGAGTGATAGTTTTTATGTTGTGAGCACTCCTAGGTGGAACAGGACCAGCCTGGGGTCTTTTTTCAATTCAGATTCTTGAACCCAAACCACGAGATTGTAATGTTCAGTGTTTGGATGGAGACCGGAATCTTATGTTCCGAGAAGCTTCTTTTTGGAATGCCGGTGGATTTAGGAGCCTCTGGATACACCCTTCTGTGTTTCAGACCCTTAGGCTATGCGTGGAGGTGGGTGGGGGTGGATTGGGGATCTGCCTGGCAGAAGAGGAGCTCTAAGTGGACCATACTGTTGCTTTCTGCAGGCTCCTTGACCCACTGCTAGTTGTTAGCTGAGTAATTCCGGGAAGGGAATATTACAAACATCAAGTAGTTAGCTAAAGGTGTTGTAATTTCTGTTTTCTGTCTTGATTGCCTGGCGTGTTTGTCCACTAGAATGGAAGTGCTTTAAAGCTCAGATTCATTTTCTGGTCATTATTTTCCACAGCTCAAAATATTGCAATCGTTGCATAATTGTTGAGTTACTTTAATGGAAGAGTGAATTACAGGAATGAGTCTCCATTCCTGACTCCTTGCTTACCTCCAGGTTCCTCCTCCCCTAAGCATCATGCCTCTTGCTGTTCCTTTTACATTTTGTTCCTCAGCTCCTTACATGGTTTCAACTCTAGAATGGAGAATTTCACTGTTTCCCACACAAACTTAATTCTCTTCAGCCTTTTAAGCTGGGCAAGGTTTTGGGGTTCATGTTCTCCAGGAAGTCTGTGGAGGGCCTATTACAAGTCTAGATATGACTTTAAATCCAGTTATAACCTCAACTAGAATTTTATGAAAATTTGTACAAGTACATATGACCATATTTCAGGGGGGAGAGAATCAAGAGCTTTCATCTGATTCTTAGATGGATATAGGACCCAAAGCAAGTATTAAAAACAGCATTGAGACCTTTGAACTAAGACTTAACTGTGGCTGTCCTCCATGGACCACTTTGACATTAGTTTTGTCGAACTGTCCTCTGCCACAACCTGCAGTAAAACCATATTAAAACCTCACTGATTGGGTTTAGAAGTCGTATACTGTTTCTAGTCTTTAAGTGACTAATTTTGCAACTATGCATACATGAAGTCTAAAGATAGTCAATATTTAATGGCACTTCTGACAATGTGAAGATTTTACAATCCTTGAACCCTGGTGCATTCCTGAACTCACATGCTACTGCTTTCTTATTGCCCATGAAAAAACCCTCATCAAATAGAATATTATTATTTTATACAGCCTTTCTTTAGATTCACCTATGACTTTAGTAGTTTTTTCACCAGTTTCTTCAATCAGATCATCCATTTTATATCTCAGAACTTCCTTCTGGGATTTTCTTTTTTTTCTTAAGTGTATCCTTTAGAGATTTCTTTAGTGAAGGTCTATGGATGGAAAAGTTTCTAGGTTTTCTGTTTTTTTTTTTTTAATTATCTGGACATGTCTTTATTTTGCCATCATTTTTGAAAGAGAATAGTATTTCAGATAAAACTGGTTAATTGGTTCATTTCTTTCCTCTCATTCTGAAGATGGTGCTCCATTGTCTTCTGCCTTGCCTTTGCACTATTCTTGAGACTTTTTTTTTTTGAGATGGAGTTTCACTGTTGTCGCCCAGGCTGGAGTGCAGTGGCATGATCTCGGCTCACTGCAGCCTCTGCGTCCCTGGTTCAAGTGATTCTCCTGCCTCAGCCTTTCAGGTAGCTGGGATTATAGGCGTGCACCACCATGCCTGGCTGATTTTTGTGTTTTTAGTAGAGATGGGGTTTCACCATGTTGGCCAGGCTGGTCTCAAACTCCTGACATCAAGTGATTCACCTGCCTCAGCCTCCCAGAGCGCTTGGATTACAGGGGAGAGCCTCTGTACCTGGCTGAGACTGTTGTCAGCATAGGTGTAGACACTTTCTAGGAGATCTGTCTTCTGTCTCTGGTTGTTCTTGAGATCATCTCTTTGACTTTGGTTTCCTCTAGTTTAATACAACAGTGTATTTTGTGTGATTTTTTTTTTTTTTTAGGTGGGTATATGTTGTGCTGCTTTTTGAATTTGTGCCTCATCAGTTCGAAAATGAATTTGGCCAATTTGTCTTCAAATACTGCTTCTCTGTACTCGTCTGAAATTCCAAGTAGACATCTATTGGATCATTTCATTCTCTCTTCCTTGTCTTTTACCCTTTCATTTCCATCTCCTTGTTTGTGTTTTATTTTCTTTTTATGTGCTGCATTTTAGGTATTTCCTTGGATCTAAACTATAGTTTACTAATGAGCTGTGTTTAATCTGCCATTTTATTCAACCATTGAGTTTTAATTTTCAGTAATTACTTTTTTTTCTTTGAAATATTCTGGTGAGTTTTTACCTAATCTGCAATTCATTTTTTAAGTCTTTGGTGTTTTTCCATTTTTATGATTTAGTCATCATTTTGGGTTGGGGGCAGTTGGAATGTTTTGCTGGTTTCCTACAAGTGCTATGTAGTATCACTCTTAATGAGAGTTATATTTTATTAAAGATCTAGTTAATTTGTAATGAGAGGGCCCTTTGGAGTAATGTTTGCTTTTATTGCCAGAATCTGAAGAAATCTGCTTGATTTGGAATTTGTGGCATGAGCAGGGATTGAGGGTTTGAACCAACACTTGAGATTTACCTAATGATACTGAAAATGCAAAACAGTAGATTTCAAGGCGACTGTTTATGGAAATGGATTATAATAGTTATAACACAGTTGCTTCTGAAGCAAAATGTTCAACATCTTTGTTCTGTCTGCCTTGATATATAATCTTGTACCACATAATGATACTTTGGTCTTACGATGGTGGTCCCATAAGATTATAATACCACATTTTTACTGTACCTTTTCTATGTTTAGATATACAAGTTGATATGGTTTGGCTGTGTCCTCAAATCTCATTTTGAACTGTAGCTCCCATAATTCCCACGTATCATGGGAGGGACCCTGTGGGAGGTAGCTGAATCGTGGAGTGGGTCTTTCCCGTGCTGTTCTCCTGATAGTAAGTCTCATGAGATCTCATGGTTTGATAAAGAGAAGTTCCCCTGCACAAACTCTCTTGCCTGCCACCATGTAAGATGTGACCTTGCTCCTCATTCACCTGTCTCCATGATTGTGAGCCACCCCCCAAAGCCATGTGGAACTGAGTTAATTAAACTTATTTCCTTTATAAGTTACCCGGTCTTGGTTTTGTCTTTATTAACAGTGTGAGAATGGACTAATACACAAGTCCTTACTGTTGTGTTATCATTGCCTGCAGTATTCAGTGCAGTAACATCTGTACAGGTTTGTAACCTGGGAGCAATAGGCTCTACCATACAGCCTAGGTGTGTAGTAGGCTACAACATTGAGGTTTGTATAAGTTCACTCGGTGAGGTTCGCACAACAGTGAAATTGCCTAACAACGCATTTCTCAGAACATATCACCGTAGTTAAGCAACGTGTGACTGTATAGTATACTTTCTTTTTTGGGGAGAAGTCAGCTTCGATATATTTCGAGAATGTCTTTTGTTTTATTTACCTTTTGTCTCATTTGTATTAGGCCCTCTGCTATGTGACGTTTTCTATGTTGGTAGTTTCCTAGTGTTCGTTGATAAAACCCAACAATGTTGACTGCACATCATGAATGTTCTTTGGTTAAAATGTATCCATTTTTCATCTGTACCCATTTTTCATTAGTAGTTTACTGTTGAGGAATTCGGGGCGTCACATAGTCGCACACAGAAGCTTCTCTTATTTTATTAATAGCATGTAACTAATGTGGACATCCCAGCTCTTTAGCGTATCTGAGAACCAGGACAAACACAGTCATCTTCGTTTGCAAAAAGATCCACCACCCCATGCACACTGGACGACAGCTCTGGGTCTCTCTTGGAGACTGTTGACATTTGCTTTAGGCATGATGTACTCGGACTTAACTGGCATCTTTAGCATGTTAGAAACAGGTTATTTGGTAAAGGAAAAGGCTCCGCCAGAGGCCGGTGAGTTGATGTTAATAAGTTTGCTCATGAAGTTCGCTGAAGAGGGTAGCTGGTGATGACACTCCAAGTCTTGGGGTAACAGTCTCTGTGGGGCCAGTCCTGCACCTCTTAGAGCAAGTGAAGGGCACGCTTATGAAAGAAAAGGTGTATGTCACGAAGAGCTATCAAGAAGGGTTTTTTTTTTCTTTTTGAGACGGAGTCTTGCTCTGTTGCCCAGGCTGGAGGTGCAGTGGCGCGATCTATGCTCACTGCAAGCTCCGCCTCCCAGGTTCATGCCATTCTCCTGCCTCAGCCTCCCATGTAGCTGGGACTACAGGTGCCTGCAACCATGCCCGGCTAAGTTTTTGTATTTTTTTTAGTAGAGACGAGGTTTCACCGTGTTAGCCAGGATGGTCTCGATCTCCTGACCTTGTGATCTGCCTGCCTCAGCCTCCCTCAAGAAGGGTTTTTAAAAAGTGTTGCTATGTAAGTGTAAGTGAAAAAAAGGAAGTCTACTTTTATGGTAAACTTAAATGCAAATTTTACGGTCGTTTCCAACCAAGTCCTCCTAACAGCAGAGGCGTCAGCAGGTATTCTCCTAAGGAGCTGGAGTTGGGAATGGGGAAGAAATGGCTTTTGCAAGCCTGACCTGTTGTTTGAAATCTCAAGTTACCTTACTTGTTTTGTGATGTTAACCATGTAGTCCATACCATTTTTGGGATTCAATATGAAATGTTTTAAACATATTTACCAAGGAACTCTTGTCCATGGATCCTTGATTCAGGATGATGTTTCAGGAAGCTGAGCTGTGGATCAGTGGCCTTGTGTGCCCTTGGTCTCTTGCTGTGTGTGTGTCCTCCGGCTTCAGAAGCAGAGGACCGTGCTATCTTCCATAGTGATGCTGGGTGAAGGAGGCATTAGCTCATTTGGTGAAATGTAAATAAGATTTGAATTAAGTAGTTCAAAAAAGATTTAAAAAACTTGTTTTACTAGTTGTTTTTCACCAATAAAGATTAAAAACTACTTGTTTTCTGTCTGCAGTCGTCTTATTGCTAGGGATTCAAGGGAAGGTGTACTCGTAGTTTTTGTCTCGAGTCTCCCTGTTTATTCTCTGTACTTTTAAAAAAGTGATGGTGCTGTTGCCTTGAGCTGGCTGTGGGAGCATTTGTAGGGTCCCTGTTGGAATGAGGAGCAATCTGCTTCGTAACTGCTCCCTGTCTGTGGGCTAGACCAGAGTACCCTTGGAAAACTCCGTGTCTTCCAGGGAGTTTCCACCCTTTTTCTCCTCCCCCTTTCCTGAGTTTTATTGCCTGCATGTCCAGCTGTGTCCCTCTAACCTGATTTTCAGCCATCTGCCAGGTCCCTCGAGTTGGGGCTTCATTCCTCCTGTCCTGATTCTTGACCCTGGCTTCTGCACTTGCTGTGGCTCTGCAGAGCTCTGGCCTTGGAAGCAGAAGAATGGCTGCCCACTTGTGTTTGTGTTACCTGGCTTTTCGTCTGCACGGTCCAGAGGGAAGTTTTCAACCGTCTTACACCTCAGGCCTGTGAGCTAGGGTGTAGCCAAGTCTCCCAGCAGGACAAGCTTCTGGGCTTCTTAGTCCTCTAACTTCTCTCTCATATGCAGATGAGCTTTGGAACTTAAAGCAAGAGGCGAGTGATTATGTTATTAGCACCTTTAGGGATGCAAAGAAGTAGGTGTGTGTTTGAGGGGAGGTGCTCGCTAGACTGATTTGTTGTGCCCTTTCTTCAGAGTGCGCCGAGATGAGGAAAAGTTCCCCCAGAATCATTTGGCACGCCGTCCTGCAGCGCCACTGGTCTTTGCTTATAAATGAGCTTTTTGAAAAAGTCTTGATTCAGTTGCTAGATACGTATCTAAATGTGCACTCCTCAGTCCTTCCTAAGTAGCTCTAGATTGGGGCTGCTTAAAAATGAAGGGGCTGCAGTGACTATAGAGAGGATGTTGAAAAGATCCTGGAAATGAGGTCCTGTGGAAGCGCATGCTTGTGCCTTGGCAGAAGAAGTTCAGTGCTGGGACCAGACACGTTCAGCTTGCCCGGGAACCTGATGAAAGTCAACAGAAAAGAAATCGTGGTCCTGAGCTGGGCAGCTTCATGGCACCAGTGCCCCTCACCTTTGACAGAAAGGTAGCTGGGAGAGACCAAAGACATGAAGGTGGGGCTGGGGACAGGCTGCTCTGAAATTCAAGTCTTTTTTTTGTTTTTTTGTTTTGAGACAGAGTCTCGCTCTGTCGCCCAGGCTGGAGTGCAAAGTTGCGATCTCGGCTCACTGCAACCTCTGCCTCCCGGTTCAAGTAATTCTCCTGCCTCAGCCTCCTGAGTAGCTGGGACTACAGGCGTGCGCCACCACGCCTGGCTAATTTTTGTATTTTTAGTGGAGATGGGGTTTCACCATGTTGGCCAGGGGGCTGGTCTCGAACTCCTGACCTCAACTGATCTGCCCACCTTGGCCTCACAAAGTGCTGGGATTACCACCCTGAGCCACCGCGCCTGGCCGAAATTCGAGTCTTATAGTCATCATTCCACTGAAAGGAAAGTTCAGGGTCCTTCGTTTGGGTCTCCAGTGGCTCGGCTCTGTAGTGGGCAAGGGACATGACTTGGGGTTTGGCGAACTGTTGAAGAAGTCTTTCAGGCTGGGTGTAGTGGCTGACGCTGGTAATCCTAGAACTGTGGGAGGCCAAGGCAGGAGGATCAGTTGAGGCCAGGAGTTCAAGACCAGCCTGGCCAACATGGTAAAATCCCCTTTCTACTAAAAATAACAAAAATTTAACCAAGCGTGGTAGTGCCTGTAGTCGCAACTACTTGGGAGGCTGAGGCAGGAGAATCGCGTGAACCTGGGAGGCGGAGTTAGCAGTGTGCTGAGATCGCCTCACTGCACTCCAGCCTCGGTGACAGAGAGAGACTCTGTCAAAAAAAGAAAAAGGGCTTTTTAGTAGTGGAGCCGGTCTCTCTCTGAAGAAAAGAGCTTCCCTTAGAGTTTGAAAAGGAACCCTTGGGGCAAATAAGGAAGTCAGTGTGCCCTAGGTCCTGAAGGTGGGTCAGGAACTCGCAAAAGATTGTAACACCACCCTTCCCCCACCATATTCCTGAACCCTCAATCTCCTGGGTCACTGGGATGGGAACTGTAAGTAGGATGGAAATTCCCATCCTTTCTGTGCTTCCCCACCACCATTCAGCAGCAGAAGTGGGGAATTCGTATCTAGAGTGACCCGTGTTTCTCTGGAATTTGTGGTCTGCCTGCGAAACAGCCAGCCCCCTTCCCACCCCACCTGTTGGGACACCCGCTGGCTTTGCTCTGCTGTCCTGGGATGAAGGATGTTGCTGCTTCCTCCATTGTGCCAGGTGGGCCAGCCTCCTTTGGCCCTGTCCCTCAAGGTGAAGCTGTGTGAGCTAGAGCCCTCCCTGTCTTGTAGCTACATGGTGGGCCAGGTGCTGCTCCTCCTGGCTTTACATTGTGTGCCAGGGATAGCCGAGCCATACTGCTACATGCAGAAGTTCCTGGTTTTCGTGTTTTTTGTTTGTTTTTGAGACAGGGTCTTGCTCTTGTTGCCCAGGCTGGAGTGCAAGGTCATGATCTCCACTCACTGCAGCCTCCGTCTCCTGGTCTCAGGTGATCTGCCCACTTCAGCCTCCTGAGTACCTGGGACCATGGGTGTGCGCCACCATGCCTGGCTAATTTTTGTATTTTTAGTAGATATGGGGTTTCGCCATGTTGGCCAGGCTGGTCTCAAACTCCTGGGCTCAAGAAGTCTGCTCTTCAGCCTCCTGAAGCGCTGAGATTACAGACTTGATACGCCGTGCCCGACTGCTCCTGGTTTTCAGTTGCACATCTGTCTTGTAGTGGCATCTCTGGGCACAGTGGGCCCTCGTCACCACATCTGTCTTGCTGGACCAGCTTTATTTCTGGTTCCCTGGCCCTGGCAGCCTCCCTGTCCTAGGCATCTACCCCAATCCCAGTGGGCAGGAACTCCAGTGATTCAAACTTAAATGCCTACTACCCAGTGCAGTCATTGAGGAGCTGTGAGCTTTTGAGGGGCCATGTCATCAGAAGCACTTGCCACTAAAAATGGTTGTAGAATCAGTACCTGAACTCTGGATTCAGCGTTCTTTCCAAATCGCTTTGCTCTGTTTCCCTCGCTCTCATGTCTTTGGCCCTATCTGGCTCTTACCCACCTACTCTGGGGGTTACTCTTCTCACCTGCCCCTGGGTAGGGCCCCCTCAACACTCCATGGAGTAATGTGGAGTTGAACCATTCAGAGAAGTGCAGTTTCCTGTTCTTAATGAAAGACATGAGGTGAACAATAAAATCCTCCTGTTTTTCTAAAACAAATAGCCTTTCAGATGACACGAAACTGCCCTTTACGCCAGTGTGCTCCCCTTCCCTGTGGGTGGCTCATCCTTGCCGGAGAATGGGTTTTCTCTCCGCCGTACATCACTGAGGACATCATCCCGTCAGGGTTTTGCTAGACTGGTGGTGTGTGGATGTTGATAGTGATAAGAAAAAGCAACAAGCATATACGAGGATTTGCTGTTCTCCTCAGTTATCTCTTTTGGGTATATGCTGTATTAGCAAGAAGCTATTTACTCTTTCAATAAGCATCCTGTGTTTGTTAAGGGTGGTGGTATTTGAAAGCCTTGAGTTTATAAATAATATAATACTAGTGAAACCTTTTAAATATGAAGACAGCTTTTTACTTAACAAACTTTTAGTGAGCAGTTAACAGTGGGACTTAATATGATGTGTAAGTGACCTTTTGCGTGCCATAGAAAAGCTTGTCAGAGTTCAGGAGGTGTTACTGCTATGATTTTGGGTTTACTTGAGAGCGTTAGATGTTATTTTTCTCCGAGACACATACTAATGACCTTAACAACAACAACAACAGCAAAATCCTCATTTTTCTTGGTATGAGGACTTGAGTTAGGATAATTTCTGAAGCTCTTTTGGAATGTAGGCAGACATTTGAGTTCCTCATCTGCCTTTTCCCCTGGTCATCATACGTGGGATCATTAAGCAGAACATAGAGCAGGCGTGACTAAAGCAATGACATTTTCTAATGTAGCTTATAGAAGTAGAATAGGAAGGCTCAGCTAATTACCTGTAATTTCAAAGGCAGCCAGTAGGTTTCCTGTGTAAGCACCTTGGAAATCTTTTGTATAAACCCAAAAATGAGTGACTAATGATAGGATAGAAAATTAATAAGCTTTGTACGAGGTTAAGCAAATTTGCAGGAAGAATGGATTTAATGCGTCATCGTGGATAGCAATTTTTGACTGTCATTAACGATTTCAAGTTAAGCACATGTCTGTAATGAAGCACAAAACACTGATAAAAACAGAAAATATCAGAGATTGGATTTGTCCAAGTAGGCTAACTGAAAATTTGGTCCAACACACATGAGCAAGTGCTCACTTTGGAAGAGAATTTGAGTATTTAGTCCCCAAAGATGGGTACAAAGTGATGATTTAACATCTGTTATTAGTGTTTCTTAGAGAAACAGAACAAAGCGTAACGTCTTTGGAGAATACATTAAGGGAGGAACCTTTCCAAAACCAACGTGAAGACTCATATACCGTGGCCAGCATTAACATTCCTAAGAATCGAGAAAGCATCATATGATCTTTGTCATCAATAGCGCTGTTCATTGTATAACCTATTCCATAGGCTCAGAGAGATGCGGAAATCAGGACGTTTGAGAATCAGTGAGGTGGAGGGAACAAGGCGGGGCCCTAGTGATGAATTTTTTTAACGAAGATCTTTCATTTTGTGTGTGAGAAATCACTTTTGATTTACAATGTATCATCAACCTCGCTCTCTAGACTTCTAGTACGGAAATACTTTAGTTCACGTCAAAATCTGTTTCTCAATTAGGGCGTGAAGATTTGGCACCATAGAGGATATTCAAAACACTGTGTCAGAGGGCAGTCCTAAAAGAGAAGAAAGTTCTGAGGATATTCTGTTGTCAACAGCTGCTTTGAACTGAGAGTTTGGCCTCTGACATCTTGGCTTGACCTAGCTGACATCCACTTGGCAGGCAGGCTCTCTGAATTTCTAGCATTTACGTGGTCTCATTACTTTAGTGTGGGATATACATAATGTCAGGGCCCTGTGCATGTTTACTGAGCAAAGAAACGTCAAAGAAAGAAAGAAAAGAAAATCCCATCCCCTGCATCCATGGTCTAACAGCTACGAACCACAGAAGACCATCATTCTAGAAAGCTCTGCATAAATATAGATAGAAGAGTGGATGCATACAGGTAACAGTTATTTCATAAACATAGAATGGTATACATGATATTTAGCAGAAGACAAATATAAGGTAATAGGAAGGAACTGTATAAATTTTTTTTTCTTTTTTTTCTTTTTTTTTTTTTGAGGTGGAGTCTCTCTCTGTCACCCAGGCTGGAGTGCAGTGGCGCGATCTCAGCTCACTGCAAGCTCCGCCTCCCGGGTTCACGCCATTCTCCTGCCTCAGCCTCCGGAGTAGCTGGGACTACAGGCGCCCGTCCCCACACCCGGCTAATTTTTTGAATTTTTAGTAGAGATGGGGTTTCACCGTGTTAACCAGGAAGGTCTCGATCTCCTGACCTTGTGATCTGCCCGCCTCGGCCTCCCAAAGTGCTGGGATTACAGGCATGAGCCACCGCACCTGGCCAGGAATTGTAGAATTTTATATGAAAACATTGTACATCATTGAATCACTTTTATTTTGCCTTTTCCTTGTTGATTTGTTGGAGATCTTGGTATGTAATAGATTCTAATCTTTGCTACTATATATATTGGAAATATCTTCTGATATATGGCTTTGTCCTTTTAAAACATTTTTAAAATGAATAATATAGTTATATTTCACTTGCCAAATGAAATCTGACATTTTAATGTAGTCAGATTTTTCTTTCAATTTGTGTGTGTGTGTGTGTTTTTTTTTTTTTTTTTTTGAGACAGAGTCTCTCTCTTGCCCAGGCTGGAGTGCAGTGGCGCGATCTTGGCTCACTGTAACCTTCACCTCCCTGTTCAAGCAATTCTCCTGACTCAGCTTCCCGAGTAAAGTAGCTGGGACTACAGGCACATGCTACCACGCCCGACTAATTTTTGTATTTTTAGTGGAGACAGGGTTTCACCGTGTTGGCCAGGCTGGTCTTGAACTCCTGTCTTCAAGTGATCTACCCACCTTGGCCTCCCAAAGTGCTGGGATTACAGCCACCGCGCCTGGCTTCTCTCATTTCGTTTTTTGTTTAAGAAATCCTTCCTACCCCAAGATCATTGTCTGCTGTGTTTTCATCTAAATATTTTGCTTTCTACAGTATGAACTTTCACCTACCTATAGTTTGTTTTTAGTGTGTAGCCTGAGCTTAGGGTCCAACTTATTTTTGAAACGTGGATAATCCATAGTCACTGTTTATTAAATCATCTCTCCCCGTTATTTGCTACCTCTGTCATAGATGTTTCCATCCATGCGTGGGGCAGTTTCTTCCGTTGAATTGGTATGTGTCTTTCCTGAATCATACCACGCTGGCTTGATTAGCATGGCTTTACGTAAGTCTTGGAAACTCATCCTTCCAAATATCTTCATTGTGTTCTTCTTTTCTGCCAAATTTCTCTCCTCTTGGTGGTGTGCTCTTCCATCTACACCCTGGAATCATCATGTTGATTACGTGAGAAACCCTGTTGGACTGGGGTTGGTACTGCATCACATTCATGGAGTAATCTGTGGCACTGGAGATATAGCAACGGGCATGACCGCTCAAGCCACTGCCCGCCCACCTTCAAGTCGCTTTTATCCTAGTAGTGGCAACAGTCTAGTGAGAATCGGAGTGCTAGTGGCTGGTGGGGGTGGTGTTATTTTTAGGTGAAGCAATCAGAGCTTCATTGATAGGGTGACATTTGGGACTAGGGTTGGAGTGAGGCCGACAGGAGGCCAATGTCTCTGGAAACCAAGGGAGAGAACGGTGGATGAGGTTGGGGGTACTTGTAGGACTTCATAGATGTGCTAAGAAGTACTTTGAATTTTATTTGTAGTAAGATGGGAAGCCATGAAGGAATGATGTAATAACATTAAATTATTTTAAAGTTTATGCCAGATGCTATCCGGGCAATTGGAGGGAGACTAAAAAGGAAACCAGTAGACCAACTAGGAGGCTGGCAGAATAATCCTGGCAGAATAATCCAGGCAAAAGAGGGTGGTGGTTTGAAATGCAGGCGGTGGCATTGGGAGGTGGTGAGGAGTTGATTGCATTTCGGGGATATTTTGAAGGTATTGCTGAGCAGGATTTACCCATGGATTGAATATCGTATGTCAGGGAATCAGAAGGAATGGAAGGGACCTGGAGTTTTTAGGGTTGAGTACCTGGAATGGGCTTGCCATTTACTGAGATGGGGGTTAATGTGTAGGGCGCAGCTTTGACTTTATTGCCAGGCAGGGCTGGTGGGGGTGGGTATTTAGGAGTTGGATTTTAGATGTGTCAAGTTTGAGATTCCTTTTAGACATCTAGCGGGAGGTTCTGGGCAGCTGTGAACTACATAGGATTACAGTTTAGGGCAGGAGAGAATTTTAGGAGTTATCCATGTAATATCCTTGGTTCTTAGAGCCATGAGTGCATTTAATCATCCAGGAGGTAAGCATAAGTAGAGAAGAGATGTGAAGTCTGAATCCTGGGGGCTCTGTAGCCGTCATCACATAGAGCTTGGGGGGGGAGATAGAGACACAGTAAAGGAGACTGAGAAGAGATGTGGCCAGAGGAGGAGGAGAACCAAGAGATAGTGGTGCGTTGGAAGAAAACCTCAAGGACGGAATGAGCCCCACCGTGTTTAGTGCTACTGAGGACTGAGAATTGGCTGTTAGATTTGGCAGCGTGGAGGCCACTTGGCAGCAGCTCTTTTGGTGGAGTATGGAGACTGGAGTCTGGCATGGGCTCATGAAAGAATGGGAAGAGAGGATTTGGAGGTGGTGATTATGGGCGACTCCTGGAAATGGTTTCATGGAAAGAGAACTGGGAGTGCTGGGCAGGCTCCCGGGTTTGTTTGCTTAAAGACAGAGGAGTGATGGTAGTTGTGTGATGGGAAAGAGCTCCGGAAGGGGAGGGCCAGGGGAGAGAGAGAGTGCAGGGACAGGGGCTGGAACGATTTCCTGAGATGGCCAGAAGGGATTGCATCGAAGAGCATGGGGTGCATGTCCCGTACTCGTATCCCCTCTCTCTCAGGAATGTTTTGTTAGGAACTTTGAAAGTTTTGCACAACATTTCTTGATTTATTCCTAGAAACTAGAGGTTTTTTGTTGTTGTTGTTGTTGTTGTTCTCGTTAATGGAAAAGCAATTGGTTAATGCCAGTACATAGAAAGGCTGTTTATGTATATCTGATCTTATATCTAGCAGACTTGTTAAACTGTCTTGGTATTTGAAAAACTGTAGTTTCTTTTAGATTTATATGTAGACAATTGTATCTTGTGCAAATAGGGATAGTTACATATTTTTTCTTTTCAAACTCCTACAGTACCTGTTATTTATTTTACTGAATTGGCTAGGACCATCAAGTACAGTGTTGAATGTAAGTTGTAACAACAAGCATTTTTGTTTTATTTCTGATTCCAAAAGAGTGGATCTGTAAAATTTTATTGCTAAATAAAAGCTGTGAATATTTGTTAGATGCTCTTAAAAAAATTTTTTTTGGTTAAAGTTTTATTGCTAGCTTGTGAAGAGTTTTAAATCACGATCATTGAATATGTTTCTGCATTTATTGCAGATTGTTGTTTTACCCTTATTTTTATTTTCTGATGTTGAGCCATCCTTACATTTCTGGGATAAATGTGACCCTGCTTAGTCACATGTGTCATTTTGTGTATATTGCTATAGTTTTTTTCCTAATCATTGTTATAATTAGTCACATGAAAGAGAAAGACACAACTTAATATTTTTTTCTATTCTCAGTTTTTAGAATTTTTGGATATTCTGTTTTTTTCCGGTTTGCGTTTTACTCGCCTAAAAAATCATCTCAGCCTCTGCTGCCTTTTTGGATGGAAGGTGAACTATTTGTTTATCCATCGAGAGTTTGATCTTACTGATTTATGAGTACTATTTCTTGAATCAATTATGGCTTAATATCTTTTGTATTAAAAGATTCTTAGGATACTTAAACATCTCTGCTGGATCTATGATTCAGATTGCCTCATTTTTTTTGTACCTTTTCTCTTAGAGGTATTTCTTTTCTTAGATTTTTTTTTTTTAAAGAATGAGTTTTTGTCTTGGTTCTTTCTGTCCCATCCTTGTCTTTCATTATTTCTGGTTCTTTATTTCCTTCTGCCTTTAGGTTATTTGGTTCTTTTTCCAGCTCATTGAATTGAACATTTAGCTCGTATTGTTCTTCAATGAACGTTATCCTCTAAAGGTAGCTTTTGCTGCATCTTGTAAGCTTTATTTCATTTTTTTCACTTTTAGATTTTGTTTGTTTCTGAAATTTATTTAAAATACATTCGCTTTTTTTTTTTTTTTTTGAAATGGAGTCTTGCTCTGTTGCCCAGGTTGGAGTGCAGTTCAAGTGGCATGATCTCAGCTCACTGCAACCTCTGCCTTCCAGGTTCAAGTGATTCTCCTGCCTCAGCTTCCCGAGTAACTGGGACTACAGGCAAGCACCACCACGCCTGGCTAATTTTTGTATTTTTAGTAGAGACAGGGTTTCACCATGTTGGCCAGTCTTCTCTGGAACTCCTGACCTCATGTGATCCACCTGCCTCGGCCCTGCAAAGTACTGGGATTACAGGCATGAGCCACTGTGCCTGGCCTACTTATTTTTTGACTAGGATATTTATTCATAGGTCTAAAAGGCCAAAAAGTATAAAAAATGAAAACCGAAAAATGATTTTTGTTTGATTTGAGAACATTTACATTTCTAAAGTGAAAAGTTTTTTCCTTATGATTTTGTAAAAGATTTTCTATTGGGATTAGATTTAAATATTTGTTCAGGGTTCATATATATATACATATATATCAAATGTATTTTTATCAAGTATTTACTATACCCTTCATTTTTTTCTGGCCCGTTCTTTTAATTAACTGGCACAGATGAGTTGGTTTCCTAAGATTATAGGTTTGTCAATAAATATTTTGTATATTTTGAGCCTAGGCTTTAGATATATACAAATTCATGATCATTTATTGTATTAAGGTGTAGTGCTCATCACTTAATAAATTTTTCCCTTAAAATTTGTTTATGTTGCTGTAATAACTAATTTTGGATAGTATTTACTAGTCGAATCTTTTTCCTTCCCTTTTTATTTAAAAAAGTTTGGTTTTGTTTAGAACTCTGTCTTGAAAGCACCATATAACTAGATTTTAACCCTTCAATGTGGTATCTTTTATCAGTTTAATGTGTTTAATTTTGTTATTACTATAATGGTTGGAATTCTTAGTGTTTACTGTTTCTCATTCTTCTTGGCTTACTATTAGTATTATTTTTAGTACCTAGTTCGTATGAGAGATTTTTCTACATGGATTTGCTATTTGCTGTGTTGAACTATACAGATTCTGTGTCTGACCTTGTGGTTGCCATTAGTTTCTTTGAATTCTGCTTATCTGTTCTTTTGAATAAATTATTCAATAATTTCTCCTGGAATGTGACAAGGACATTGGCATTCTTTACCTTTTGAATGTATTCTTTCTCCTATTTTATGTGTATCTAGAATTTTTAATTCTTTTCAGTGTACCAAAAATGGAGTATGTATATTAGTTTATATCTATCTTTCTTGAAGACACAATAAGGAAATTCACTGATTAACTCTTCGTTCTAATCTATAATCTTACCCTCCACTAGATTAATTTTTAGTTTTAGAACACACATCAATAGGCCGGGCCGTGGTGGCTCAAGCCTGTAATCCCAGCACTTTGGGAGGCCGAGACTGGCGGATCACGAGGTCAGGAGATCGAGACCATCCTGGCTAACACGGAGAAACCCCGTCTCTACTAAAAATAAAAATAAAAAAACTAGCCGGGCGTGGTGGCGGCGCCTGTAGTCCCAGCTACTCGGGAGGCTGAGGCAGGAGAATGGCGTGAACCCGGGAGGCGGAGCTTGCAGTGAGCTGAGATTCGGTCACTGCACTCCAGCCTGGGCGACAGAGCGAGACTCCGTCTCAAGGGGGGGGAAAAAAAAAAAGAAAACACATCAATAATACTTTTAAAAATTACAGGTTACTTAAATTTCCCAACATTACATTTGAGAGCTTATTGTTTTCTTTATTCCTTCTCTTCTATGTGGGCTGTTTTTTCTTCCTGAATTACATCTTTTTCTTTTCCTTTTTTTTTTTTTTTTTTGAGATATAATTCACATACCATAGAATTTCTCCTTTTAAAGTATATAGTTCACTGGTTTTTAGTGTGTTCACAGAGTTGTACAGCTACCACCACTATGTAATACCAGAACGTTTTTATCCTCTTGGAAAGAAACTCCATGCCCATTAGCTGTCAATTCCCATCTCACTCTACACCCCTGGCAACCATGAATCCACTTTTTGTGTCTATGAGTTTGTTTATCCTGTACATTTCATATAAATGGGAACATACATTTTGTGTCTGACTACTTTCACTTAGCAGAATGTTTCCCAGGTTTATGTTGCAGAATGTATCAGTAACTCATTCCTTTTTGCGGATGATTAATACCCCATTTTGTGGATACACTGTGGCTTGTTTATTGATCAGTTGGTGGGACATTTGAGTTGTTTCTGCTTTTTGTCTATTATGAATATGAGCATTCACGTAGAAGTTTTAGTGTGAACATATATTTTCTGTGTTTTTGTTTTTGTTTGAGTATGATACATCCTTTTTTTTTTTCCCCCTTTTTTTGGAGATAGGATTTCATTCTGTTGTCCAGGCTGGAATGCAGTGGCACAGTCACAGCTCATTGCAGCCTTGACTTCCTGGACTCAGATGATCCTCCCACCTCAGCCTCCTAGGTAGCTAGGACAATAAGTGTGTGCCACTATACCTGGCTAATTTTTGTAATTTTTGTAGAGATGGAGTTTCATCATGTTTCCTTGGCTGGTCTTGAACTCCTGGGCTCCAGCAATCTGCCCGCCTTGACCTCCCAAGTGCTAGGATTACATGCGTGAGCCACTATGCCTTGCCAGACATCTTTTAATAATTATTTTAGTGGGGATTTGGGGATAAGTTCTTGGTATTCATTTGTCTAAAGATAATTGCACTGTTGTCACTAGTAATGACAGTTTAGAGATAAGTTTATTGGTTTACCATTTTTATCAGTCTTAGAGCTGATGAAAAGTCCCCTGTCCTCCTTTTCTAAGTTATCTGAGTTTCTGATAGTTTAAGATTTCTTACCTTTGATAGTTCTGTAGTTTTATTACAGTGTGTCTGAGAGTAGATATATACTTTTGGTCTCAGTATAAATTGATCTGAGGATGTTAACGTATGTTTTAATAAATGTCAACGCCTTGAGGAATTGTGTCTATCTTCATAAGGTATGTTGATCTATAATTTTCTTATTTCATGTCACAGTTAATGCTGGCCTCATAAAAGGAGTTAGGAAGCACTTTCTCTGTTTCTCAAGTTGAATGTGTTGTACTGGTTTGGATTCTTTCATGAGTATATACTAAAATTTATCAGTGAAACTATTGGGGACTAAGATTTTCTTTGTGATAAATTTTTAGATTATGAATTCACAGCCTTTAATTAAACATAAGCTAAGTAGATTTAACTTCTGTCCTTGGGTCAGTTTTTGTGTAAGTTGTATCTTTAAAGGAATTCACTTAGTCTGAAGTGTTGCATTCATTAACAGATACTTGTTTCTGCTCTTTATTATTATTTACCTTTACTTTCAGTTTAGTTTGCTTTTTCTGTTTTAGTTTCTTAAGGTGGAAGTTTAGGCCATTGCTTTATTGTCTTATGTGAGCACATCGTGCTTAAAATAATAAAAGATTATTTTAAAATAATCTGATAGTCTCTGCTTTTTAATTGGAATTAATTGACATTACATTTTCTTGTAGCTGTGTTTCAGCGTATCAGAATTTGATATGCTTTCATTTTAATCCGGTTCAAAATATTTTCTGATTTGCTTTGTCATTTCTTCTTTGGCCCATGGGTTTAGAATTCGATTACAATTTAGATATTTGAGGTTTTTCTAAATGTTTTATTGTTGATTTTGAATTCCATTGCAGTCAAAGCACATTTCCTATAGGATTTCAGTTTTTTGGAATCTATTCAGAATTGTTTTATGGCCCAGTATATGGTCCGTCTTGGTGAATGTTCTATGTGGATTTGAAAAGATTATATAATTCTTTGGTTACTGATGGAGCTTTTCATAAACACCAGCTAAATTACAGCTGGAATAGTCACATAGGTCTCCCATCTCTGTTTTTTTTTGTTTTTTAGGCAAGGTCTCACCCAGGCTGCAGTGCAGTGGCATGATCATGGCTCACCATAGCCTCGACTTCTGAGGCCCAGATGATCCTCTCACCTCAGCCTCCCAAGTAGCTGGGACTATAGGTGTGTGCCACCACACCCATATAGTTTTTGTAGAGATGGGTTTTCATAATATGCCTAGACTGATCTTGAACTCCTGAGCTAGGCGATCTGCCTGCCTCGCTCGGCTCCCAAAGTGCTGGGGTTACAGAGCATGAGCCATTGCACCCGACCAAGATCTCTTGTCCCTGTTTTATTGTTTTTTGGTTCAGTTTTGTTACTGAGAAGTGTGTTAGAATGTCCAACTGTGATTGTGCCTTGGTTGTTTATTTCTGTTTTTGTTTCACATATTTTGAAGCTCTGTCATTGGATGGATGTATCCATTTATAATATTGTTAGATCTTCTTTTTAAAATCACTATGAAATGTCTTTTTTGTTTCTAGTAATACTTTTCCAAGTCTACTTTATTTTACATTAATGTGTCCATTCTAGCTTTGGTATATCTTTTTCCAGCCTGTTACTTTTAGTTTGTTTCTGTCTTTATATTTAAAATTCTTCTTTAGAAACCAGAATATAGTCAGTTCTTGCTTTTTAAAAATAATCTGATAGTCTCTGCTTTTTAATTGAAATTAATCCATTTACATTTAAAGTAATTATTAATATGGTTATATTAGATCTATCGTTTTTTGCTTTTCTTAGGGAAGGGATTTTATTTGCTTTTTTGTTCCTTCTCTTTTGTTGATTTTGTGTTAACCAAAATTTCTTATTCATTTTAATTCTTCTGTTGGTTTTCTAGCTATCTGCATCTTAGCTTTTTCTTTAATATTGAATCACTTTGGATAAGACATAGAATTTTTTCAATGATGTATTTCCAGTTCCTCTACTTATCCTTAGTATTGTTGTCACAGGTATTGCATTTATATACTTTGTTCAGTAGTGTTGTATTTTTTGCTTTATACTGTCATATTTCATAGAAAACTAAGATATTACATATATCCACATAATTATAATTTCTGGCTGTGTTCATTTCTTCCAGTAGCTCCAAGTTGTCATCTAGTGTAGTAGTTTCCATTTGGACTAGAGATCTTTCTTTAGCATTTCTTGTTATAGATCTACCAGTGACAAATAGTTTGTTTGCAAATGCCCTTATTTTACCTTCATTTTTAAAGGATACTTCTTCTGAATACTAGAATTCTTGGTTGACTGGTTTTCTTCCTTTTCCTTCTTCAGTAATTTGAATATGTGGTCCCAGTGTCTTCAGACTTAAAAGTTTCGAAGGAGAAGTCTTTGTTCTTATCATTATTGTTGCCATTGTTTTCCTGTTTATGACATGTCATTTTCTCCGACTGGCTTTCAGGATTTTATTTGTCTTTGGCTTTTTGCCATTTGACTAAGGTGTGACTAAGAAGTTTTTATTTGTGTTATTCTGTTTGAGGTTTATTGAGCTTTTGGGGGATATTTCAGTTGTTGTGTCTTCAGATGTCTCTTCCTCCTTTCCTCGCTCTAGATTCCAATTAATGTACTGCTTCCTGTTGTCACATTTTTAGGAATTCTACTTGTTTTTCATTCATCACTTTCTCTTTATGTTCTTCAGATTATTCTATATTCAGGTTCATTGCCGATGGCAGAACTGAGCATCAATCTGTTGCTTAGCCAGTCTAATGCGTTTATTTCAGTAAATGTTTTGTTCAGATCTAGAATTTTAATTTTTCTAGTTTCATTTTTCTCCCTTGAGATTGCCATATCTGTTCACTCATTGATACCATATTTTCTTTCAATTCTTTGAGCACGTTTTTCAGACTTTTTGAAATATTTATGATAACTGTTTGAAGTCTGTTAAATCCAGCATTTGGGCTCACTTGGAATCAGTTTCTATTAGCTATCATTTTACCTGCGTAGGGTCAACATTTCCTATTTTTTTCTTGTCTGGCTGAAAGTTGGACATATGCTGTCGTGACTCTGAACTCTGTGTTCTTCTGAGGATTATTGTGTTTTTATCGTAGCAGACAGTTTATAAACTGCTTGGTCAAACTGCACACTTTGTTTTTCCCGTGATACACAACGGCTTGTACCTCTGCTCTGTTCTTATGTCTTTGCACTGGTGGTGTTTTCAGTCTGGCACGCTGTGAGTCTCCCCTGTGTCTGCAAAATTTGGAAGTTGGCTAAGGATCTGAGTAGAGATAGACTTTTCTCTGTGGTTTTGTTTCTTCTGGGGATTCCCCTAGTTTCTAGCACTCCACCAGCTTTGAGCTCTGTACTCTGACATTTCAAGCTTTATGCCACCCTAGCAGAGCACAGTTGGGAAAGAGCATCATATTCACAGATTTGGCTCCATGCTACTCTTCTTAAAAAATATTGCTTTCTGGTTTCTGACTGCTTTCTCACCATGCCGCTTGTGGTTTCCTCCGCACATATGTAGTATGTAGTTCAGCTGTCAGCTAGGGATTTCAGCATCTTATGCTCTGAATTTGAGTGTCACCCCTATATTCTAGTGCTGTCAGGGTGCTTTAAATTTCTAGCTGCTTCCCCAATTCCAGATTCTGATATCTGGCACCTTTAGCTGGTGAGAAACTGGCTTTTTTTGCCCCACGTTTTGCAGCAATAGTCGTGGGGGTTGGGCAGTGCCTTGAGCCAAGATGCCACAGACTCACAATTCTTAACCCTTCTAGTTATAGTTTTGAGATTTAACTCTCTTCCTGACTTCTGCAAATACTACCTTAGATCACTGAACAAAAAAATCACTAATTAGCTTGGCA
Source organism: Macaca nemestrina (assembly GCF_043159975.1). Taxonomy (NCBI): domain Eukaryota; kingdom Metazoa; phylum Chordata; class Mammalia; order Primates; family Cercopithecidae; genus Macaca; species Macaca nemestrina. The sequence goes on along the minus strand of NC_092129.1, from coordinate 179,420,338 downwards.
TGGTGGTACACACCTGTAATCCCAGCACTTTGGGAGGACGAGACATGAGTCTCACCTGAGGCCAGGAGTTCGAGACAAGCCTGGGCAACATAGTGAGACCCCATCTCTACTAAAAATTAAAAAAAAAAAAATTAGCTGAGTGTGGTGGCGCATGCCTGTCGTCCCAGCTACTTGGGAGGCTGAGGTGGAAGGATCACCTGAGCCCAGGAGGTTGAGGTTGCAGTGAGCTGTGATTGCACCACTGTATTCCGGCCTGGGCAACAGAGCCAGACCCTACCTCAAAAAAAAAAAAAAAAAAAATCAGTTGTTATAAATGTTTTCTGTGAGTGTTTGCTTGACCTCTTCACCCTTCCTGCCATTACAGAAAGTTGATATTTTTAGTTTTGAAATATTAGGGTGAGTATAGCTTGTCTGTTTCATGAGCATGTCTTTCTGTTGTGCTTTCATTGCTTTTAGGGTCATTATTGAGTTGATTTTTTTCTTTTTTTTCCCTTGAGATAAGTTTGTATGAGAGTCAGCCACCAGCCTCTTTCTGTTCTTCTTTTTATATGAAATCAGGCTGTGTGCACTTGTGCAGGGAGGGTGGGCGGGAGAGGTGTTCAGAGGCCACAGTGTTCTCTCTTCCGGCATCTCACTAGGTGCTTGAAAATGTGGCTTGGTACCTTTTGAGCTCAAGGGCTGTCCTCCCATCCCTCTCCTTCCCCTTCCATCTGGGCTAGACCTTCTCTTTCCGTTGCATCCCTCCACCCCACACTGTCCCTTTCCTGCTCCATTGCTTTTCTGTTCCCAGGAGGTTTTCTTAGTAGAAGGGTGCTTTGGCTTCAGCCTTAGACGGCTGCGGTCTCTTCAGACCTGACTGTGATGACTTGTGTCCACCTGTAGGTGGAAGCACGCAAAGACTCTTCTGGTTTTGGCTGCTGTTCTCAGCTGGCTCCTCGAGTTTTCCTGTGAGTGCCTGTTGACAGTGTTGCGGTTCTTCTGCTCCCATCCCTCAGGCACCCTGTTGCTACCCTCTGCTTCCTCTGCACAGATCCTCATCCACCTGGTCCTGCAGCTTTTGCCCATTTATCAGTCATATTTTGTGGCTTACTTAGTTTCCTCTTGGCTATTATCTCAAGATTTGAGGGATTGGGCAATTTCTGCACCTCCTCTGCTGTCCCCATTCTCCTCCATCTGCCTTGAAGTGAAGCAGATTTTATCCTGCTTTGAAGCCTGGGGCATGAGTGAGAATTCTTTTAGGATTCTCTCACCAACTTTCTCCCATAACAGGATCGACAGACGATAGGCAGGTTTCCTGTGGGCTCTGTTCCCTGGTCGCCCTTTCACTTGAGTGTAGCCGGTGACCTTGCCTGTCTGCGTGGGCTCTGACCTCAGAGCCCCGTCACTGTGGCTCTGCATCCCTCTCCAGCATCAGCGCGTGGCCTTGGGATATCACCTGGCTTCAGACTTGGCTTACTTTCCTTGATTTTTTTTTTTTTTTTAGTTTTCATCGTTATTTTCCTGATGACTTCTCTTCATCCTAGCTTGTAAATGATGTATTTTTAAACGTAGTTAAAAGATATTTTATCCAACTCTTTGTGTGGATGTGTGTTTTTTGTACTAGGAGGAATTTTGGGGGTACCTTTGTCTTTATATTGGTGGTATAAATTATATTTTTTAAAACTTTTTTTTTTTTAATAGCTTATGTGTCTCATGGCCTAGCATGCTTTTTTTTGCTCTCCTGAATCTTTTTGATTTTTAAAATACTTTGCTGTGCATGTTTTAAGAGTTTACTATTTTAAGAAACCAGTCAAGGTCTGTAATTTTATGAAACGCGGGCTGTCAGTTATTTACAGACTAACCAGTGTGGACAGAAGTAAGAGGAAAAGTGTAACACTTGTGTTATGAGATCCGGGAGAGCTGAGGCCACTCCCCGTGTTTTACAGGAGGAACATCATAAGCAGCGGCCTCGCCCAGTCAGCCCACTTCCAGTTTCACCCACGAGAATGGTGAGCCTGAGACCAAGAGAAGGCCATTATTCAGTCATGTTGAAGTGCGGAGCCCTGCCTAAGAACCTAGCGCCTAGGCTCCCCACATCACTGCAAGGCAGGCATTAGTCACCACTTTTAGAGCCGAAGAGAATGAGTCTTTGGTTAAGTGTTGAAATAGAAGTACAGTTCAGATCTCAAAATAAAGACCTTTGTCTTACGACTGCATCTCCAGGCCAGCAGCCTGGGAGCCAGAGAGCTTGTTCCTCTGACGCCCCGGGCCCCGCTCTTCCTCCCCATCAGTAGGAAACGATGGCCTCGGAGGCTTGTTTTGCTCACCACTCTCGCCCCACTGCTGTAAACGCAGAACGGCCCTCAGCTCTGCGGTTTCTAGACCCTGGCACTGTTTTTCAGACTTGACTATCATACAGACCGCTGCTAAAAGGAACAATGTCTGCATGTCCGTCTTGGTCCATTCTCCTACTCATGGCCAGTGGTGGGAATTTTAGGTTATTTGAAAAAATGTCTTTTAATGGCAAATTAACATTCAAGGAGAGTAATGAAGACTTAATAACTGGAAAGTTTTTTTAGTCCATCACTTAAAACACAAATGTGGAAAATTTTACAGAACTATTGGCCCATGTAGTGCATGCATCTATCCCATTTCTATACTTTTTTCTGTGTGTTCCAGGTTATACTTATTTTAAATATGAGAAAAGAAAGAGGGAGAAATTGTTCACCGTAGCTGCCTGGTTAACGATGTTAGCTAGAATAAAGACTTGAATCGGATTTCTAAATTAGACCAAAAAACCTCCCAAAAACAAAAACCCAGAAAACAGACTAGAAGGTACTTTTGAATGGGAATAATGTATATAAACCATTGGTCTCAAAACACTGAAAACTAGTGTATGCTCATCAGTCAGTGAATTTGCTTTTTACTCTAAACTTAAGAGTAGGTTTTGCTTTACTTTTAGAAACTTTTAGAACCAAACGTGGTAACTCATGTCATCTAAGTAACTTAGTAATGAAAATCTATTCTGCTACCCATAGGGAAAAAAAAAAAAAGAGCATATGCTTGATTAAAGTAGAAAGAAATGTTAGGACTTGAATCAGGCAAGGTGCCATCAGGGCTCAGAGCCACACTGGTAATTTGAATGGCGGAAATTTCATAGAATTGTTGGAGGGGTATTTAGGATCCTCCAGAGAAACAGAGCCCATAGGGTAGAGATAGATACATAGAACCAGGTTTATTATAGGGATTATAGGATTTGTTTATGCAATGATGGAGGCCTAGAAGGTCCGTGATCTGCTTTCTGCAAGCTGGAGGCCCTGGAAAGTGGTGGTGTAGTTCCAGCCCAAACTCCAAGTCCTGAGAGCCAGGGGAGCCAATGGAGTAAAGTCCCAGTGGGAGACTGAAGGCCCGGGAATCAGGAGCAGCGATGTGTGAGGGCAAGAGAGATGGATTCTGGCTCATGAAGAGAGAAAGGGGATTTGCCCTTCCTCTGTCTACCTCTTTGTTCTCTCCAGCCTCTAAGTGGATTGGATGATGCCTAAGAGGCTTAAGAGGGCGGATCTCCTTTCCTGAGTTCACTGATTCAAATGCCAGTGTCTTCCTGAAACACCCCCACAGACACACCCAGAAATAATGTTTTGCCAGCTACCCATCTGAGCATCCCTTCAGCAGTCAAACTGACATGTAAAACTCACCATCACGAGGGGCTGGAAGAAGATGTGTACAGAGGGGCAGCTGCAGCAGTCACTGGTGCAAGAGTGTGAGGAAGGAGCTGAGAGCAGCACAGCCTGTCTACTACTGAGATTCGACCTGCAGGGAGCGGGTGTACATGCCGCAGGGACGCAAGACCTGCCAGCGCTGGACAGAGTGGCCATCCACAAAGTCCTCTGAGGTCAGCAGGAGGGGCCCTGCATGCCGACCCACTGGCTGTGCCACCTGGAAAACCACATGCTGGAGAAGAAATCCTTGCAGTCCCTCCAGCACCCTCTGTTGGCAAAGCGTGGCATCAAGCATCACCCAGGATCTCAGAGCAGGGCAGGGCGAGGTCTGCGTCTGAGAGGCAGAGTCTTGACACCACCTCCACGCTGCTCCCAGAGCTGTCTTTCCAAAACATGAAATTCATTCTGGCATCCCCCTACCAGAGGATCTTCATGGCTCTCAAACAGAAAGTGTTTCAACTTTTTATTTTGCAGTAGTTTTAGAGTTTTACAGAAAAGTTGTAAAAATGATACAGCATTCTCAAATACCACTCCTCCAACTTCCTGAGTGTTAACATCTTCCGTAATATTGTAGCACAGTTATGAAAACAGGGAAAGTCTTCGGGACGAGCTATCCAGGCTGTGTTCACACTTCACGTTTTCCCATGAGTGCTTTTTTTCTGTTTTAGGACCCAGCATTGCATTCAGAGTCCCGTCTCTTTAGGCTCCTTCCTTCTGTGACAGTTCCTCAGTCTTCGCTTCGATGATCTGGACACTTTCGAAGAGTGCCTTTAAGTTATTTTGTAAAATGTTCCTAAATTCAGGTTTTCTGTCAGGTGAGCACATTTTTGGCAAGAATTCCATAGATGCAATGTTGTGTCCTTCTGTGTTAGTCTCCTCGGGCAGCCGTAATAAAATACGCAAACCAAGTGGCTCAGGCAACAGACATTTGTTCCCTTGCTGTTTCTGAGGCTGCATCCAAGATCAAGGTGTGGGCAGGATGGGTTTCTCCCGAGGGCTTTCTTTCCTCAGAGGCTTGTGGATGGCATCTCTCCGCCGTGTCCTCACACGCCCTTTCCTCTGTGCGTGCGTGCCCTGGTGTCTCTGTGTGTCCAGATTTCTTCGTATGAGGACGCCAGTCATATTAGATTAGGGCTCACCCTCTACATCTCATGTTAACTCAGTCACCTCACTAAAGGCTCTTGTCTGCAAATGCAGTCACATTCTGAGGTTATAATGGTTAGGGCTTCAATATAGGAATTTTAGGGGATGCAGCTCAGCCCATACATTTCAGTGGGTCTCTTATAGATGGGGTGTATGATGGAGGGAGGAGTATATGATGTTGTCTGATTAGTGTGATATTAACTTTGATTACTTGGTTACGGAGATGTCTGCCAAGTTTTTCCACCATAAAGTAACTGTTTTTCACTTTGTAATTAATACATATCTTGGGGAGGGTAAGTTTGAGACTGTGAAAATAGGGTATTTCTCCTTGAACTTTCACCCATCTTTAGCATTCATTCCACTGACGGATCTGCCTGCAGCAGTTTTGTGGTGCTTACCTAATGGTGATTGGCAGTTCCTTTGTTTCCTCCACATTTGCTAATTGGAGTTGTTTTGTAAGGAGAAGCCCGTCCTTCTCTGTATATCATTCATTCATGTCTTTTTTCATTTTTTATTTTTGGAGATAGGGTTTTGCACTGTCATCTAGGCTGGAGTGCAGTGGTATGAAGGTGGCTCACTGCAGCCTCTACCTCCTGGGCTCAAGCAGTCCCCCTGCCTTCAGGCTCCTGAGTAGCTGGGACTATGGGCATGTACCACCACACCTGGCTAATTTTTAATTTTCTTTTGTAGAGATAGGGTCTTGCTATGTTGCCCAGGCTGGTCTTGAGCTCCTTGGGGTCAAGTGATCCACTTGCCTCCACCTCCTAAAATGCTGGGATTACAGGGATGAGCCACTGTGCCAGGCTCATTTATGTCTTTATGCACTTAGATTTCTTTTTTTTTTTTTACTTTATGTATTATAATCCAGTATTCTTATTCTGTTACTCAGATTGTTGTAGCTTTGGTCATTGGAAGCTCCTGCAGTTTGGGTCCTGTGTCCTTTTATCATGTTTTCCCAGTTTCTTTCGGCACTTTGTTGTTTTCAGCTACCACAGGACACTCAGGTTGCATCTTGTATTTTCTTTGCTCCAGCTCTGGAGTCAGGCACTTGAAGGAGCACTGTTCCGTTTTATTGGAGAATGGCATTTGGAAATGCAGATGTGAGGGCAAGGTGCGCTTGTTGCCTTTGCCCTCGAACCTCTAGGAGGACAAAGCCATGGAAATGCATGCCTGCATCTTAGCCCACACAAACCTGCACATCTATGTGTGGATCTCTGCATATGTAGTTAAAAACGAGTTCATATTGATGAGTTCTATTTCCAGTTTAACACCATAGCGTTCATTCTAACCTTCTTTTCCTTAATTTTTAACTCCTTTCTCCAGCAGTGAGAAATCCATACTCCACACTGTCTGTAATACATTTACTCATTTGCTCAGCTCTACTATAACATCAAAGTGGTTTCAGATTTGCTAACCCAGATCCCTGTGAGAAACAGCTTTATTAACTAGAACACGTGCCAGTGAAGTGGGTCAAATCTGACCCACTTGGTGTTTTTGTAAATAAAGTTTTATTGGAACACAGCCTGCCTATTTGTTTATATATCATTCATGGTTTCGAGGGAGACCATATGACCTCCAAAGCTGAAAAGCTTTACTGTCTGGCCCTTTATGGACATGGTTTGCTGACTCTTAAACTCCAAGAATATAGATTTTGTGTACAGCTCTTTTTGTCTTTAGCTTTATGGTGTCCTAGTCTTTTAAAATACCGTTTTCCAAGATTGCTTTTTCTTTTCACCTCCTTCAATGTGGTTATTTTATGCATTATAATTCAGTTAGATTTATTTGTTACTGTTTGGATTCCATTTTTTGTTCCCCATACACGCATCCTGGTTGATTGTCATTGTGTATTTTGGATGTGGGAAACTTTGCTGTGGCTCCCAAATGTGGGAGCTGTGCACCGGGGTATACACTCGGAAAAGCCTCCTTGTTCCAGCTTTCCCATTCCCATTCTGTATGCCCTCCACTCCTTTTCTGCCCATCCCCTGTGGGTGACCAATCTCTTTTGTTTCTAGTTTGTCTTTCATGTATATTTTGTGCAAATCAACAGATACATATGTATTTTCTTGCATTATCTTTCTTGAAAAAAAAAGAGCAAGTAGCATGGTATGAGATACTCTTCTGCACTTGACTTTTTTCACTTATCAATATGTCTTGGAAATCACTCCACATCAGCTCTTAAAGATCATCTTCATTTTAAAAAACAGCCGCTCCTTCGTGTGGATGTACCATAGTTTATTCAACCACTTGCCTATGTATGGCATTTAGAATGTTTCCAGTGTTTGTATTATAAATGGTGTTGCAGTGAATCAGCTTGTGGATGTGTAGTTTTATACTGCTGGAGGCCTGCCTTCAGGATGGTTTCTTGGATGTGGGATTACCCATTTGTAAGAGTACTTTGTATGACAGGGGTATTGTATTAATCCTTGGTGATATTTATTGCTCATACTTTCTCCCAGTTGGCTTTCAACTTTGATCATGGGGGTGGTGTGTGTGTGTGTGTGTGTGTGTGTGTGTGTGTGTGTGTGTGTATTTTTGCCTTAATGACTCGCCCTTGCCTACGGATAATGACATAATACATAGTTCTCTAAGTGTGTGATGGGTTACCCTTTGCCGTTTGTTGTTTGCATTGTACTTCCTAACTCCTACTTAGCAAGATTTCAGTTCAGGCATCAGTTCCCAAATGATTTCTCAACTAGCATGAGTTAAAGAAAGAGATTATGTTCTGCCTTCTCAGAGGGTGCTGCTTTTAAAAGTTGTTGCTCCTCAACTTTAATGCCTGCTTGTGATTATGTGTCTAGGACCAGTTAACTATGTCAGAGTTTCTTTCAGATTTTATCAGTTATTGTGACTGTATGGGATGACTCACTGTTGGACCTGAGACTTGGCCTCCTATTTTAATGTATTTCATGAATCCATTTCCACCAAAATCTTTTTTGTTTTAGTATATAATAAAATCTACACATCTCAGTTTTGACTTGCGTGGTGTCATAGTCCATTTGGATAGCTGTAACAAAATGCTATAAACTGGGAGGCTTAGAAATAATGTTAATGTATGCTCACAGTCCTGGGGGCCCAGAAGTCCAAGGTCAGGGTACCCAGCAGATTGGTGCCTGGCGAGGGCTGCTCTCTGACCTTCTCACAGTGTCCTCACATGGTGGAAGGGACTAGCCAGGTCTCCGTTATCAGGGTACCAATCCCATTCATGAGGGCAGAGCCTCGTGACCTAGTTATTTCTCAAAAGTCTAACCTTCTAGTACCATTATTCTAGGGATTGGGTTTCAACATATGAAATGTGGGGGGACACAAATATTCAGACCATAGCAAGTGGCCATTTGTGTCTGTTCAGTTATTGCAGGCAATTCCTTCAGTAATAGAGAAGGAGCTGGCCAGTGCGTATCATCTTGTGTCAGATCAGCCGTACAGAGGTCTGTTTCCTGGGAGCTGATGAAGCTGCAGTTTCAGGCCTGACAGAAGTTTTTGATAGTTGGCGTTATAGAGGGGACGTTTTGCATGCTCATTCATTCTTCAGTAGTTAAGAAGGGTTTCCTCTGGAAGCATTAATTAGCAAGAGTATGAAGTAAAAATAAAGCATAGTAGACCATGTGAGAACTTCCTGAACCGCGTTGCATAGATAATACTAAAGATAGAACTAGCAGTTGTTTATTTTTTATAAGCTCTCTAGACTTAAACTATTTTAAATAAAAACAGAGCACCTGGCTTAAAATAGCGTTTTTAAAAGTACCTCTTCAGTAGTAATAGGCTGTCACTGCTATAGCTTCTTGATTATTTTTCCCTCGACTCCTGCTCTCTTCTGGCCACCTGCGGGTTCTTGTTTGAGGAGAGGAGCTGGTAACACTAGTTGGCCCTCTGTGTACTTAACGTCATGAGGCTCCTAGAATTTAGTAAGGAGAAACTCAAAAGTAGTCTGTATGGGTTTGTTTAAAACCAGCTTTTAATTACACAAGTACTGAACGACATTATTCTTTTTTTTTTTTTTTTTAGACAGGATCTCTGTCATCCAGGCCATAATGCAGTGGTGCCATTATAGCTCACTGCAGCCTCAAATTCTTGGCCTCAAGGGATCTTCCTGCCCTGCCTTCCCAAAGCTCTGGGATTACAGGCATGAGCCACCATCCCTGGCCTCTCTCTTCTTTAAAAAATATTAAATTAATTTAGTTTAGAGGGGGGTCTCACCGTTACGCAGGCTGGTCTGGAACATTATAAAGACTCCTGCTGTTCATCTCACTTGACTGTTGTCTTCCACCCTCTTCCCCATTCAGCAGCTCTTAGTGTTGGCCTCCCCTGGAACCTTCCACATCATCATCTGTGCCTTAGCTGTCTGCAGGGTGGTCCGTGGAGCAGCAGCAGCAGCAAGCTTGCCGGAGTTGGTTGGAAATGCAGACTCTCGGGCACCACCCCAATCCAGTTGAATGGGAATCTACATCTTAACAAGATCTTTGGTGATTTGTAGGGACATGGTTTTGTATACATGTTTTCTATAGTGAACATAGAAAGTACCGCCAGTGTGTTTAGAATGTACACAAACGGTGTAATACTGTAACTTTTTCCATCAACAAGATGCCCTAGATACTTCTAAAGGTCACTCTGTGCGGTGTGTGTAGACCTGTCTCATTCTTTTCTTAGTTGCTTCCTAACTTTACTTCTGCAGTGTTAAATGATTAGTCATTTCCCCATTGAAGGACATAAAGGTTGTCTGCAGCTTTTGTTTTTTTGAGACATCCGGTGTGGCTGTGAACTCACTCCAGAGCATGTCTTGTGTACATGTGCCGGGAAAGTAGCTGAATAGAAGAGTGTGAACATTTTTAACTTAAAGATCCTGCTAAATTGCCCTCCAAACTGGTTGTATCAATTTGACTCTTACTTTGTTTCAGTGATCAATTTACATAGTCTTTATTCTTTATAACATTGTTTTAATGGCCATAGCATTATAATGTTTTCATATCAAGTTGCCTATTCCCTCCCCTTTGCTGTAATTCTTCAAAACTACATTGGCTTTTAAATAAATTGTACATTCTTCTATAGGAAGTTTTAAAATCAGCCTGTCAAGTTCTGTGAAAAATTCTAGTAGGGGTTTTTTGTTTGTTTCAGGTTTGTTTTTCGCTTTTGTTTTTTATGGCTGAAGATTGTATTGAATTTCTAGATTAATTTGGGTGGAGACTAGGTATGTGAAGTGTTGAGCCTTCTGATACTCATCTCTGAACATGGTATTTCTCCCAATTTACTTGTCTTTTTCTGTCCTTGAGTGAAGTTTTATAGCTGAATGTATAGGTATTTATGCATTTTTTTTTTTTTTTTTGAGAAGGAATCTTGCTCTGTTGCCCAGGCTGGAGTGCAGTGGCGCGAACTCAGCTCACTGCAAGCTCCACCTCCCGGGTTCACGCCATTCTCCTGCCTCAGCCTCCCGAGTAGCTGGGACTACAGGTGCCCAGCACCACGCCCGGCTAATTTTTTGTATTTTTAGTAGAGACGGGGTTTAACCGTGTTAGCGAGGATGATCTCGATCTCCTGACCTCGTGATCCGCCCATCTCGGCCTCCCAAAGTGCTGGGATTACAGGCGTGAGCCACCGCGCCCAGCCAGGTATATATGCATTTGTATGTGTGTGTTGCGTATTGTCGTTTTGTCTGTTTTCTTACAGATTTATTCATAGGTCATTTTTCTAGCTATTATGAATAGGGTTTTCAAAAAGACTGATTTCTAATTGATTGTCATTGTATGGGAAAATCACTGAGTTTTCATATGTTTATCTTGTTTCTTTGCTGGACACTGTTTTAATGGTCAGTTAGAGCTCTAGGATTTTGGAGTCGGCAGTCTTCTACCTTCGAATTAATTATAGTTCGTACTTCTTTTTCCTTGTGTTTATGCATCTGTTTCATTTTCTCATCTAGTGTAGGCTGGGAACTTCCAGGACCATTTTGAGTAGTAACATGGTGGAGAACACTGCCGTCGTCATCTTTGCCTCCTGGAGTGCTTCTAGTGTTTCACCATTGAAGTATGAATGTTCCCAGAAATGTCTTGTTGTAGATACTCTATCCAGATTTGCTGGCGAAGAGGTCTTTGTTACTTTTTAAAATCATGAGTGGGTTTTAATTTGATAGTGTGCTTTCGCAGCATCCGCTGATATTCTTAGGTTTTCTCCTGTATCTAATGATGGTAGTGACAGATTTTCTAAGACTGAATTACCCTGTTATTTCAGGGACTTACTCTACTGGGTTATCATTTATTCTTCTGCCACTGATGGATGCATTTTGCTAAATTATGTGTTTAGGATGTGTAAATATCTGCTGTGAGATTGATGGATCTGTTTGTGCATGTGTGTGTATATGTGCACATGCTGTTCTGGTTTTATTTTATCCGATTATTAGAATCTAATTACTTGTTTCTTGATGTTTTGGTGGAATTTGCCTCAAGTTTCTATCTCAGACTTGTAAATAGAATTGGTGCAATTTGTTTTTTTGTTTTTCTTTTTTTTTTTGAGACAGGATCTTGCTCTGTAGCCCAGGCTGGAAGTTGGTGTGGTGCGATTATGGCTCACTGCAGCCACAGCCTCCCAGGCTCCAATGATCCTCCCACCTCAGCCTCCCGGCTGGAACTACAGAAGTGTGCCACATGCCTGGCTACCTTTTTTTTTTTTTTTTTTTTTTTAATGTAGAAACAAGGTTTCACCATATTGCTCAGGTTGGTCTTGAACTCCAGCTTGAACTCAAGTGATCTACCCACCTTGGCCTCTCAAAGCGTTGGGATTACAGGATGAGCCACTGCACCTGGCCAAGTATTTTTTATTTCTAATAACAGTGAACTTTTGGTGCATCTGGATAGGTAGCATTCCCATTATTTTCATTTCCACATTGAGTTAAAATTATTTTTAGCAAACTTTTGGGAATAAAACATTTTCTTAAAATGTTGAAGTAAATTTTTTAAACTTTGTGTAAGCAGCTATTTTTATAGTAATTATTTTAGAGTTGAAATCATGAGAGGGGAAAAACAACCTTTAAGTAATTGACTTGAACCTATTAGAAAGTGAAACTGAACAGAGATTTTACTGTTCATGGAGCATATGCAGAGTTAACCTGAGAGGTCAAAGGATTTTAACTTATGATGAGAGGAAGTTCTGCTTCAATTCACTGTGAGGACTTAATATTAGAAAAGTAGAGTTCACAGACAAATTAGTATTTTGTTGTCATTGTTGTTTTGGAGACAGGGTCTTGTTCCTTGCCGAGGCTGGAGTGCAGTGGTGCAATCTTGGCTCACTGCAGCCTCCACCTCCAAGGTTCAAGCAATTCTCGTGCCCCAGCCTCCTGAGTAGCTGAGATTGCAGCCGGCTACCATGCCCGGCTAATTTTTGTATTTTTAGTAGAGACAGCGTTTTACCATGTTGGCCCGGCTGCTCTCAATCTCCTTGCCTCAAATGATCCGCTTGCCTCAGCCTCCTAAAGTGCTGGAATTACAGGTGTGCGCCAGCACACCCGGCCCAAATTTAGGATTGAGAATAGATCCTATGGATGTGCCATGTGGGATTCATGTCAGCTTGTTTTAGGGTTTTGATGGAATCCATTCAAAGAAGAGGGAGAGGATGAAGAGAGCCTGCCAGATTGAGTGGCAGTGTTGTAGGGTCTGCCAGTCCCTTGGTAACAGATCTCTTATTCAGAAATATTCTCATTTTTCCTGGTTTGTGACCATTAGTTTGCGTTCTCTTCAGTCCCAAAGTCAGAGTTTTAAAGCTGCCAGTAGGAACTTGAGCTTTAATAGTACCTACTTATGCTTATATACTAGTAATAAATACTTACTGATGGAAATAGGATATGTCTGTGTTCTCACTCTCCCTCCACCCTAACCTTGCAGAATATGCCTGCATATGTATGTATGTGTATATATGCATATGTTTGTGTATATATCATATATCACATACGTAGATTTTTAAATTTGCACCAGAAGTTTATATAAATAGAGCTATATGGCTTTTAAGTTCGGAATTTAAGAATATTTTGTGTATCACTATGTAGTCGATTACCACATATCAACCTTCTCTACCTAGGAGCCTCATAGTTTTATTCCTTAGTATGGAGTACTGTCATTTAGCCATATCTCTGTTGATTTTTGGGTTGTATACAGTTTTTTCCAATAGACTTACTAGGTCAGAAAGAACACACATTTAAAAAATCTGTGTATAACCAGATTGCCTTCCAGTGTATTTGTTCATACTCGCAGACTGAGTGCCTTTCTTCCTGCATGTGTAGCAATACTGGTTATTATCAATCTTTAATTTTTGCTAATCTAATTGACAGAAATTGGCATGTGATTGTTTTAATAGTGAGATTTCACCTTTTTTTTTTTTTTGGTTTGTTTGTTTTTTAACTTTTTGTTGTTTTTTCCCTTGTCCAAGGTGTGCTTATTTAATGTTCTTCCATATCAGGCAGTTGGCACTTTCCATATTACATGCTGTAGTCCCGTGTTAGCATTTTCTTCTAATTTGCTGCCTGTTTTGGCTTTTAAAAATAAATAGTTTTTTGCTCTACAGAATGTTTTTATCGTCACCTCTTTCTTTATGACAGCTGGCTTGTGTGTCTTGGTTAAAAAGTCCTTTTCTTTATCAACATTGTAAACACACTCATACATTTTCTTCGAGTATTTTTATAGTTTTTTTTTTTTTTTTCACGTTACCCTATTGGAGGATATTGTTTGTGTTTGGGAACATAGAGATTGAACTTTAAAATTTTTCCAGATGAAATAACCAGTTGCCCCAGTAGTTTATTGAATTTCATGTTTTAAAAATGCTACCAGTTGGCATGCACTAAATTTCTATATATTTCCGAAGTTTCTATTCAGCTTCGTATTCAGCAGCAGTTACAGAGCTGTCATTACCCCGGCTGTAGAGGGCGCACTGAGCATCAAGCATGCACGTCTCTCTCCTCCCTGTTTTTTTTTTTTTTGGTCAAAATTCTCTTGATTATTTTTGTGTATGTAGGTTGACTTTAAGAGTTTTATTTTGGATTTTGTAAGTAGTAAAGGGATTGCATTTTACAAAGTCAAAAATACAAATAGCCCCAAGAAACTGGTACTACCAAGATTTATATTTCCCATCTGCTGAGTATTGTTGTAAGTACTTTGCAGATATTGTTACAGAAGAAGCATTTATACTTTGATTTCTCTTTCTTTCTTTCTTTCTTTCTTTCTTTCTTTCTTTCTTTCTTTCTTTCTTTCTTTCTTTCTTTCTTTCTTTTTCTTTCTCTTTTTCTTTCCCTCCCTCCCTCCCTCCCTCCCTCCCTTCCCTCCCTCCCTCCCTCCCTTCCCTCCCTCCCTCCTTCCTTCCTTCTTTCCTTTCCCTCCTTCTTTCCTTCTTTCTAATGGAATCTCACTCTGTCACCAAGGCTGGAGCTCGCAGTAGCATAGTCTCGGCTCACTGCAACCTCTGCCTCCCAGGCTCAGGCAATCCTTCCACCTCAGCCTCCTGAGTTGCTGGGACTACCACCATGCCTAGCTAATTTTTGTATTTTTAGTAGAGATGGGGTTTTTCCATGTTGCCCAGGGTGGTCTTGAACTCCTGAACTCAAGTGATCCGTCTGGCTCAGCCTCCCAAAGTGCTGGGATTACAGGCATGAGCCACCATGCCCAGCCTATATTTTGATTTCATAGTGAGCAAAAAATTGGTCTGGTTGCATGACTGTAATGGGGAAATGATAATAAGCTGACAACTATGTGTTTTAGCTGAGACAGTATAAAATTGTGTTTAGTATAGATTTGAGGTGGCCTGAGGTTCCAGCCTTGCCCCTCAAGGGACCTGCAATTCTCATATACCCACATTGAACACAATTAACAGTATTTGTGTACTGCTTTTTTTTTTTTTTTTTTTTTTGAGACGGAGTCTCGCTCTGTCGCCCAGCCCAGGCTGGAGTGCAGTGGCGCGATCTCGGCTCACTGCAAGCTCCGCGTCCCGGGTTCACGCCATTCTCCTGCCTCAGCCTCCCGAGTAGCTGGGACTACAGGCGCCCACAACCGCGCCCGGCTAATTTTTTGTATTTTTAGTAGAGACGGGGTTTCACCGTGGTCTCGATCTCCTGACCTTGTGATCCGCCCGCCTCGGCCTCCCAAAGTGCTGGGATTACAGGCGTGAGCCACCGCGCCCGGCCTGTGTACTGCTTTTTATAAGTCATGAGCATTTCCTGATATCATCACAATGCTTTTAGAAATACAACTAATAAATATGTTGTATCTTGCCTGTTGTATTGTTTTAAAATCTGGTTACTCCTACAGGCCTTGTATTTTTTGGGATCCCTTTCATTCGCAGTTGTGTGTGTGACAGAGTGTGTCACCTGTGAGGTATGGATTCTCCAAAAGAGGCCCGGGAGCCCGCCCACTGCAGCCAGAGCCTTTCTAATGCTCATGCGTTGAATGGTGCGCTCTTTCCTTCAGGCCTTTAATTACAGGTCCACAGTTACAAGTAATACTGTGACCCGACTCTTCAATCACCCTTTCCTTTTTAAGAGAGGATTTGAAAAAAAAAAAAAAAAAAACCAACCCTGAAATTCCTGGATCAGAAGCCATGGCTTTTGTCGGAGCCAGCTCCTCACTCCCAGCGGCAGTGCCTGAGTGACCGCCTGAGCCATTCCCTTACCAGCCACCGCCAGACAGTGGGTTCAAAACTTAGCTCATTTGATAGAAAAGGGTTATCTTTCAATTTGCATTTCTTAGCTCACTAGAAGCTAAGTGATTTGGAAAATTTTGTTAGTGTAAAGTTAGTATTTTTATCGTCTTAAACTTTTAAATCTGTAATTGTAAAGTTAGTATTTTTATCATCTTAAACTTTTAAATCTGTAATTTACATATCTGGGCTTTATTTTGCCCAGTGTTGTGTCTTGAGGGCCTAAATCTCATAATCAATCAGCCAACATTTTTGTATTATTTATGACTCACCATGACTATCAAAGTTCAAACTTCTGTGTGACCCAGGGTTTGTTTTGGGCTGGTTGCTGCGTCCGAATTAGATGAGTTTGTAATCTCATTGCTTGGGACAAAACATCCTCTAAAGAAACTTCGAAATACCATCTGAGAAGATTTTAAAACGTTTAGGCATTCATTGGTAATTCTTGTTTTATGGCTACAACTAAAGTTATGTTTTGTCAGCCTTTAAATGCTTAAGATAGTAGCTAACTATTTACATGTAATATGGAAAAGAGGCCAGGCACAGTGGCTTACGCCTGTAATCCCAGCACTTTGGGAGGCTGAGGTGGGCAGATTGCTGGAGTCCAGGGTTCAAGACCAGCCTGGGCAACATGGCAAAACCCCATCTCTACAAAAAATACAAAAATTAGACGGGCACGGTGGCACACACCTGTAGTCCTAGCTACTCGGGAGGCTGAAATGGGAGGATCACTTGAGCCTGGTGGTTGAGGCTGCAGTGAGCGGAGATTGTGCCACTGCATTCTAGCCTGGGTGATAGAGTGAGCCCCTGTCTCAAAAAATAAAATAAAATAAATAAAACAGAAAACACCAAGAAAGGGAGTGTGGGCAGTATAAATGGTGTCGATATTGTTAAACCTTTCTAAGAAAGACTGTTTCTATGAAAGGGAGATTTTCTAAGCCTTTTGAAGGCATGTTTGATACCCCCCTGTGTTAACGCTGTGTGATGTATGTACAGTGGACAGCTGAATTAGTCGGCAGTCTTTGCCCTTTGTTGATTATATGGACCGTGGAGGTGTTATGAATTTCTTCAATGTGAGTCTGAGGTTGGAGATGTATTCAGTAGATGCAAGTGTACACTTGTAAAGTACAAAAGCTGTTTTACCATTTTCTTTATTTTGGTTGAATACCAAGAATTTCTAATACCGGCAATGAAAGCGACTTGGGTCTCCAGGAACCACCAGAAGCCATTCTCTGGAATCTATCTGAATGCGTCAAAGTATGTGGGTAGAATCCAGACAGTGAGATAAGAGGGCCCTTTGCCACTCACTGCTGCCGTCTAGTATGGAAAATGAGAAACCCTATTTCATGTGTTTTCGGCTCTCTTCATAATGTGCAAAATATTTTCAGTGAGTTTTCAGATTAATATTTGTCTCAGTTATGTAGACAACAACAAAAACGTCCTGAATTTTGTTATTCAAATGTGACCCCACCGCTCTGCTTCTGTGCTCACAAGGGAGTTTCTCTCTTCTTGCATGCCCAGTACCACCTTGTCAGGATAAATTCAGGTGCTTTAAATGAACAAATACCTTAGCAGAATACACGGATTCCTGAAGCCTGCCCAATTCCTTCT
Organism: Macaca nemestrina; assembly: GCF_043159975.1. Taxonomy (NCBI): domain Eukaryota; kingdom Metazoa; phylum Chordata; class Mammalia; order Primates; family Cercopithecidae; genus Macaca; species Macaca nemestrina. Next base: position 179,403,227 of record NC_092129.1, on the reverse strand, counting down.
ATGCTCTGACGTGGACATGGCTGTGCATTGTTGTAAGAAGTCGACACCACCTATCTCTATAGAAAGCAGAGGGGAAAAGTGCAGGATTCAGCAGCTTTTCTTAACAAATTTTAACATTTTGAGTTTGCTTCCATGTATAAACAAGGAGTAGATAAGCTTATTTTAGCATTTTAGCAAAAACATTGTGGTAATTTAGTATATTTCCGTGACGACATTTACCTTTAAGACTCTTTTTAATTACTTAATTGATCTCATCCATGATGGGTTCAACACAAAGAACAAATATTCAGAGAACGGTCCCAATTCCTTTTCCGAATTATGTGTGCTTATACATAACATACTTACTAAAATATTGCTGGCTTCTGGGGTGACTTTTGGTCTGTCACTGGTAAGAGTGCATAGATACACCTGGAAAGTCATTGTTCAGAAATCTTGATTGGCATTCATGCATGCTTTCCATACTATCTGCAGTCCTTTTCTCTTGTGATAAAATATACATGTAACCTAACATTTGCCATTATAACCATTTTAAGTGTACAATTTCCTGACATTAATCACAATGCTGTATTTGTATCTCCAAAACTTTTAAATTCCCCCAAACAGAAACTTTGTAACTGGTAAAAATATATGTAACATAACATTTGCCATTATAACAATTTTAAGTGTACAATTCCATGACATTATTCACAATGTTGTATTTGTATTTGTATTTTGTCTCTCCAAAACTTTTTAATTCCCCCAAACAGAAGCTCTGTAACCATTATGTAAAAACTCCCCATTGTCTTCCCCCAGTCCCTGGACATCTCTATTCTACTTTCTGCCTCAATGAATTTGCCTATTCTAGATATTTGAAATAAGGGAGATCTTACAGTATGTGTCCTTTTTGTGTCTGGCTTCCTTCACTTAGCATAGTTTTTCAAGGTTCATCCGTATTTCAGCATGTATCAGAACTTTATTCCTGTTTATGACTGAATAATTCTCTTACATAGACACACCACATTTTATGTATCCATTCATCTTAGTGGACACATGGGTTGTTTCCGTATTTTGACTACTGTGAATAATGCTGCAATGTACCTTGATACTCAAGTATATAATTGAGTCCCTGTTTTCAGGTATTTGGTATATATGTCTAGGAGTGGGTCCTGTGGGTCACATGGTGGATCATTGTTGGGTCATATGGTAATTTGATGTTTAACTTTTTGAGGAGCTGCCAAACTATTTTACACAGTGGCCACACCATTTTACATTTCCACCAGCAGCACTCGTCAGCACTTATTTTCCATTTTTAAAAGTACAGTCATCCTCATAGATTTAAAGTAGTATTTCATTGTGATTTTCATTTGTGTTTTCCTAATGAGTACCATGAGCATCACTTGATGTGCTTATTAGCTATTTGTATATCTTCTTTGGAGAAATGTCTAGTCCTTTGCCCATTTTTCATTGGGTTGTTGTTGTTGAGTTTTGTTGAGTTCTTTGTATATTCTGGTTATTAAGCCCTTACCAGATATGATTTGCAAATATTTTTATGTTGTCTTTTCACTTGCTTGATAATGTCCTTTGAAACACACAAGTTTTTAATTGGTTAAAGTTCAGTTTACCTATTTTTTTTTCTTTTTTCTGTTCATCTTTTGGGTGACATATCCAACTTTGTCATTTTCAAGATTGTTTTGACTTTCTGGGACCTTTTGCAAATCCATATGAATTTGAGTACAAGCCTTTCTGGTTCTGCAAAAAAGACTGTTGGAAATTTTTTTTTTTTTTTTTTAGACAGAGTCTCACTCTGTTGCTCAGGCTGGAGTGCAGTGGCATGATCTCGGCTCAGTGCAACCTCCGCCTCCTGGGTTCAAGTGATTTTTGTGCTTCAGCTTCCCGAGTAGCTGGGATTACAGGCGCCTGCCACCACACCCAGCTAATTTTTGCATTTTTATTAGAGACAGGGTTTCACCATGTTGGTCAGGCTGTTCTCGAACTCCTGACCTCAGGTGATCCACCAGCCTCGGTCTCCCAAAGTGCTGGGATTTCAGGCGTGAGCCACCATGCTCGGCCAGCTGTTGGAATTTTGATAGGGATTGCATGAACCTGTAGATCACTTTTGGTTAGTATACATTGCTAGTATGTAGAAACACTCTGATTTTTATGTGTTATCCTGCAACTTTGCTGAATTTATTAGCTCTAGTAACATTCCTGTGGATTCTTTGGGATTTTCTATATATAGGATTATCTCCTATATATAGAAGTGTGAATGAATAGTGATAGTTTTACTTCTTTCCGATTTGGATGCCTTTTGTTTTTTGTCTAATTACTCAGACTATAACTTCCAGTACCATGTTGAACAGCAGTGGTGAAAGCAGTCGTCCTTATCTTGTTGCTGAAAGCTTCAGTTTATCACACTTGAGTGTATTAGCTGTGAGTTTTTCGTAAATGTCCTTATCATGTTGAGGAAGTTCTCTTCTATTCCCAGTGTGCTGAATGTTTTAATCATGAGTTAGATTTTATCAGTGCCTTTTCTGCATTGATTGAGATGATCCTGTGGTTTTCCTTTCTTTAATTTTTCTAATGCAATATATTGATTAATTTTCTCATATTAAACCGCCCTTGCATTCCTGGGATAAATCCCTTTTGGTTATAATCCTTTTAGAATTCTGTTAGATTTGGTTTGCTCTAACAGGCAATCCTCATTATTCATGGATTTCACATTTGCCTATTTGTAAAATTTATTTGTAACCTGAGAATTAATAATGCAATGGTTTCATGGTCATTTGTACATACACTTAGAATGGCAAAAAAAAAAAAAAAAAGTGAGAGTCACCTGACACACACCTTCCTAGCTGAGATTGCCCGTAACAACACACTGCCTTGTTTGAGCTGTGAGACCACCATAGGGTGTAAGTGATAGTGGGTAGTGCAGTGTAGTACCAAAATCTGTGGCCTCAGAGCCACTTGAAGTGGTTTAAATCTCAACTCTGGCAACTGTTAGTGAGATGGTCTCAGGCAAGTCACTTAACATTTTTGAGTTTCATTTCTCCATTCTGTAAAATAGAATCGGCTAGGATCAGTTATTTGTAGGATTATAATGTATGTGAGATATGTGTGTGTATATTTACCTTATGAGCAGGTGGTTTAGTATCCACTAACTCAGTGGTCCTCACCTTTATTTCTAATTTTAGTTATTTGTGTCTTTTCTTTTTTTTCCCCTCTGTCAGTTCAGCTCATGGTTTCTCAATTTTTATTGAGTTTTTCAAATAACCAACTCTTAATTTCATTGATTTTTCTTTTCTTCTATTCTCTATTTATCTTCACTGTAATCTTCATTATTTTCATCCTTCTAGTACCTTTGGGTTTACTTTGTTCTTCTTTTTCTAGCTTCTTAAGGTGTAAAGTCAGGCTGCTGATATGAGATCTTTTTTTCTTTTTTAATGTAACCTTTACATCTGTAAGCTTTCCTCTGAGCACTGCCTTCACTGCATTGCATACTTTTTCTGTGTTGTGATTTTCTTTTCATGAGTCCCTAAGTGTCTTCTACTTTCCCTTGTGATTTCTTTTTTGACCCCTGGTTGCTGAAGGAGGGTGTTGTTTTAATTTCCACATATTTGTGAATTTTCCCATTTTTCTTTTGGTGTTAATTTCTAGCTTCATTCCACAAGATAACTTTGTAAGATTTCAATTTCTTAAAATGTGAGACTTGTTATGAGGTCTGACATGTGGTCTGTTCTGGAAAATGATTCCTGTGCACTTAAGAAGGTATATTCTGCTGTCTGGTGAAGTGTTAGGTCTAGTTGGTTTATAGTGTTGTGTAAGTCCTCTGTTTCCTGATTGATCTTCCAGATATACTGTCCTGTGCTGAAAGTGCAGTGTATTGAATTAGCCAACTATTATTGTAAAGCTATGTTTTCCCCTTCAGCTTTGTCAATATTTTCTTCATGTATTTTGGAGCCCTGTTGTTTGGTGCTTATATGTTTATAATTGTTATATTTTCTTGTTGAACTGGCTTTTATATCACCATCCTTTGTGTCTTGTTACAGTTTTTGACTTAAAATCCATTTTGTCTGATATTAGTGTAGCCACCTCCAGCTCTCTCTTGCTTACTGTTTACATTTAATATATTTTTAAATCATTTCCCTTTCAACCTTTTTGTTTTTGAATCTTGATTTCTTGTAGAGAATATATAGTTATATAATGTTTTTACATCCATTCTGCCAATCTCTGCCTTCTGCCAGAAAAGTTTAATTTACATTTAAAGTTACTACTGACAAGCACTTCTTCCATGTTGCTGTTTGTTCTCTGCCTTATACTTTTGTTCCTCATTGCCTTGATTACCACCTTATGTGATTAGTTGATCTTTTTTCTTTTTAATAATGGATTGTTTGGATTCCCTTCTCATTTCCTTTTGAATATATAGCTTTTAGATATTTTCTTTGTGGTTATCATGGGAATTATATGTAACATCCATAATTGATAATAATGTTGTTTAAATCAATATCAGCTTCAATAGCATACAAATGTCTGTCTCTATACAGCTCCATCTGCCCCCTTTATGTTCTTACAAAGTATGTATTTTATGCATTGTGTGCCCAGTAACATGGACTGATAATTATTTTTCATGCATTTGTCCTTTTTTTTCTTCTTTGAGACAGAGTCTCACTCTGTCACCCAGGCTGGAGTGCAGTGGCGTGATCTCGGCTCACTGAAACCTCTGCTTCCCAGGCTCAAGTGATCTCCTGCCTCAGCCTTCTGAGTAGCTGGGATTACAGGCGTGTGCCACCACACCTACCTAATTTTTCTATTTTTAGTAGAGACGGGGTTTCACCATGTTAACTAGGCTGATCTCAAACTCCTGACCAGCGAGTCAAGTGATCCACCCACCTCGGCCTCCCCAAGTGTGGGAACTACAGGCATGAGCCATCACACCCAGCCTGTGTATTTCTCTTAAGTCATGTGTGAAAGAAAAAGTACATTCACAACCCCTAAATACAGTACTACTAGCTTTTATATTTGCTCATGCATTTAACAGTACCAGAGAGATTTCAACTTTGAGTTACTGTTTAGCATGCTTTCACTTGAAGCATTTCTTTCAGGGCAAGTCTAGTGGTAATGAACTTCCTCAGCTTTTATTTATCTGAGAATGTCTTTCTTTCTCCCTCAGTTTTGACAGTTAGTTTGCTGGATATAGGACTTTTGTTTAACAGGGATTTTTTTTCCTTTCAGCCTTTTTTTTTTTTTTTTTTAAGAGATTAGGTCTTGCTCTGTTGCCCAGGCTGGAGTGCAATGGCATGATATAGCTCACTGTAAGCCTCAAATTCGTAGGCTCAAGTGATCTCCTGCCTCAGCCTCCCAAGTAGCTGGGACTCCAGGTGCACACCACCATGCCTGGCTTCAGCATTTTAACTATGTCGTTCCATTGATTTCTGCCTTCCATGGTTTCTGTTGAGAAATCAGCTATTAATCTTATTGAGGATACCTTGTACTTGTCAAGTCACCTCCTGCTGCTTTTAGGATTTTCTTTTTGTCTTTTACTTCCAGTAGTTTGATTATGATGTGTCTCAGTGTGGATCTTTTTGAGTTTATGCTGCTTGGAATTCATTGACTTTTGGATAAGTAAATCATGTCTGTCTTCAGATTTAGGAAGCTTTGTCCATTATTTATTTAGATAATCACTTTGTCCCTTTCTTTTCTACCAAGGCTTCCATAATATTTGTTGGTATGCATGATGGTGTCCTACTAGCCTCCTAGGCTCTATTCATTTTTCTTTATTTTCTTTACTTTCTACTTTTCAGATTCAATAATCTTAATTGTGCTATCTTCAAGTTCATTGATTCATTTTTTTCTGTTTATTAAAAACTGTTTTTGAACCGCTCTAGTGAATTTTTTTTATTTCAATTATGTATGTTTCAGCTCCAGAAGGTTTGCTTGGTTCCTTTATAAAATTTGTTTCTTTATTTTGTTTATAAATTGTTCTTCTGATTTCCTTCAGTTCTTCATATCTTTCTTTAGCTTTTTGAGCTTATTTAAGACAGTCTGCCTGGGTTTCCTTCTGGCTGATTTCTGTCAATTATTTTATTCTTTTGAATGAATTGTACTTCCCTGTTTCTTTATATGCTTTGTGGGGTTTCTGTTGTTGTTATTGTTGAAAACTGCACATTTGATATTATGTAATTCTGGAAATCAGATTTTCTTCCTTGTGTTGCTGGGATTTTGTTGTTGTTGTTGAAGGCTAGAGTTGTCTGTTTAGTGACATTTCCACACTATTTCTGTAGAGATTGTATTCCTTATTGTTTGTGGTCACTGAAGCCTTTGTTCCTCAGATTGTGTCCCACTGTGTTTTGGCAGAGATTTCTTTGGAAGCCTTGGACTTAAGCAAACAAAACGAAACAAAACAGAGCACTTCTCCTAGTTTTTGCATTTAACTTTGTGACTCCAGGTTTGCATTGAGCCAGGTGATCAGCCTGAGGTGAAAGCCGAGAAACTTCTCAGGTCTTTCGGAGTGTGTATCTTGCTGTGTATCTTGCTATCTGAGTGTGTGTATCTTGCCATGGGCATGTGCATGGTTTCTGTCTTTCCCCTTACACCCACATGCTTTAGAATGTCCTGATCTTCTAAAGAAACTCTCCTGCAGCTTTTTTTGGGGGCCTGTGGACTTGTTTGTATATCTCAACTTGATCATTTAGCCCAGGTGTTTGTGGGTATTAGTTTATGAACCATTTCCCCACTTTTCTGGCTTAAGGACCCAAGTTCAGGTGTCATGCCATGGTCTTCTAGATAGCCTTCTGTCAGGTTAGAATATCCCTACACAATAATTTGTGAATAAGTTTGGCCGTGCTCCCTCTAAAACCAGGAACCAGGGACTTTCCCACTGGGAATGCAAACCTGTAATTTTGAAGTCAGTAGCTTCTTGATTCAGTGTTCACTAGTCTGCTGCCAATCTTTGACTTATTTCCAGAGTCCTGATAATGTTGGTTGTAACAATAATTGCTGTTTTTTGGAAACGTTTCCATATGAGAAGTCAGAACTTCCTACTCTACCAAGTCTGCCCCTGTCTGTACATCTGAATGGTTGTGGTGGAAAGTCACTGACAATTTTCAGTGTTGAAGGTGTGCGTAAGCACCATCCCTACATAACTGTGAGTCTGTGTAACAGGGCTTATCACCGCACTACCCGATTAAACAATTGGCGCTGGCTTATGGTTCTTCTAATTATATAATAAACAGTGTTAATACATCTAAATATTCATTCTTATGCCATCTAGAAGTCATCTTGTGGACCACTAGGAGGTTGTACATCATGCTTTGGGAAACTATCTTCTGCCATAAGTACAGATCTTGGCTGGAATTGATAGTTTTCCTTGCCCAGCCCCCTGCTACATTCTAGATCAGTCTACCCCATTGTGTAATATGGTCACAGCCACATTTATTGGCAGGCACTCCACAACTCAGGAATAGTTTGTGTTCTGAAGCTTTTTGTTATTTTTAAATTGGTGCTTGATCTGGAAACTTTGAAATTAGTGTTATTCATAAGGCTTAGGTTTCTAAGTCAGCCACAAATGCTACCCAAAACTACATAAAGTAGAAAAAAGTTGCATAGAACCAAAAAGTGAGTTTTAATTATTTATTTTATACATGTGCTTTCAGAATTCCAGCCCCCTAGAGGAGTTGGGACTTTAAACCAGTGTGATACGTTTTCTGTTTGCTTCAGTTTACTTTTCATTTTTTACCTTTCCCTTATGGGTTCTGGGAATTGAGACTTCGACTTTCCTTCCAGTGATACCACTTGCCATTGTGCGTCCATTTGGGAGCATGGCTCTCACCAGCCTCTCCCCTCTCCTGTTTCTGCAGTAAGTGCTTTGTCCTTCTAAAGTCCTGTAAAAGAAGGCTCATTAAAGTATTTTTAAAATCTGTTAGCAATGGAGAAAATAATTACAGCCTAATTTCTATGCTCACCACCATGCAACAAGGAAAAATGCAAAGGAAAGGAGGCAGAAAAGAACTGTTTGTATTGAATTTGGGGGCTGTTTCCGGCCTTGGTGTGCTGGTCTCTAATGTGGCTGAAAGAAAATGCTGAGACTGAATGCGAGGAAGGGGGGTGAGTACATTTCTGATTTTGGCACCTTGATAGAGATGGTCCTGTCACTTGTAGACCTTGTCCCTGGATACAGAATTGGGGATACAGAACTTCGATGGAACAAAATAGAACTTGACCTATGTGAGTGCCCTGGAATGGAGTGATGGGTGTGGGTGTGGGTATGTGTGTCTGCTCCCACCTCTGCTGGGTGGAAGTCTCTCTCATGAGAATGAGGGCAGCAGTGCTGTTCACCTTGTTCACCTGTATATCCCCAGTATCTTGTACAGTGCCTTGTACATAGCAGACACTCTCTTGCTGAATGAATGAGAATCCAGATAAGATAGGCCAATCATTGTTAGAGGCACAGTGGGTGTTACATGTTCAGGGATATGAATTGGCAATTTGTTTTATTTTACTAATTTGCCTCTGTGTATATTCCTCACAGTGTTATAACTTGAGTGACAATACAATTTATCATATATTGTATTTATAGACATAAAATAGTTTTATTCAAAAAATTTTTCAAAAGATTCTGAAGTAAATGTCAGTGGATTAAAATAAATGGATCACCTGTACGTTACAAAAATTAGTAAATACTCTGTTGTTGTTGTTGTTGTTGTTGTTGTTGTTTTTGGAGACAGAGTCTTGCTCTGTCGCCTAGGCTGGAGTGCAGTGGCACAATCTTGGCTCACTGCAACCTCTACCTCCTGTGTTCAAGCGATTCTCCTGCCTCAGCCTCCTGAGTTGTTGGGATTACAGGCGAGTGTTACCACGCCTGGCTAATTTTTGTATTTTTAGTAGAGACGAGATTTCACCATGTTGGTCAGGCTGCTCTAGAACTCCTGACGTCATGATCTGCCCACCTCGGCTTCCCAAAGTGCTGGGCTTACAGGTGCGTGAGCCGCCGTGCCTGGCCTCTTTTTTTTCCCTTTGGTTTAAGACAGAGTCTTGCTCTGTCTGTCGCCCAAGCTGGAGTGCAATGGCCTGCACATGGCTCACTGCAGCCTCCGTCTCCCAGGCTCAGGTGATCCCAATACCTCAGCCTCTCCAGTATCTAGGACTACAGGCATGCACCAACAAACCCGGCTAATTTTTTTGTGCGTATGTTTTTTTTTTTTTTTTTTTTTAATAGAGATGGGGTTTTGCCATGTTGCCCAGGCTTGTCTCGAACTCCTGGGCTCAAGCGATCCGCTTTCCTCCTCTTTCAGAAGTGCTGAGATTACACTTGTGAGCTATCATACCAGGCTGTAAATATTCTTGATACATTTTTATCATGTGTCTGTTGTGATGCCTTGTGACTCTTTAAAAGTTTTTTGCTATGTCTTTTTATTTATTTTTTTATTTTAATAGGTTTTTGGGGAACAGGTGGTGGTTGGTTATATGAATAATTCCTTAGTGGTGATTTCTGAGATTTTAGTGCACCCATCACCCGAGCAGTGTACACTGTACCCAGTGTGTAGTCTTTTATCCCTCACCCCCCTCCCACCCTTTCTCCCAAGCCTCAAAGTCCATTGTATTATTTTTAGGCCTTTGCATCTTCATAGCTTAGCTGCCACTTATGAGTGAGAACTTATGGTGTTTGGTTTTCTACTCCTGAGTTACTTCACTTAGAATAATGATCTCCCATTCCATCCAGGTTGCTGCAAATGCCATTATTTCATTTCTTTTTATGGCTGAGAGTATTCCATGGTATATATACACCACAGTTTCTTCAATCATTTGTTGACTGGTAGGTATTTGGCTGGCTCCATGTTTTTGCAATTGCAAATATAAACGTGTGTGCTACTGTCTTTTTCATATAATGACTTCTTTTCCTCTGGGAAGATACCCAGTAGTGGGATTGCTGGATCAAATGGTAGTTTTAGTTCTTTTTTTTTTGAGACAGAGTCTCCCTCTGTCACCCAGGCTGGAGTGCAGTGGTGCGATCTCGGCTCACTGCAACTTCTGCCTCCCAGGTTCAAGCAATTTTTTGCTTCAGCCTCCCGAGTAGCTGGGATTACAGGTGCCCGCCACCATACCCTGCTAATTTTTGTATTTTTGGTAGAGACGGGGTTTCGCCATGTTGGCCAGGCTGGTCTTGAACTCCTGGCCTCCTGATCCACCCGCCTCGGCCTCCCAAAGTGTTGGGATTACAGGCGTGAGCCACCACTCCCAGCCTTACTTTTAGTTCTTTAAGGAATATTCACACTGTTTTCCATAGCGGCTGTATTAGTTTACTTTCCTGCCAGCAGTGTGTTTCCTTTTTACCACATCCACACCAACATCTATTTTTTTTTGATTTTTTGATTATGACCATCTTGCAGGAGTGAGGTGGTACCGTATTGTGGTTTTGATTTGTATTTCCCTGATCATTAGTGATGTTGAGCATTTTTTCGTATGTTTGTTGTCCATTTGTGTATCTTCTTTTGAGAATTGTCTATTCATGTCCTTAGTTCCACTTTCTGATGTGATTGTTTTTTTCTTGCTGATTTGTCTGAGTTCTTTGTAGATTCTGGATGTTAGTTCTTTGTCAGATGTATAGATTGTGAAGATTTTCTCCCACTCTGTGGGTTGTCTGTTTACTCTGCTGATTGTTTATTTTGCTGTGCAGAAGCTTTTTAGTTGAATTAAGTCCCATCTATTTTTCTTTGTTTTTGTTGCATATGCTTTTTGGTTCTTGGTCATGAAGTCTTTGCCTAAGCCAGTGTCTCAAAGGGTTTTTCTGATGTTATCTTCTAGAATTTTTATGGTTTCGGTCTTAGATTTAATTAAGTGTTTGGTCCATCTTGAGTTGATGCAGTTTCATTCTCCTGCACGTGGCTTGCCAATTAGCCCAGCACCATTTGTTAAATAGGTGTCCTTTCCCCACTTTGTTTTTGTTTGCTTTGTTGAAGATCAGTTGGCTGTAAGTATTTGACTTTATTTCTGGGTTCTTTATTCTGTTCCATTGGTCTATGTGCCTATTTTTATACCAGTACCATGCTGTTTTGGTGACTATGGCCTTATAGTATAGTTTGAAGTTGGGTAATGTGATGCCTCCAGATTTGTTCTTTTTGCTTAGTCTTGCTTTGGCTATGTGGGCTCTTTTTTGGTTCCGTATGAATTTTGGGATATTTTTCTCTAGTTCTCTGAAGAATGATGGTGGTGTTTTGATGGGAATTGCATTGAATTTGTACATTGTTTTTGACAGTATGGTCATTTTCACAATATTGATTCTACCTATCCATGAGCATGGGATGTGTTTCCATTTGATTGTGTCATCTGTGATTTCTCTCAGCAGTGTTTTGTAGTTTTTCTTGTAGAGGTCTCTCACCTCCTTAGGTACATTCCTAAGCTTTTTTTTTTTTTTTTTTTTTTGCAACTATTTGTAAAGGGGTTGAGTTCTTGATTTGATTCTCAGCTTGGTTGTTTTGGTGTATAGCAGAGCTACTGATTTGTGTACATTAATTTTGTATCCTGAAACTTTGCTGAATTTATCAGTTCTAGGAGCTTTTTGGAAGAATCTTTAGGGGTTTCTTGGTATATGATCATGTCATCAGCAAATGGTGACAGTTTGACTTCCTGTCTACTGATTTGGATGGCCTTTATTTCTTTCTCTTGTTTGATTGCTTCGGCTATGACTTCCAATATGTTGAATAGAAATGATGAGAGTGGGCATCCTTGTCTTGTTCCAGTTCTCAGGGGAATGTTTTTAACTTTTCCCCATTCAGAATTATGTTGGCTTTGGGTATGTCATAGATGCCTTTTATTACATTAAGTTATGTCCCTTCTATACTGATTTTGCTGAGGGTTTTAATTGTAAAGGGATGCTGGATTTTGTCAAATGTTTTTTCTGCATCTATTGAGATGATCATGTGATTTTTAAATTTTTAATTGTGTTTATATGGTGACTTAACATTGACTTGGGTATTTTAAACTATCCCTGCGTCCTGGTATGAAACCCAGTTGATCATGGTGGGTTATCTTTTTGATGTGTTGTTGGATTCAGTTTGCTAGTATTTTGTTAAGGATTTTTGCATTTATATTCATCAGGGATTTTTTTGTTTTGTTATGTTTTTTGTTGGTTCTTTGTCGTTGTTGTTGTTATGTCCTTTCCTGGTTTTGGCATTAGAGTGATACTAGCTTCCTAGAATGATTTAGGAAGGATTCCCTCTTTCTCTATCTTGCGGAATAGTGTCCATAGGATTGGTACCAATTTTTCCTTGAATGTCTGATAAAATTAACTGTGAATCCACCTGGTCCTGGACTTTTTTTTGTTGCCAATTTTTAAATTACCATTTCAGTGTCACTGTTTGTTACTCGTCTGTTCAGAGTTTCTGTTTCTTCCTGGTTTAATCTAGGTGGGTTTTATATTTTCAGGAATGTATCCGTCTCCTCTAGGTTTTCTAGTTTATGTGTATAAAGGGTGTTCATAGTTGACTTGAATAATCTTTTGTATTTCTGTGGTATCAGTTGGGGTATCTCTTGTGTCAGTTCTAACTGAGCTTATTGGATCTTCTTGTCTTGGTTAATCTCACTAATTTTATTTATCTTTTTAAAGAACCAGCTTTTTGTTTCATTTATCTTTTGTATTTATTTTTTGTTTGAGTTTCATTTAGTTCTGCTTTGATCTTTGTTATTTCTTCTGCTGGGTCTGGGTTTGGTTTGTTCTTATTTTTACAGTTCCTTGAGATGTGACCTTAGATTGTGTATTTGTTCTCTTTAAGACTTTTCAATGTAGGCATTTAAGCATTTGAACTTACCCCTTAGCACTGCCTTTGGTTGTATCCCAGAAGTTTTGCTAGGTTGTGTCACTATTGTCGTTCAATTCAAAGAATTTTAAAATTTCCATCTTGATTTCATTGTTGACTGAGTGATCATGCAGGAGCAGGTTATTTAATTTTTATGTTTTTGCATGGTTTTGAGGGTTACTTTTTGGAGTTGATTTCCAATTTTATTCCACTGTGGTCTGAAAGAGTACCTGACATAGTTTTGATTTTCTTAAATTTACTGAAACTTGTTTTGTGGCCTATCATGTGGCCTATCTTGGAGAATGTTACATGTGCTGATGAATAGAATGCATATTCTGCAGTTGTTGGATAAAATGTTCTATAAATATCTGTTAAGTCCTTTTGTTTTAAGTTATAGTTTAAGTCCATTGTTTCTTTGTTGACTTTCTGTCTTGATGACCTGTCTAGTGCTGTCAGTGGACTATTAAAGTCCCCCACTATTATTGTGTCGCTGTCTATCTCATTTCTTAGGTCTAGTGTTTTATATGTTTGGGAGCTCTGGTGTTAGGTGCATATATATTTAGGATTGTGATATTTTTCTGTTGGACTAGTCCTTTTATCATTATATAATGCCCCTCTTTGTCTTTTTTAACTACTGTTGCTTTAACATTTTTTTTTTCTGATAAAAGAATAGCTACTCCTGCTTGCTTTTTGTGTCCTCTTGCATGGAATATCTGTTTCACCCCTTTACCTTAAGTTTATGTGAGTCCTTATGTGTTAGGTGAGCTTCTTGACAGCAGATACTTGGTGAATTCTTTTCCATTCTGCCATTCAGTTATCTTTCCAGTGGAGCCATTTACATTCAGTTAGCGTTGAGATGTGAGGTACTATTCTATTCATTGTGCTATGAATACACAACATGAAAATGAATATGAAAAACCTTGTGGGTTTTTTCATTATGTTATTGTTATATAGTTACTGCTTTAAGGAGGTTATATTTTGGTGTATTTCGAGGATTTGTTTCAAAATTTATATCTCCTTTTAGCAGTTATTGTAGTGCTGGCTTGGTATTGGCAAATTCTCTCATTATTTGTCTTAAAAAGATGGTATATTTTCTTCATTTATGGAGTTTAGTTTTGCTGGATATAAAATTCTTGGCTGATAATCGTTTTGTTTAAGGAGACTAAGGAGAGGCTCCCCCCAGTCCCTTCTAGCTTGTAGTGTTTCTGCTGAGAAATCTGCTGTTAATCTGTTAGGTTTTTCTTGATAGGTTACCTGGTACTTTTGCCTTACAGCTCTAAAGATTCTTTCCTTCGTCTTTAGATAACGTGATGACTATGTGCCTCAGTGATGATCTTTTTGCAATACATTTCCCAGGTGTTCTTTGAGCTTCTCATATTTGGATGTCTAGATCTCTAGCAAGGCCAGGGAAGTTTTCCTCAATTATTCCCTCAATATGTTTTTCAAACTTTCAGATTTCTCTTCTTCCTCAGTAACACCAGTTATTCGTAGGATTGGCCATTTAACATAATCCCAGACTTCTCAGAGGCTTTTTCTTTTTGTTTTTGTTTTTAATTTTTTTTGTCTTTGTTGGATTGGGATAATTTGAAAGTCTTGTCTTTGAGCTCTGAAGTTCTTTCTTCTACTTGTTTGATTATATTGCTTAGACTTTTGAGTGTATTTTGCATTTCTCTAAGTGTGTTTTTCATTTTCAGAAGTTGTGATTATTTTTTATTTATGCTATTTCACTGAAGATTTTGTCCTTCCTATCTTGTATCATTTTTATGATTTTATTAAATTGGACTTTACCATTCTCTGGTGCCTCCTTGATTAGCTTAATAATCAACCTTCTGAATTCTTTTTGTGGCAATTCAGAGATTTCTTCTTGTTTTGAATCCATTGCTGTTGAGGTAGTGTGATCTTTTGGGGTTGTCAAAGAACCTTGTTTTGTCTTATGACCCAGAATTGTTTTTCTGGTTCTTTCTCATTTGGGTATACTATGTCCTAGGGAAGATCTGGGGCCCAAAGGCTGCTATTCAGATTCTTTTGTCCCATGAGGTGCTCCCTTGCTGTGGTACTCTCTCCCTTCCCCTAGGGATGTGGCTTTGTGAGAGCCAAACTGCAGTGGTTGTTTTTTCTCTTCCGGATCTAGTCACCCTGCAGAGATACTGGGCTCTGGGTTGGTACTGGGGCGTGTCTGCAGAGTCCTGCGATGTGAACCATCTTCAGGTCTCTTAGCTGTAGATACCAGCACCTGCTCTCGTGGTGGGAGGTGAGTGACATGGGCTCTGTGAGGGTGCTTAATTGTGGTTTTGTTCATTGTGCTAGTTTTGTGTTGGTTGGCCTCCAGCCAATAGGTGGCGCTGTCAAGAGAGCATCAGCTGTGGTGGTATAGGGAGGACTGGGTGGTGTGTGGGGCCCTAGAGCTCCCAAGAGATTATGTGCTTTGTCTTTGGAGTTTTTCAGCTGTCCCCTGGGGCCTGCAGCAGCAATCCGCTTCCTCCAAAGGGTCTGTGGATTGTCTTGGCTTTCCTGGTATGTTCCTGCAGTAGCTCTTGGAGCAAAAGTTCACCAGGTGAGTCTCCGCCCGCTGCTCTGTCCGTGAGCGGGAGCTGCAAGCTAGTCCTGTCTTCCTGTCCGCCATTTTCCTTGTGACGCTCAAGAATATTTTTCCCCCAACATGGGTTTGTTTCTGAGCTTCTCATGAAAGTCCACACTTCTTAAAAGTTGCATTTTCAGTTAATACATTTGAGATTGTTGACATTTGGATTTTATTCTTCTGTAAGCCATCCTTTTATTATTGAAAAAGTTTATTGGTGCTAAGGTAGCTAGCTTATGAGTTCAGGGCAACCTAGTGCTAAAGGGAGGATATTTTGTTGTTATTTTTAATGAGGTATGAAGTATTATAGCTCAAATATTTTCATAAGAACTATCTTTCTAAACCTGTATTTAGAATACCTATATTCAACAAATAATTTTGCAAGACAAAAAAGTTGTCAAATAAATTACCTTTTTCATTCTTTTGAATCTTTTGCTAAATTTAGATGCTGTAACATTTTGTCTTTATCCAATTAAAAATATAGAAGCGCTATGAAATTATTCTTTCCACCATTTGAGATATTCCAAAGTGCACTTACTGAATTTCAAAATTACTGTACATTGCTCTATATATTCCATTTTTGTCTGTCACTTGATTTTTTTAGAGGTTAATTTCACTGTATGCTTACTTGCAAGCTTTGATTTCAACAATTGCAGTTTGCCAAGAGGTTCAAAAGCTGACTTTTCAAAAAACAGTTCTATTTGTTGAAAGTTTTGATCAAAATTTCCAGCTGATTTTGAACAAAACGTAACCCAATCTTAGAGGTCTCACCACCACCCCACCCCCCCAAAAAAAAAGGGTTCCAGGTCATTTTGCGATGCCTGGATTGGTTTTCAAAGTAGTTTTTGAAGGCTAAATAAGTTGAGTGCCAAAGAGAATGGATACTGCCATGATGAAGTATTTTTAACTTTAATTTGTTCTTCGTTATTGTGTATGTGAAAAACTGTATTTGTACTAACATCACAGTAACAAATAATGTTCCTCATTGAGCTTTTACGGTATTATTAACCGTAGTGTTTAACCTTTTAAGGCAGGATTCAGCAAACCTTTTCTGTAAGGGGTCAGACAATAAATATTTTGTGCTTTCTGGGCCAAAGCTATGTATTGCAACTCACGTCTGCCTTGGTAGCCTTAAAGTAGCTATAGACAGTATGCAAACAAATAAGTGTGGCTATATACCAGTAAAACTTTATTTATGGAGACTGAATTGTGAATTTTATATACTTTTCATATATCACAAAGCATTCAACTTTCGATCTTCTTCCAACCACTGAAAACTGTAAAAACCATTCTTACCTTGCAGGCCATGCCAAAACAGGTGACAGGGCAGATTCCGCCCACAGACCAATTTGTTGACCCTTGTTCCACGAGTTGGATGTAAAAAATAGAACTACTAATGGAACTGGTCTCCTATTTGAAAGCTGGCACGATCTAATTGCCTGTAAAGTTCTTGCAAGCTGAAAGAGCCAATATTTAACTGGTGTTACGTGTCTTTTTTATGTTCAGGAGAACTTTAAGGGGAAAAATTGGCATAATTATTTTAGAATAGTCATTTGATCTAAATGAAAAGTCATGCTTTAGAAAGAAATGTGAATACTACAGTTTTATAAATGCAAATTCTGTGATTGCATCTAAGAATCAGTTGTCTTTGGGTACTGCCTTCTTAATAATAAAAAAAAAAGGTGGATGTGGATATTTTTTCAGATGTCTTCTAGTTTTCATGCACCCACTGATAGGACCCCAACCCCCAGGGTGGATGGCAAATGTGGAGAGATGTGCAAATTACTATTTACTATTAACTTTCTTGAGAAACAGAAATGTAGTACTTATTAAATCTGCATTTTTATTTTTTAGTTCATTGCTCCTAGAATGGCTTGTAAAATACAAACAAAACAATAAAATAGTTGTGAATTTACATTGTACATGACAGAATCATTATAGTACGAGCTGTCAGACTAATATTCTATGTGATTGCTTCCCATGTGATGCCAGCATGCTTTCTTCCATCAGTGTGCTGTAGAGGGAGCTATTAGTTACCTTGGACGTGGAAAGGGCCCAGGAAATAGGTGGTTTATTCCTGGTTGACTTTCAGAGTTAACAACACATTGAAGTGTGAATTCTATTCACTGTGTATGTGTCTTGCATGCTGCTAGATGAGATGGTGACAGAAGCAAGACATACAAAAAAGAGGTTATTAAACTCAAACTGTCTTAATGCAATAATGAATCATAATATTTAATTAAAAATGAAAAATACAAAGACAAAACCAGATTGGACACTGAGACAGCAGTTGTAAGCCAAGACTATTTTAGGCAAACCAAGACATATGGTTGTCCTGTTTAAATCCATAAAATTAAGCTTTTCTGTAATTTGAATAGTTCTACTCTTTCCTTTTCCCATTTTGGTCAGCAAAGTAGCCCCCTATTAGGTTTCTGCAGTAGTCTTAGATCCTCTTAGATTTGTGATATCCCCATTCTTATTCTGCACACTACATTTACACAGCCCTCTATGTGAACTAATGAGACCCAGTTATGGTCATGTCTGTCTGCTGCTGAAAACCCAGCATGGACCACCCAGGAATGCCACTAATGGCCCTGTAACTATTGCATGCACCAAAATCATCAGTGTGTGAGGGTAGTTGCAGATTTCTGGTTCCCTCCTAGAGATTGGTATTCAGTAAGTCTTGGGAAAGCCCTGGTGCATCGAAGTTGAGTCTCTGTCCATCTCATTACTTCGTCATCTGCTGCCTCCCCCCCACCCCCCGTCCCTGTCTCATGGTCCACCCAGCTGTTGTAGGTCCGCAATGTCCTGTTTAGTGAATCTATCTTTTCCCCCACATTTTTCCCACAGCTAAGGAGCTGCTGTTGTACATCTTTCTGTTGAAATTAAATTTATTGCTCTTTGATTCCATTTCTCTGTAGCTGAGCATCTTGTGTGATAGCAGGGTCTAGGTCTCAGATCATCTGTATTCTTAACCTGATGCCTGAAACTTGTGGTTACTGTTGAGTGATGGTATCAGATTAAGGGTTAACAATCTTTCCATTGTTTCTCTTGTCATGAACTGAAAGTTCAATGAATTAAAGTAGGATTTGTGTAGTCACTTCATTGTATGTATCAAGTTCTGCCTGTAAAACTTCAGTTTTCTCCAGGATCAATCAGTGTGGTAATTTTAAATTTCATACTTTAAAAATTGAACTTTAGAACGGGCAAAAATGCCTCCTAAACATTTACAGCTTCTGCTGTATTTTGAATTAAAATAGCAACTGTGTCTCCCTACCGCCAGGGTAGGGCTCAACAAACAAAAGCTGAAAGGTGCTGGAAGCCGCCTGCGCTTTGGGGATGTAGAGTCAGGAACAACTGGCAGGAGGTCTGTAGCTGATCCTGCATGTTGGGATTGCTGTAAGGCTGGTTAGAAAAAAGACCTGCGAAAACTTTCCTGGGGGTTTTTGCCCTTGCTTTCACATGTCCCGTAATTGAAATTAAGAACCGCTGGCGATTAATGACCAGTGTTGAAATGGGAAAATATTACTTGCTTGTGCTTTTGCTTATAAATATTGAAGTTTAGTAAAATTTAACCATGGTTACATATGATTCTGTGAAATTAGGTAGGCTTTTCAAGAAAAATGTGAGCAATGTAAGGCAGGATATTTTTGGGCGTGGTTGCTTATTGTATTAAGCTCTTGAACAGTGTCTGATAAATAGTAGTGTCTGACAATATTTGTTGAATGAGTGAACTCATGGTAACATAACTCCAGTATGGCAGACTGATTCTTGGTGCTTTTTTTCCAATGGCAAACTTTTATAGAAATTGGAGAGTTTTGTAAAGACTTTTAAAAAGTTGTCAGAATTACCTATGATATCCTTTCCTAGATAATCAATTTGGAAACAATTGCCAGTACCTTAAGCCAGATATATGCCTCCTGTTACAGTGTTGAAAATGTTCGTTTGACAAATCCAACAGTGACCAGGCACGTGAGAACAGTGTACAGCTTCTTATGTAGAAAAACAACAATGAAGGTCTTCGAGACAGGAGAGAGTCTGCACTGCATCACAGCCGATCCGAAAGTTCGATTCCATGAAAAGGCAAATATTTTGGTCAGGAGAGGAATTCTTCCTAGGGAGTATTAGCACAGCACAGTGTATTTTTAGTTGTGTGGCTATTTATAGCTGCCCGATGACTTGCATCTTAGTCTTTATTTGGTTTTCAGGACATGCTAAGGATTGAGGGTCGTGGGCCTCAATTGTATAGAAGACGCAGTTGCACTCGGTTGCCTGGAGGCTTCTCTGTGAAGCCTGGTGGGACACCTGCTGGCCAGTTTGGCCTTTCTTTAGTGAAGGTGATAGAGACAAGGGCAGAAAGTCATTGTATTTATAGGATATTCGAAGCTTATCTTGTTTACTTTGTTAATAATACTTGAGTCGTTTTTTTCTAAACATTCTTCTTTGCATAACAGCAAAGATTAAAAGATAAGTAATGTAATATATTAGGCCCTAGTTGTCCTTCACCTGTTCTTGTAGAGCCGATACTTTTTTCTTGATCAAATTTTAGGTTTAATCATATTTAGCTTAGAAGAGTAGTCTGTCTTAAGAGTATTCTGATTATTTAGGGACATCTAGATGAAACTTTTTTTTGCCTTAGTCCATCGTTTCTCTTTTAAATTCCTAAAGGCAGGAATGAGTGTTTCTTAAAACCAACATGTATAAAGCAACATTTTAGGCAAACTGGGATGAGGAAAAACATATTGAAGGGGGCTTCATAATGGTGTTGGAGCCTGTTAAAAATGTGGAATGAAAAGCCAGTTATGAAAACAGATAGTACTGACTTTTGGCAAAATGAGTCTTTGTGAAAACATACCTTAATGATGATCTGACAAGTGCACGTGCTTTTTGAGGTGAACAGAATTATAAACAGGAGACTACAGACACTAAGGTCACTGCTGAGCAGCGTGATAATTCATGTACTATGTTCTTTCCTTTTTTTTTTTTTTTTTTTTTTTTTTTGAGACGGAGTCTTGCTCTGCCGCCCAGGCTGGAGTGCGGTGGCCGGATCTCAGCTCACTGCAAGCTCCGCCTCCCGGGTTCCCGCCATTCTCCTGCCTCAGCCTCCCGAGTAGCTGGGACTACAGGCGCCGCCACCACGCCCGGCTAGTTTTTTGTATTTTTTAGTAGAGACGGGGTCTCACCGTGTTAGCCAGGATGGTCTCGATCTCCTGACCTCGTGATCCACCCGTCTCAGCCTCCCAAAGTGCTGGGATTATAGGCGTGAGCCACCGCGCCCGGCTACTATGTTCTTTTCAAAGATTAACCATCTTAAGTCTTTTTTATGTTACTGAGTTATTTGGGGGAAGGTGTTAAAATAAGTGCTCTTATTTTCTTTCTCCACTGCTTTTGCACAAAAACTTGACTGTTTGAAGAATATTGTCCATTCAGTTTATTTTTTATTTTTAAGATCAAGTGTCCCCCAAACTGGTCATGCCAGGAAAAAAAAATCTCTTCCTTCCAAATTTAAGCATGTCAGGAAATTCTTATTTTGCACCTGTTAAGTGCCAGGCACTTGAAAGTTCAAGGGACATAGCGGGGAAACAATACTAATGAACTTCTGCCTTCATGAAGCTCATGTGTAGACCACAAACACGGAAATAAAATGCAGTGTGTTTGATGGTGAGATGGTGTGAAGTGCTCAGGATAAAACAGGAGGCAAGGAAGGGGATAGAATCGGGGGGAAAGGGAGGGGAGGGAGGGGGGCAGTTCCAGCCCTACCACTAACTAGAGTGGATTACCTGGGCTGGGTGACTTCATTTAACTCTGGAACCTGTTTTCTCATCACTGGGTTGGCAAAAATAATACATGTTCAGCCTACTTTGTAGAGTTTTATGGGTAAGAGGAATATTAGTAGTAGTAACAAGGGCCTTGTAAGTGCACACAGGATAACTGTATTTGCTTATTGAATCTTCACAGTAATGCTTCACGCTAATTGCCAGTATCACAATTCGTTCCCTGATTAATTCAGCAAATACTTGTTGAGTGTCTTCTAGGCGCGAGTGATATTGCTAGATTTTAGATAGACAAAACTCTGTTCTCATTCTAGTTGAGCTATGATTGAAGATATGTAGTGCCTTATACCTTTCACTATTGCTGTGTATTTTATCTTTAAATGTTCAGTTTGGTGACCTTTTGTCAATTAACTAGAAAAGTTGACGTTTTAGCAAAAAAAGTTTATAATTTCAATAGAGCTTGTGGTAGGGAACTCATGGTGGTTTTATTTTCCTATTACTTACTCTTGGGGCTATTTAAACTAGTAATTTTGTTTATTCTATAAGTTTCTTAATTTTAAAAGTATTCATAGAGTTCTTTTCCTTGTAAGAATGCTACTGTATAGCCCTAAAGTTTATGATGGTTCAGAAGAACTTTGGATGTAATACATTTCGTGATGACAGTGTAGATCAAGAAGTAGAAATGAAATATGCCATTTGGTGATTGAAAGCATATAGTTAGCTTTTGAAAGCCACACGCTAGAATTTATCTAAGTTGATGAAATGCTGACTGGTGAATAAGGTAAATCTTTCTCCATTTGGGCGAGTAGAATGGAGGGATCCATATAATTTGGATACTTAACAAAAATTTTCAAGAGTTAAAAAATTTGAAAAAATGTATAATTTACATTAGCCAGTACAGAGTTCTTAACTAACAAGCAGAAAATCCAGGAGTACTGCTCATTTCAAAAAAGTTTTTGATTTCCAGGGGAAATACATTGGCACCGAGGCACATGGCAGTGACTGATTAAAACTGAGCGTTAGAGTCTGTGGCTCTTGACTGACTGGGATTTTGATTTAATCTTACTGCCTGCAAGATTTGGGAGCTTACTTGGGTGGGCATAATTACTACAGATTGGCCTACTCGTTCCCTCTCAGAGCCAGAGGACGTGGATGTCTTATTTAGGAGAAAGTAGTAGCTCTGTGCTAGTTCTGTAACCTGGGCCAAAGTTACCTTTAGTTTTCCCATCTGTAAAATGGACATAACAGCAGGGTGGTGAGAATCAAATGAGTTAACTGATGATAAAGACTTAACCTAGTGCCTGGCGTGTAGATATACTAGGTACTTTATTATTATTATCTATCATACAGAGCTGAAGGATTGTCATAAAAGAATCATGAGTACTTCACCATATTGGAGAGCTTCTGGGCTGGGAAATGTTTAACTCTCCCTATAGGTTAGGGGTGAGCTTTTGACGTCTTCATTGTGGCAGGCGACATCTGGGACAGCTCTTCTCTTGTGGGTGTAGGAAGCTGGAGTCTGGGGGCTCTCTCTGTTTAAAGATCTTTTGGGAGTAGAAACAGGCGATTTGCTCGGCCGTTTGTGAGGGGATTTTCAGGTGGGCACGAGGACCTGGCTGGAAAGGAACCACCGTTTAATTCTTCACTGCATTCGCAGGTGCATTGCATCCGCCAGCCCCTTGGTAAAAAGTCTTAACGCAACAATCCCTGATCATGGCTGTGCATTTGTTCATTCAGGCTTTGTCAGCCTCGTGTCAGAAGATGCACGTGGCTGTCATTCTTCATGTTTAAACCTGAGAAACTGAACAGTCAAATTTGGGGATTGGTCCAGGGCTGAGGAGTGCTGAATCTACCAGCCCCCAGTTGAGGTTCAAATAGGTGAGGGTGATGATGATACTAACCAAAAAGTGTGGCATTTTACACCCTTTTCTATGTCAGTCCCCTACGTTTATTTATTTATTTTTATAGTGACTTTTTGAAGTAACCAGAAAGCGATGGCTTTCCCTTTGCTCTTAGCAGATAACGTGTTGGGTGACATCTAGGCACCAGGCAGAAATCTCATTTCCCGTTAATGTTTCAACACGTGGATTTAGCATCTACTGATGATCCTTGCTGAATCTTCAGTGGATGTTAAAATCGGAAGATTTTCTAGTCCTGTCGGTCCTTCTGTGGTTACCAGGTGGAACTATTTTGCAAGGAAGAGCTGTCACCAACTGGGGCAAATGATGATTCTTACCAAAAAGGCAGGGCCAATTCTTTTTTTTTTTTTTTTTTAAGCCACTTTAGATTTAAACCAAGTTTACATTTGGTGTAAATCATTGATTATAAGTGAAGATTTAACATTTTTGTGTGCGTATCATTGTGGGTTTATGATTTTTATTTGATGATTCAAATACATTATTTTTGTTTGAACTGTACAATTTTTAGCCAGTGGGAACCCTTTCTCGTGGGTTTCTTTGTTCTTTTTTTCTTTTTCTTGAGACAGGGTCTGTCTCTGTCACCCAGGCTAGAGTGCAGTGGCTTAATCACAGCTCACTGCAGCCTCGAGCTCCTGGGTACAAGTGATCCTCCTGCCTCAGTCATTTGAGTAGCTGGACCATAGGCACATGCCACCACACCCAGCTAATATTTTAATTCTTTGTAGAGAAGAGGTCTTGCTTTGTTGCCCAGGCTGGTCTTGAACTCCTGGCCTTAAGTGATCCTCCTCCTGGGCCTCCCAAAGTGCTGGGATTTTAGGCAGGAGTCACCATGCCTGGCTCCTTTGTTCTTTTTGACATCTGCCCATACTCCCTCATTAGTCTTTTCCTGCTTTTTGACACAGTAAGGTGGCCAAGGCTCACCTTATGCTTCCCCATGTAGTTGATGACAGTAATTCCGTAGCCGTTACAGAGCACACGCATATGTCAGGTACTGGTTTGTGCTTTAAAAGAGTTACCACATTCAGTCCTCATAACAACCGCGAGGGTAGGTATTCTTATTTTTCCCAGTAAAATGAGGACATCAAAGTTCAGAGTGCTTAAGAAAGGGTAACATAACTTATCCAAAGCTAAGCTGCTAGATGGCAGAGCCTGCATCTGAATCCAGGACTTCCAGCTGCGGAACCTCCAAACTGTTGTTCCTCATCACTGTCAGTTTTGGCAGACCTCTTCCTTCTCTTCCTCCTCCTTCTCCTCACTCCCCTCCTCCTCCCTTCCTCTCCCATTTTTAGTACCAAGGATAGCTCTTAAAGTATCTGTTGAATCTGTTCTCAGCTTCATTGCTATGTTGCTTCAGGTGCTGGTTTTTCTTTTAGATTATTGCATCGAGTCTCTGTCTCCTGCCTTTCTTCTTCCAATATCCACATTCTTGTCAGGAAGATCTTTTAAAAAGGAAAACAAAACAAAACAAAACATCAGGCAGCTGTCACCTTTGCATATAGAATAGAGCCCGCTGCCATTCGTGTGGCACACTGGCTCCTCACACCTGTCTCCACACCTGCCCCAGCTTCTCCTGCCACGACACAGCACAACTACGTGTGCAGAACAGCATGGCAGGCACCTCTTAGCCGGCCTCGTGTGCTTCTGTGCCTTTGCACACCTTGTTTCTTCTTCTTGGGATCCTTCTCCCACTTTGTAAAATTTTGTTTTCCTGGAATTCAGCACAGATGGGCTTCTCTGAAGGTGTTGTCCTGAATCTCTGTGCGGAGGTGAGCTCCTACTCCTGGTGAGCCCCCTTGAAGTGTGTGGACTTTGCACATATGTCCCCGGGGGTGTGGTTCACTGTGCACACACGGCCTCCACCAGCAGGGCAAGGACCCGAGTCATCTTTGTAGGCTAGTTCTTTCAGTCAGCAGATAAGGTATTGTTAACCCTCGAGACCTGTGTGAGCACACTGATGTCTGGCTCTCCTCACCGGAATTGTCGCTTAGATTCTTATGTAATCTAAGTGATGCCGTCTTTCAGGCATGGCTTAGATCCTCTTTAAGATGTTTCCTCATCCCAGTTTCCAGAAAACTCAGCATCCCCAGTTCACATCACCCTGTTCATGTTACGCAGCTTCATACTAGTCATGTATTTACCCTATCAGATGACCGAGTTTGCACTTGAGGGTTCTCCCCAGCACAAAGGACAGTGCACCCCGCAGACTGTGCACCCCGCAGAGTCATTTTTGTTGGTGAAGTGGTGGAGGCGCTTGGTCACCTGGGAGCTCTGTGTTCCTACTAGTGGTGTCTAGAGAGTGGATAGACGCCAAGTCTTCTACTATAGCACGTGTTTTCAAATGGCAAAATGCTACGCCACCTGGAATAAAATAACCTCATGACACTGCATGAGGAGAAACAAGGTTCCAAGGCCTGGGGGGAATCATGTCCCATTGAGGGCACACAAACCTAGCAGGTAAATTGTCACACATCAGTGGCAGCACAAGCAAGGCTGGGTTCCTGGAGTCTGTCATCCCCTAGGGTGACGTTGAAACAAAAACCAGCCACCCCAGGAGTGTACATGAGGCACCACACACCGATTTAGGTTTGGCCTGTCCTCTTTTGGCCACTTGCCTTAGAAGTGTAAAGAGTTAGGTAAGATTAAAGGAAGAAGTCTGAGGCGGCCCCTGATAATTGTCAGCCAAGACTCATGTTGAGAGTCAGGGCTAAGGTTGGAATTCAGCTCAATCCGGTTGTAATTATGAAATATATGAATAGAGTCAATATGAGCTTCCTTATCAAGTGTTGGAATTCTAGAAATAGTCTATGTCTAGACAAGGTTGCTTTAGGATAAAATGAGAGAAATAATTATTTCCTGGATGATATGCTTCGGATTTTAGATTGACTATATAGATAGATTGGAGGATGGTTTATATAAATTAATAGATCTGCAGTGGATTCTAAAGAGAGAACCAATGAAAGCCCAGTATTTTTTTTCTTTTTTTTTTTTTATTGTACTTTAAGTTCTATAGTATATATGCACAACGTGCAGGTTTGTTACGTATGTATCCATGTACCCTGTTGGTGTGCTGCACCCATTAACTCGTCATTTACATTAGGTATATCTCCTAATGCTAAACCTCCCCGCTCCCCTCACCCCACAACAGGCCCTGGTGTGTGATGTTCCCCTTCCTGTGTCCAAGTGATCTCATTGTTCAATTCCCACCTATGAGTGAGAACATGCAGTGTTTGGTTTTCTGTCCTTGCGATAGTTTGCTGAGAATGATGGTTTCCAGCTTCATCCATGTCCCTACAAAGGACATGAACTCATCCTTTTTTTTTTATGGTTGCATAGTATTCCATGGTGTATATGTGCCACATTTTCTTAATCCAGTCTATCATTGATGGGCATTTGGGTTGGTTCCAAGTCTTTGCTATTGTGAATAGTGCCGCAATAAACATACGTGTGCATGTGTGAAAGCCTAGTATTTAACCCTTTCAAGTAAAGTGAAAGATAATTGATCCTTTTCTCTAATAATATCCTCCCATCAAACAGTTCAAAATTTTAATTTTTTTAGAGATGAGTACTTGCTCTGTTGCCCAGGCTGGAGTGCAGTGTTGTGATCAGAGTGTCATGATCACGGCTCACTGCAACCTCGAACTCCTGGGCTCAAGGGACTCCCCCAACCTCATCCTCTGGAGTAGCCGGGATTACAGGCACATGCCACCACCCAGCTGATTTTTATCAGCCGTGTTTAACCTATTTAAGCCCAGGGTCCCTTCTGGAAGGTGCTAAGAAGGCATAGATCCTCAACCTAGAAAGTTGCAAACATGCACCCACGATTTTTCACACATTTTTTTTTTTTTTTTCCCTGTTTGGTGGAAGGACCAGGGAAATCACAAATTCATCTGAAAGTTATTTGTGGATCTTTTATCTCAAAAAGTTTTCTTGACCGTAGCCCACAGTTGAAAGTGTAGTTTACATCACAATCTACACGTAAGCATATAAGTTGAAAAGCTTCATAGAATACTGACCTAACTATGGTCAACACACTCCTATTCTGGCTCGTTTCATGAAAGGCTGTTTAATGAAATGATTTTATGACACACTAAAGGGTCTCCACCTGCAGTTAGAAAACTGTAGCTCTCAGTGTGCTGAGTGGGTAGGCTTTAGAACCCTTGCCTTGTCACGGCCAAGCTCAGTACTGGGCGTCTCATGCTCGGACATCGTTTTTGTGCTCACTGTCTATTTGTTGCCAAGGTTGAGTCTGGCTAAATGCATACCCCAGGCAGTTAGAAAAAAAAAAAATTACAATTTAACTTTTGACACATTAAAAGTGTTAAGATCTGGCCCACCTGATTCATATAGATTATAGAGATCTCACATGCTCAGCAAATGTGCCTCCTTTGTGGTCACAGCACAGGTATCGAAAAACACCAGGGTATAGCAGTGAATAAAACAAAAGTTCCAGCCTTCTAGGAGAGGAGAGGGGCATCAAATGAGATCATAAAATGTGTCAGACTGTGATAAACGATAAGAAGAAAAAGTAAAGCAGAGAGTGGGGTATGAAGAGTTGGGATAAGGTTTGAAATTTTAGGTTGGATCGCTGGGGTATTAGTGTCACTGAGAAAGCGACCTTTGAGTAAAGGCCTGAGTGAAGTGAAGAGGTCGGCTGGATAGACGATTGCGGACAGGACTTTGTAGGCAGAGGCCATGGAAGTGTGCAGGCCCTGAATGAGAGAGAGCCCAGTCATGTCTGGAGAGGAGGGAGGGCGACGAGGGCCAGAGGAGCAGCCCACAGATGTCCATGAGACCTTTTGGTTGTGCCAGGCAGCCTGAGGGCGTCAGGGTAGAAGCAGGGGAACAGCTGTGAGGACGTGGTGGTGATGTGGCGATGCGGGCCTGGGCGATGGCAACGGGAAGAGCGAGAAATGCGTGACTCTTCTGCAAAGACTGAACCTGGGTGGGAAGGAAAGAAGAGAGCCCAGGATGGCCCCAGCTGGAACTCTGATGGGAAAGACTGAGATGGAGTAGCTTGGGGCCCTGGGGGAACTTCAGGAGCTCAGCTTGGGGCAGGTAGAACTTTATGAAGCCTTTTACAGCGCATTGGAAAAGTCAAGAAGATAATAGAATCATTAATTAACAATTTTTGCACATTTCCTCACTAAATTGAGAGAGAAACGCTAGCCTAACCTGACAAGTATAGTCAGGATATTTTTGTCCATGGCTGTCTCGTAGGATTTTTAATGTGGGCCTGAATTCCTGGCAGTTCCTTTCTCAGCCAGCCAGGGGAAGTCCACAGAGGTGAGAGAAGTCAACTTAAGAGAAAGGCAACTTTCCTCCATGTTTCAGTGGTCATTTGTGGTTCAGTGTTATAGTTAGTGGCCTTTTAGAATCAGAAAAACAGGCTTTTTTCATTGTAAAAACTGGGTTTATTAATTGGTAAAATATATGTGACAGAGTTTGCCGTTTTAACCATTTTCTGTGTCCAGTTCGCTGGCATTAAATACATTCACACTGATAATCAACCATCACCACCAAACATCACCACAACTTAAAAAAAAAGTTTTGCATTCAGACATCCTTCCCAAAAGTATTTCAGAATTACCCAATTTCTGGTGAAAAGTTTTACATAAAAACTGCGTTTTTATATACACGAGAGTAAACATCAAATTTAAGAGCAGTTGCAAATGTTACTCTAGGGAGGACTTCCCTGTGTGGGGCAAAATATGCTGAAATTCTTGAGAAATAAGTCTAAGGGACTCTTACTAGACTCTGCCTTTTGCTGATAACTCACCCTTTAGCAAACTTAAGGTCTTTGTAGCTTTGTAGGCCTTCGAAGTCCCTTCAGAACAGGTGGATTGTTGGAGACTGTTTGTTGCTGGTTCGCTGTGTGTGGGTGCTTTCTAAAAGTCTCCTAATGGGCAAGTCTCCAGGGCAGGACCTGTGCTCACAGCCACCTGTTTATGAATCCCTTCTGTCTGTTTCAATACAGTCTGTCATTGGACAGAATGTTGTTTCTTGCCCTTTGCTTCTCAGAAAGCTCTGTTGAATTAAGACGTGACCCAGGTCTTCCATTTAACTTTAGAGGGAATTATCCGATGATTGCTGTGCTCCTTCAACCCTTGCTAAAGAAATTAAGTCAGCTGTTGCTCATTCTCATTGTGCCTGTTTAGAAGAAAAACCACCTCTTTGCTGAAATAGCGATTTAAATAGTGGATTTGCCAAGTCGGAGTGTATCCTTTCGGCCTAAAGGTTTTTCTACCCACCCCCACCCCGCACCCCCATCTTGTCCCATTGACTGAAGCTACTGTTTTGCACCAGCTCAAGGCTCTGCCTCCATTGCTTATTTTCCTTGCCCTTCAAAATTGTGCTTATTTCTGAATGCAAGAAGTTCAACTAGGAGCCATATTCATCCACTTTCTTTCATTTCCTTTTATCTTAAAATATACTTCTTGTCCAAAGTGAGGCTTTAAATAGATTTATTTTTGGTTGTATTTTAAAAACTACATATTTTCCTAGAAAAATTCAAGCAGTAAAGAGGAAGGGAAACTCAGGGAAAAAATCTAAGACTCAGTACTAAACCACCGTTTGTTTTGATTATTCTTCTAGGTTATTACCTTACTGACATGTAATAATGACGAACATAAGTACAGTCCTGGCAGGTGTCAGGCACTAAAATGTTTCACACCCAAACACTTCCACTACTTGTCACAGCAGCCCTCTGAGGGTCAGCACTACTATTGTCCAGCCATCCAGCCTCCTGGATGAGCAAACCAGAGCTCACGGAGCTTAAGGAACCTGCCCAGCACCACACATCCCAAACCACGGGATTGAGCGCCACCCTGGCCAGCCTGTCTGGGCAATCTCTCTTGGTTGGCGTGCGTATTCATGCTTTCCTGTGACCTGCCTTTTGTTTTAAATTCAAGGATATGTTGCAAATCTTCCAATATTTATGTACAGACCTGCAATTTAAGGCTGTCAGCTTGAAGGTGGAGAGTGTAGACTTGAATGAGACTATTAGACTGTGTGAGTTTGAATCCAGCTCTTCCAGTTACTGCTCTCTTGACAGAGTAACTTAACCTCTGTGCCCCAGTTCCTCCTCTGGAAAAAGGGGAGGACAGAAATGATATCTCTCATCGGGTTTTGCAGGAATTAAATGAGTTAACAGAGGTAAAGAGCTTAAAACAGTGGTTGCCACATAAAAACTGGGCAAATGTTACCCAGGTTAAATGTCGGCTACCTGCAGGGGTCTCTGCTCATTCTGGGCTTGTTCCTGACTGATGGGCTTGTGAGAGTATACGTGCTTTTAGAGTAGTCCTAGAGCTAGAATCATTTGTACACATTTTACTGATTTGTTATTTCTTTAAGCCTTTTTCGTGGGAAGGTTTCATTGTTGGTTCGGTGACTGGCAGTTCTCTTACTAAGCTTTCCTTCATGCTTTCTATTTTGTGATATTTTCAGTGAGTCGCACAAACAGAGGCACGTTCTGTGGAACAAACCTATCCTTGGATTACAGCAGACAGCGACATTTTCTTTCTGGTGTGAGCTCGATTCTGTGAGCTGTGTGCTTCTACTTGTAGACTTTCTTTTCCAATAATGGTCACTGTGGATTACTTGCCTTTGTGTAGGTGGTTCAGCTGCCCTGGGTGCCTTGCTTAGACCTCCTCAGTCCTGAGTCGGTTGCCCTTGCATCACAGACGAAGAAGCAGATGGAGTTATGTCCTGGCCACGGTTCCCTGGCAGAGCCAACAGTGGTCTCCAGAGCGCGACCACACTCACTCCCTCTGTAAGGAAAGCGCAATTTCAGGGTGGCAGCCTTGCCTTTGACCGTCCCATGAAAGGGAATTTTTACTGTGGATTCTGTCTTTAGACAATTAGATTATTTTGATGAGTGCTAGTTCTGCACACTTGCGTTTTAGGGACTCTGCCTTACTTAGGAGATAATTCTGTCTTTAGATACCCCATTTACAGAGTGCTTGCTAACTTAGATGTTTGGTGGATAAGGGCATCTGTTTGCTGGCACCACCTCTCCTGGCTGCAGGCAGACAGCTCTGAGTGACGGCCTCGGGGCTAGACTGGTGGGATGACTTTTGTCAGCACAAACACAGTTCATGAGGATCTGAAGAACAAGTTTATACTTCCAGCAAAAGAAAAACTTTTGAACTGTGACTTTAGTGTTAATGTTTCGTTACATTTGCGTAATGGATATGATTGTTACCGCCAGTTCTTGCCATCCATATTCCCCTCACTCCCTCCTTCCTTCCCTCCCCATCCTCCCAGCTACTATGGTGAAGCTCCTGATGGTGTAGCATGCAGGTGCTAACATATGGGGGGTGAGTCTCCAGTTGGGGAGCTTGTTAGCAATTGTATTAGGGTTCTCTTAGAGGGACAGAACTAATAGGATATATACACACACACACACACACACACATATAGATATATATAATGTATAATATATTATGCATATGTTATGTATCATATTATGCATGTATTATATATCATATATAATATAAATAATATATATAGGAGTTTATTAAGTATTAACTTACACAATCACAAGGTCCCACAATAGCCAATCTGCAAGCTGAGAAGCAAGAAGCCCAGAAGAGCCATTCTGAGTCCCCATACTGAAGGACTTGGAGTCCAGTGTTCGAGGGTAGGAAACATCCAGCATGGAGAAAGATGTAGACTGGGAGGCTAGGTCTGTCTCTCCTTTTCATGTTTTTCTGCCTGGTTTATATTCACAGGCAACTGATTAGATGGTGCCCACCAGATTAAGGGTAGATCTGCCTTCCCCAGCCCACTGACTCAAATGTTAATCTCTTTTGGCAACACCCACCCAGACACACCCAAGATTAATACTTTGTATCCTTCAGTCCAATCAAGTTGACAGTATTAACCATCACACCAATCATCAAAACAGTATGGAAAGTGAGATTAGTTCATTAACAGCAGTTACTTATTTAATGCAGAGGATCTAAAAATATAGAACAGTTATGTTCTATATTTAGTTACTTATTTATATTTAGTTAATATATATATTGATATTTATATATTTATATATATAAATATTTATATTTAGTTAACTTATTCAGTTACTTAATGCAGAGGATCTAAAAATATAGAACAGTTTATGTTTTATAAATGTCAATGAAAAATGTGATGCTATGAGCAAAATATTAGGGAAGCCTATCTGTGTCCTTTCTGATTATGTGTATTTGTGGCGTATACGGTGATGCTTAGGTTACCATTCTCTTGGATGTGCACCCAGGCCTGAAAGGCACTAAGGTGCAAATGGGGTCATTAGCTGTGGGCATAAGTTGTCTCAGAGCCAGACTGGTGGCTGGGGAGGAGGTGGCCCCAGGACTTCTTCTTGGACGTTGGAGTGGCACCTGCCCCTAAGTGGCTTTTGTGGTCACCCAGATAATAGAGCTGGAGATGCTGTCCTTGGCCATGTTTGAGCTCCACTTCCCTGCGTCAGATGTTTTTTGAGGGCCATCATGGTCTGCCTTTTCTCAAGAAGTAGGGGGAAGAGACTTGTAGGACGGGAAATGGAAACCCGAAACCTAAGACATAGTCCATGTCTAATGTGATGTCTAAGGATATGTTTTCATGAGTAGAGCTGCCACAATATTTTTATATGTTGGAGATATCTTAACTTTATGGGATTGCTCCTTAAAGAGAGTAGATTTTAAAAGCTGTGCTTCTTGATGCCCTTGGAAGCTGTCGCGTGAGTCCAGTTTGTTGCCATTGTGCAGTACTGTATCTGTCTCTTTACATGTGCTGGGTACAGAGTGACTCTCCGCTTGTTGCTTGTCATTATGCAGTTTGGCTTCTCCAAGCACCTTGGTTATGATGTGCATGGATCTGGTTAAGTTATAAAGACCCATGACCATCTCCCGAAAATCCAGCATCCAATACAAAGTGTACATTCCTCATTCAATCACATAGTCATTTTTATGAATTGGTCATAAACAGGAAGTAAAGGTACCCTGCCTCCTCCCCAACCCCCGCTCCCCAGAAACCAGAAACAAAAAGAGCTGTCAGACTCCTGGATGTCTTGCTCCTGAGGGTATCGTGCAGGTCTCTGTGTGTGCCAGGTTCTGTTGCTGTTTCAACATCCTACGTAAATAAATAAAACACCCTAGAATGAAAAGTAACAAGTCCCCTCCTTTCCTGTAATTGCCCCTGATCCCCTGGCATAGTCTGTAGGTTTTAGCTCTGAAAGAAACATTTGTTTGAAAGAGAGAGGAAAGTGCTGCTGTTTCACCGGAGGTATTTTTGTTCTTTTTTGAGGGGGTGGGATGAGTTAATTCTGACCATGGCTTAAGCCTATAAAGTAGGCTTTAAGCCCATGATGTAGCCATCAGCTCTGCCTGGTGACAGCTCACCCTACAACTTCTTTCTTTTGTGGAGAGTAATTTTTATCTGAGCCATATAAACATAAAACCCATTGTAAATAATAAATATTGTGATATTTATTAAAAGAGTATTCCTTAAAAGTAACAAACTCTGAAAGAGCTGTAAACATGATCTAATAAACAATGATCTCGAAGCTCCCTACCTTTGGGGGCTGTTAAGTTAATGTGAATGCCCACTATAGCTGTTAGTGTGCTAGGTCTACAAACTTTTCACATAAAATACTTTAGAACAGTTAATTTGCTTATTCTTAGTTTGTAATTCCTAGACTATTTCCTATTTTGTAGCTTCAAAGAAAAACTCTATGGCAGTAATTTTCTAGGTGGTTCACTTTGTTAAGAATGTCTCTTCCCTTTCTCAAAGAACTAAAATTAGAACTGTCATTTGACCCAGCATTCCCTCTACTGGGTATCTACCTAAATAAAAAAGAAATCGTTCTGTCAGAAAGACACCTGCACATGTATGTTTATTGCAGCACTGTTTACAATAGCAAAATCATGGAATCTACTTAAGTGCCGATCAACAGTGTACTGAATAAAGAAGATGTGATACATGTACACCATGGAATACTATACCCCCATAAAAAAGAATGAAATCATGTTCTTTGCAGCAACATGATGCAGCTGAAGGCCATTATCCGAAGTGAATTAATGCAGAAACAGAAAATCAAATACCACGTTTTCACATATAAGTGGGAACTAAACAGTGGGTACGCATGGATGCAAAGATAGGAGCGGTAAACACTGGGGACTCCAAAACGGAGGGAGGGAGGGGATCAAAGGTTGAAAAAACTGCTTGTTGGGTACTGTGTTCACTGTTTGAGTAATGGGTTCACTAGAAGCCCAAACCCCAGCTTTATATATTATACCACTGTAACACACTTGTACATGTAGTCCCTGAATCTGAAATAATTATTTTTAAAAAGACTATCTCTTCCCCTTATTTGCCTTGCTTTTCATAGCAAAAATAGAAAAAATCGAGTCACATAATGTCTTGTTCTTTTGGAGTTAAAAAAAGGGCACTTTGCACTCAAAAAGAATGATCCTTCCAAAGGAATTAACAGGTAACTAGGTATTGACATTTGCATTTGGTGGCATTCTTCTCTAAGAGATCCTGGCTTTGATGCAGCTGGTTCCTGTTGCAAAATGGTATTTCCCATGAGTGTGAGATTATGAAGAGTTGCTCCTAGAAAGCCATTTTAACATATTTAATCAAGAAAATAAATATCCTTTTGCAAATTTTTATAAGCATGTAAGACATATTCCATGCAGAAGCCAAGACATATTTAATAAAAAGCTGATTTCAAATTGGCTGAGTTTTTAATGCCTGCATTGGAATAAACCTGTATCCCATATCCTTTCCTCATTTGGGACCCAAGACCTTGTCTCAAGCACAAGAAAGTCCAATTTAAGTAAAATTAGTTTCTTGGTAGACAAGAGAGGCCCTGATAAAATCCTCAAGTTGAAACATGCTAAAACCCTAGCAAATTGAATTCAGACCCATATTATTAGAAAGTACAGACCCTCAAAGGTAAAGTAGAAGATGTTGAAGGCACAGAGGGAGAAAGAGGGATCGCCTGAGGGCCTGCAATGACACTGACTGTGGATTTCCACGGTAATCATAGAAATATGAAGATGGAGCTGAGAACATAACTGCCAAACTAGAATACTTTACTAATGTAAAATATGATTCAAGAAGCAAAATGGAATGGACACTTTCAAACATTTGAACATCTGAAATTTTTACCACTGTGGGACTCATGCTAAAAAGATCACGAAAGGATATTCTTCAAAAAGAAAGAAATTGAGCTCAGAAAGGCGTTTAGATGATTGGTGAGCAAGGAAGTGGGAGATGGCAGGTATATCTAAACCACATTAGTTGTATTAGTTGTACAAAACAGTAATACTAATTTTGACAAAATTGGGGAACATTTTATCAACTAAAACTTGTAGCAACAAGAAGATAGGTGATCAGGAGTAATATTTTATCCTGTCCTTTTATTATTTGGGAGGGAAGGAAATAATTTTAGATTTTAATAGATAAGCATGCTCATATGGTTTGGCTGTGTCCCCACCCAAACCTCAGCTTGGATTATACCTCCCAGAATTCCCACGTGTTGGGGGAGGGACCCAGGGCGAGGGGGTAATTGAATCGTGGGGGCCAGTTTTTCTCATGCTGTCTTGTGACAGTGAGTAAGTCTCACGAGATCTGATGGGTTTATCAGGGGTTTCTGCTTTTGCTTCTCCCTCATTTTTCTGTTGCTGTCACCATGTAAGAAGTGCCTTTCACCTCCCACCATGATTCTGAGGCCTCCCTAGCCATGTGGAATTGTAAATCCAATTAAACCTCTTTTTGTTCTCAGTTTTGGGTATGTCTTTAGCAGCAACGTGAAAATGAACTAATACACATGCTAAAGCTGTAAGGATAACAACTGAAAATTACAAATTATAGGAAGAAAGAGCCAAAGAACTATGGAAAAAGCAAGAGTGTTAGAGAGAGTGAACTCCAAGTTTCTCTTCAAAGAATCAGTATGTCAGTATGTTCAGCTTTCTTATTCTTTGATTCTCCAATTTAAAGTTTAACTTCCTGGTTCTCTTTGCCCCGTTGCCTCTAGTTTCAGTAAACAACTTTGCTGCCAGTTCTAGTCAGTAGTTCACATCTGTTCCTCTGATCACCTGCTCCATCCTGAGTCACCCCTGGTCACCTGTTCTGTCTTGAGTCACCCCTGGTCACCTGCTCTGCCCTGAGTTATTCCTGGTCACCTGCTCCATCTTGAGTCACCCCTGGTCACCGGCTCTGACCTGAATCATCCTGGGTCACCTGTTCTATAACCGCCCTTCCCGCCGAACTACTCATCCCACCACTCCGGCTCATACCCCTTCTGTCTTTAAAATAGCCAGTTGGGATTAGCTTAGACTGTGCAGTCCAACCCTAGCCAACAGGAGAATGACACAATAGTAAGGGCTACCTGCATCAGGAATAAGAACCTGTTCCCCTTCCTTGTCCAGGTGTGCTCTCGCCATTGCTCCATCTGTGAGTCACACCCTTCTATAGAAGTAAAAATTGCCTTGCTGAGAAAAGAAAATTTATGTTCAAGTGCTATTTTCTTGCAGCACCAAGTAACAAGCATTTGTTTCTCACAAAGTGTATAGAATGAAATGGTCAAAATAAATACAGATAAAATGTGTTTGTAATCCCAATAGCTAAAAAAGAATTAAATTTCAGGTAAAGATCAGAGATGATCAGATTGGATAAAACATAATTTTAAGGAGGAAAGAAGATTAAGGTGGTCATTGTACATTGATAAAACAAATAGTTCTCCATGAAGATAAAGTGATTTTAAACTTGTTTACTTTTGGTAGCATAGTTTCAAAATAGTTAAGGCAAAGGCAACATAATTTTAGATCTATAGTCAGTGTCAGTTGTTGAATGACTTCTCTGTAAGTAACTAGTAGATTGATGAGAAATTACAAAGATCAGAAAATTTGAACCGCTACAGTTTTGTTTAAGTGGACATAAAGAACCTTACCTTTAATAAGGAGATAAATTCTTTTAAAATACAAGACATTCAAATTTCTTTACACACTAGACCAGAAAGCAGTTAGTATCAACAAAAAACACATTTATATCATACTGTGTTATCTGATCACAATTGTTAGATTAGAAACTGAATTTCTAATTTTACGCATTTTGGAAATTTGAATTCAATATAACATGTGGGCCAATGAAGAAAACAAACTGGAATTAAGAGTGGTTGTCAAAATTTTGGAGTCAGTCAAGTACCCAAATTAAAAATCAGAAAGAAGAGTGAATAAAGTTAAAGGAGAAGAGATGTTTTTCTTTGTTTTTTTTAAGAATGTTACAGAGAAGAACAGAAAATAATTCCAAAACACGGATACAGTTGAGAGGATACAAGTGCAAAAGTATTTATTTATTATTTTTATTTATTTATTTTTTTAAAGTGACAGTTTATCAAGTACAAGAAAGAAGATTAAAACATTAGTAATGAAAAGAAGGTCACATCTACAGCAACAACAAGTATTTTTAAAAGACTACAAACAACTGCATGCCAGCAAGTATGAGATATTATAGTAAGTCCTCACTTAACATCATCAGTAAGTTCTTGGAAACTGCTACTTTAAGTGAAAAGACAATGGCAAGTCCTTGAATAAGATCATTTCCTTCAGTGTCATTTTATTATAATGTTGATGAGGGGAAAAATGGTTGTGTTATAAATAATTTTGCTTGAAGTCACAGTTTCCAAGAACCTGTCAAAGACAGAGGACTTACTATATAATACTTAGAATATAAGCAGTTTTCTAGAAATACCCAACCAGATTGACTAAAGAAGAGTAGGAGATCATTCAATAAATGAATTAGTTAATAATCTATACCGGCTTATTTTGCCCTCTACCCCCATACTAGGCCCAGAGAGTTCACGGATGTGTTCTACCAAACAGTCAAGGGAATGGATTCTCAGAATTTTATACCATTATTTCCAGAGAGAAGGATAAAAAGGAACTAAATTGATCCTCTAGTTTGGTTTTATTTTCAAGCTATCATGAAAAGCTTCAAATTTCTGTCACAGATAAGTATAACAAATTCTTGTGAACTCATCATCAGTCACCTAGCATTAACAATTAGAATATTTTGCCATTAGTGTTTCATCAATAATTTCTCACAGATACCCTTTTTTGTTTGTTTTAAAATACTTGTAACTGTAGATATGACCCACTTTTCATTTCTAATGTTTTGTTTGTTGTTTCTGGAGTATGTTAAAGCAAATCCAAGCCTTGCTAAACTCATTTATTTTCAAAGTTTTTCAAAAAAATTTCTTAATTTCTTCCTGCATATTGGATCATACTGTCTGTGAATAAGGACGGTTTTACTTTTTTCCAATCAATATGGATTTTGTCTTTTTCTTTAGCAAGAATCTGCAGTACAATGGACAATAGGAGTGCTGAGAATGATCATCCTTACTTCTTTCCTGGGATCTTCGGGGAAACATCTTCAGTCTTTCACATTAAGTATGTGTTAGCTGTAGGGTTTTTGTAGATTTCCTTATCAAGTGGAGAACGTGCCCTTTTATTTCTAATTTGTTGAGAGTTTTGGTCATGAAGGGGTGTTGGATTTTATTAAATGCTTTGTCAGCGACTCTTGAGATGATTATGTGGTTTTTGTCCTGTAATCCATTACATTAATTGACTTTCTGATGTGAAACCAACTCTGAATTCCTGGGATAAACTCTGCTTGGTCATGGTGCACAATCCTATTTATATGTTGCTGAATTTGTTTTTGAGGAATATTGTTATGTAGGTTGTTGTGGGGTTTTTTTGTTTTTTGTTTTTTGGTAAAAAAAAGATTTTGCTGATTTCCTTTTCTTCTGGAGTCAGTTTTGGTAACTTACAGTTTCCTAGCAATTTTTGCATTTCATCTAAATTGCCTGATTTGTTGACACAGAGTTATTCAGAGTATATCGTGTTTCCTTCCTTTCTACCAGGTGCAGGTAGTGATGTCTCCTCTTTCATTTCTGATATGGGTTATTTGTGTCATCTCTCTTTTTTTGGGTGGAAGGTCAGTCTAGTGAAGAGCTGAATTCTGTTGAAGCTTTCAAATAACTTATTTTTTGGTTTGATGTATTTTTCTGTTTTATTGTTGCTGCTGCTGAATTGATTTATACGTGAATCTTTATTGTTTCCTCTCTCCTGCTTCCTTCGGGCTGAATTTGCCCTTCTGTTTCTTATTTCTTCAATAGGAAGATTAGATTATTGGTTCTTTTACTTCTTTATGACATAAGTGTTTAAAACTACAATTTTCTGTAAGCACTATATTGGCTACATTTCAAAAATTTTCATGTGTTGCTTTCATTTTCATTCAATTCTAAATACTTTTAATTTTCCCTATATTTTCTTTTTTGACTGATGGTTTTTTTTTTAAGAAGTGTGTTTTTTTTTAATGTTTAAATTTTGGAGAGTTTCCAACATTGTTGATTTCTAATTTAATTCCATTATGGCCATTAAACAAAATTTTCTCTATAGTTTTTGATAGTTTGACTATTATGTGTCCAGATAAGGATCTTTTTGTATGTCTTAAATCTTTTTAAAATTACTGAGACCTATTTTATGGCCGACATTCTGGTCTTCTGTAGTAAATGTTCTGAATGCACTTGAAAGGAATGTGTATTCCATTGTTGGACGGACTGTAAATTTCAGAGTGAGTCAGTTGACAGTGTTCAAGTCTTGTATATCTTTGCAGACTTTCTGTTTTGGTCTATCAGTTACTGATAGTGGGATGTTGAAATATCCAACTATAAATGTAGAATTGTGTATTCTTTCATTTCTGTCAGTTTTTGCTTTACGTGTTTTGAGGATCATACATACACACACACATTCATAGTTATTACATCTTGCTTGAGATACTGACTCTTTTTACCATTATGAAATGTTTCTCTTTGTAGTAATATTTATTGGCTAAAAGTCTTGTTTGATACTCATACAGTCACTTCTTATGATTATTGTTTTCATGTCATATTTTTTCCTCTTACTTTTTACCAGTTTTTGTCTTAGAATCTAAAATGTGTCCCTTGTGGACAGCATATGGTTGCTTTAAAAAAGCTGATCTGATAATTTTTTTTTTTTTTTTTTTTGAGATGAAGTCCTGCTTGGTCACCCAGGCTGGCGTACAGTGGTGCAATCTCAGCTCACTGCAGCCTCTGCCTCCTGGGTTCAAGACATTCTCCTGCCTCAGCCTCCCCAGTGCTGGGACTGCCCACGCCCACCACCACGCCCAGCTATTTTTTGTATTTTTAGTAGAGACAGGGTTTCACTGTGTTGACCAGGCTGGTCTCAAACTCCTAACCTCAGGTGATCCACTCACCTTGGCCTCCCAAGGTGTTGAGATTACAGGCGTGAGCCACTGTGCCTGGTCTTGATCTAGTAATTTCTGCATTTAGTTAGGAGTATTTAGTTGTTTCATATTTAATGTAGTTACTGATACGGTTGGTTTTAGTTTGTCAATTTGCTATTTTTCTGTTTATCTGTTGTCAGTTTATCCTTTCCTGCTGCCTCTTAGTTAAATGTATTTGTTTTATTTTTTGGCCTGTACCATAGTCTCTGAATTTTAAAACTTAATCTTTGAATTATTTTCTTATTGATTGCTCTAGGGATTATAATATGCATTTTAATTTATTACAGCCCACTTGGGATTAATACTACCCTAATTCTAGTCAGTATATCAGCTTTGCTTCATATCTCTCCATCTCCTCCCCTCTGCTTTTTGGTAATTTATTCATATTTATTATACAGAGTGTGTTAAATGTGCGTAATGTTGTAATTAATGCTTTATACAATGTTATGTCATTTAAAGAAATCAAGAGAAGAGAGAATATTCAAGTAGTCTTCTGTATTTACTCACATATTTCCCTTTTCTAGTGCTTTACCCTTCTTCCCATGGTTTTGCATTACTTTTTGGAGTCCTTTCAGCCTATAGGACTTCATGCTTTCTGTCAGGCAGCTCTGTTGGCAAGATATTTTCATTTATTTGGGAATACCTTTATTTTGCTTTCTTTTTTTTCTTTTAAAAATTTATTCCTTCATTTATTGGTGTGAGATGGGGTCTTGATCTATTGCACAGGCTGGAGTGCAGTGGTGTGATCATAGCTCACTGCAACTTCGAACTCATGGGTTCAAGTGGTCCTCCTACCTCAGCTTCCCAAGTAGCTTGAACTACAGGTGCGTGCCACTGTGCCTAGCCTTGTCTTCATTTTCAAAGGATAGTTTTGCTAAATATAGAATTCTTGATTGTTTTCCCTTTGGTGCTTTGAGTATGTCATTCATTCTCCTGCTTTCTGACCTCCATCATTTCTGATGAAAAGTCAGCCATTATATTTGTATATATTTTTGTTCCTGTATAAATTATGAATTATTGTTTTTCTTGCTGGTTTTAAGATTTTTATCTTTCTCTTCCACCAGTTTAGTATGTGTCTAAGAATCTCTTTTTGTTTATATTGTTTGGGCTTTGCTGAGCTTCTTGGACCTGTACATAATTGCCTTTCATTTTATTTGGAATATTTTCAGCCATTATTTCTTAAAATGCTTTTTCTGTTCCTTCTCTCTCCCCTCTCCTCTCCTTAGGGTATTCCCATTACGTGTATGTCTGCACTGTTGCTGTTTCCCCACTCTCTGAGGCTGTTTTTCTTACATCTTTGTTTCTCTCTTTCGGAGAAGTTCTGTTGATCTCTCAGATGTTCACTGGTTCTTTCTTCTGCCATTTCACATCTACTGTTGAGTCCGTCATTGGATTTTTAAACTCTAGAATTATTTTTTTATTTTGATAGATGCTTTTTATTTGTTGGCATTTTCTATTTGAGTCATTGTCATCATGTTTTCCTTTAGTTCAGTAAACATGGTTTTAAAAATCTGTCAAGCACCATTAAAATAGTTGATGTGAAATCCTTTTCTACTAAGCCCAAATTCTAGGCAAACTTAGTTTCCATTGACTATTCTAATTTGCGTATGACTCATGCTTTTCCTGGTATTTTGTTTTCAGGATTTTACTTTGAGTTTTGTTATTGTTTTAGGAGTGTGTGTGTATTTGTGTTTTGAGTCACTTGCCTGGGTATAAGCTGAGGTATCTTGTCCTCTCTACATTGAATGAACACTGATTTTTTTCTTTTCAGTCACCCCGTCCCCCTTGCTTTTAGCCTGACTTTCTAGGAGTCAGTCTTGTGTCTGCATAGTTTATGTGTGAGCCATGTTTTGGTCAGGGATTGTGGACAAACATCTTGAGCCCATAAGGCTTCCACTCCCTGCTGTTGGATTTTAGTGTGGACTGGAAGTGCATTCAAAATTTAGGCAGGTTTCAAGGCTGCCCCAAAAAGTTTTGGATTTTGGAGCATTTTGGATTTTGGATTTTGGATTTTCAGATTATGATTGTTCAACCTGTACTATATCCTCAGCAAAAGCAAGACATAGGGGTTCAATAAATATTGCTATGATGAAAGATTGCAGTTAGCGAAACCAAACTCTGGGATGTGCATCTGGTTAGGAGGCTCCAACACACTGAAGGGTCTCAGCATCGCAGCCTCTCACGTGGCAGACTTTCAAGCTAGTGTCAAACCTGGAGCCTGCAAATATTGACTGTGCATCTGTGATTCACTCTAGTGGGTTAGGATTTTGTGTAAAATTTGTATTTGGTCGTGTCCTCTCCACCCTAAATAGTTTCCCCTAGATGAAGTTTAGAAGAAATA
The DNA here is from genome assembly GCF_043159975.1 of Macaca nemestrina. Lineage (NCBI taxonomy): Eukaryota > Metazoa > Chordata > Mammalia > Primates > Cercopithecidae > Macaca > Macaca nemestrina. Next base: position 179,360,541 of record NC_092129.1, on the reverse strand, counting down.
CAAAGGGGTGCTTTCTCACACAAACTGCTCAGTACCCCTGGTCTGTCTGACACGCCTCTTCTGATATGCATGTTACGACTGAAGGAAGCTAAGTTCCCAGTTACGGCTGAAGGAACCTCAGTTCCCACTGACCCCTAATATTCCGCATTGGCATTGTGACAGTTTTGCAGTTTAGGAGCCTGCATTGTGAGGTTGGAAGAGGTCCTGCCTCCGTAACATCGCCCAGGATCTCTGTGCAGGAGTTGCAATTTGGGTTTCTGACCAGAGCTGTTGTATTCTGGTTCCTAAATGCATTATCTGTCCGTCATTGGTCTGAGTATGTGTGCGCAAGTATATCAGTGTGTGGTTTGAGTAGTCTTGGGGGCTGTGGAACAGCTTTGCTGCATTTCACCCTGGAGTGGATTTTATTCCTCTGGTGGAAATACTTATTCTTGTTAGCAGAGGGCTTAGTTTTTCAACACTACGGTACCCTCTCAGTGAGTGATCATCACATTGCAGCTGTGAAACCTGTCATACCTTTACACCAAGAGCTTTCTGTGTGCCAGGTGAATTTCATACCTATTTAATTTAGGCATGTCTTGGTGTTTTGATTTGGCTTTTTTTTTTTTTTTTGGTGGTACATTAGGTTTAAAAAACAAACATGTTGGCAGAGATTTTTGTTTTTGAGACAGTTTTCACTCTTGTTGCCCAGGCTGGAGTGCAGTGGCGCAGTCTCAGCTCACTGCAACCTCCACCTCCCAGGTTCAAGGATTCTCTTGCCTCACCCTCCCAAGTAGCTGGGACTACAGGCATGCACCACCATGCCCAGCTAATTTTTTTGTATTTAGTAGACACAGGGTTGCACCATGTTGGTCAGGCTGGTCTCGAACTCCTGACCTCAGGTGATCCACACGCCTTGGCCTCCCAAAGTGCTAGGATTACAGGCGTGAGCCACTACGCCCAACCGCAAAGTTTTTATAATTTGAGATATGTAGAGGCTTGCCTATAACACTATAGTTTCTAACTTTGCCGTTTTATTATGAAGATAGAACCAGATAGAAAATTCTTAACCTCAGAAATCCTAGTTTATCTATTTTTAGTTCCTGAACAGTTCATCTTTGTCTCTATCCATTTAATACAGACAGACAGTAAAGCATAGTAAGAGTGATTCCGATTCAGAACAGGAATTTCTTTATGGTTTCTTCAAGCTTTCTGTTTAACATTTTTGGTTTGTGTTGTCAATGAGAAATAACAAATGCTTTATTATCTTTTGAGGTATCTGAAGAATAATACAGTTGTTGTGAATATGTTTTTATAGTTTTTCCTTCTCAGTTGTAGCAGCTGTGTGGGAGAAGTTCTGCTTATACAATACACATCTATAGATATGATTCAATTTGTAATTTGTCAAGTACACAAAGAAGCAAGTGGTTATATTTGTACCAGACACCATTCTACACTTGTTAGAACAAAACACTAGAAATAGGACGTGCCGGTATAATTTCTCCATGGCTTAACCTTTTTTTTTTTCCACTGCCCACTTCTTAGCATGAATAAATGGCTTAACCTCTTAAATATTTAAATCAGTATTTATTTGGGAAGGCCATGTAAGAAAAGAAGTGGATAGGTATGATAATGAGTACTATGACTTTTAGCAAAAGGGGTGTATTTAATTTTTATGCACATAGAATTCCCAATCTCGTATTGGGGAGGAAGAGAATAACAATATGCTGTTCTTCTACCTTCGTAGGTATATACCGAGAGACATTTCTTTGCTGTAGTATTTGGTGTCCTTATGGGAAGGAAAGATGGGGATAATGATGATACTGTTCTGTGCATATTTTAATGGGATGGATAGAAATCCACACGTTAATAACTTAAATCATAGCATTTCTCCTTTGTATTTGGTTAGAACATTAACTTACATTTAACACTCTGGAAAACATGACTGTCGGAGATTTCTGTACCTTAATTCTGCCTACCTGCTTGAGGAATAAATGGATGTGATAATACACAATTCTGTCATTATTGAAGAAATTACGAGGGAAGTTTAGCATTCCTGTGGTGACGTGTTTTATCGTGAATAGGCTCTGAGAGCCTGGTTTGAAACCACAAAGTAGGAGCATCTCACAGGGCACACCGTCACATGTGCCACAGCCGCACAGATTTCACCTCCTGCCACCCGTTTGTTCATTCTCGTCCCCGTCTTCTGCCTATCTGTACGTGGGCACACATATGTGCGTCTTTTGAGCCCCCATTCAGTTATTTCCTTGGGTTCATTCCTTAGCTACATTTCCAAACCGTAGAGGAAGATTGTTTCAAGCCGTAGAGGAAGATCGTTTGAAAACTTTTCGGTGCTCATCGTTCGGGTGCCTCTAAAATTCTTCCCACTCACACTCTCGACAGTTAAAGGTGTTTCTTCACACCTTTGTAGGCCTTACAGGCAGAAAATGGTTCACTTTGGTGAGGTTAAATGTTACTCATATTTATTGGCCATTTGTATTTGTTTTTTCTATGAATTGCTGACTCAGAATTTGGTGGGTATTCTTTGTGTTGGCCTTGCTGATTTGAAAGGGCTTTTTATTAATAAGTCATAGCCTCTTATTTACAGCATGTCAGTTTTATTTTATAGCGTTTCTTTTTTGTGTATACATGTGCACGTTATTCAGTGTTTCTGTTGAGCGCTGGTGTTAGGGTTAGCGAGGCCTTCCCCACTGTGTGCACGGCAGGAACTGTTGCTCTGTGCTCCTCATGGGAAGCTCGGCCTGTGAGCAGCCCACGGTCTCTGAAAGCCCAACTGCGTGTTAGGTGCTGCTGGCCAGAAGCACTTCTCCGTTCCAAGACTGATCCCAGACTAAGCACTGCCTAACTTCCTTTCTGCGAGGTGCGTTAAATGAAATATGGGTTACGTACAGTGTGTGCACAGATCTTAAGTATACAATTGGCGAGCTTGACAAATGTGTACGCCTGTGGAACTACCATTTCCCTAGAGGTGCAGAACATTTTCACCACCTGACAGTTTCTTTGGGCTCCCATCGTCCCACCATGGACAAGCACTGTTCTAATTTCCCTTTCCACAGGAAGGTTTGCCACTTCTAGGATTTTATAGAAATACAGTCATATAGTATGTACTTGTTTGTATCTCTTTTCATTTGCTGAGCATGGTGACGTTTGGAGTTGTCCATGTTGTCGTGGGATGGTGAGCAGTGTTGCGTTGTGTGAACATACCCAGCATGTTCATCTGCTTTGCTCTTGATGGGTGCCTGGGCTGATTCCGTTTCTGGCTCTTATGACTCAAGTGGCGATGAACATTCTTGCATGGGTCTTTCTGGGGACAAACACAGGAATTTCTTTTGGGTAAAATGCCTAGGAGTGGAATTGCTGAGGGAGGTGTGTGTTTAGGAAACTCCACCTGGTTTTCCAGGGTGGTTGTGCCGCTCGTGACTCTGACAGGCATCACATGAGAGTCCCTGTTGTCCTGCATCCTAGCAACACTGATGGTTTTCTTTATCATTTTAGCCACTGTGGTAAGTCTTGAATTAAGATACGGTGAGACCGAAGAACTTTGCTCTTCTCTCGTGAGATTGTTTTCGCTATTCTAGGTTTGGTGCTCTGCTGTATCAATGTTAGAGTTTCATGGAAACTTGTCAATTTCCATGACAAAGCCTTTGGGGACTTGTGATTGGGATTGTATTGGATCTGGGTATCAGTTTGGGAAAAATTGACAATTTTTTATTTGCCAACTTATAAATATGGCATGTCTCCCAATTTATAGGTGCTCTTTAATTTGTCTCAGCCATGTTTTGTCATTTTTGTTAAATATATTTCTAATATTTTGGCTTTTTATTATATTGTAAATGGAAATTTTAAAATCTCGCTTTCAGTTTACAACTACTATATAAACATTCATTTGATTTTTAAAAATTTGACATATCTGTGACTTTACTGAATTTGCTTTTTCTAGTTGGTTGGTTGTGTATTTCTTTATTTTCTGAGAATTTTAAAATTGAGAATAAATACTGATTTTTTTTCCTTTTTTCCTCACATTTTTCCTCACATTTTTTAATTATGAAAATTTTAAACATACAACTAAGTTGAAAAAATTATTCAGTGAATGTTTATAACCCACTAAAAAGAATGTCTTTTTTTTTTTTTTTTTGGAGATGCAGTCTCGCTCTGTCGCCCAGGCTGGAGTGCAGTGACGCGATCTTGGCTCACTGCATGCTCCGCCTCCTGGGTTCACGCCATTCTCCTGCCTCAGCCTCCCAAGTAGCTGGGACTACAGGCGCCCGCCATCACGCCCGGCTAATTTTTTGTATTTTTAATAGAGACGGGGTTTCGCCGTGTTAGCCAGGATGGTCTCGATCTCCTGATCTTGTGATCTGCTTGCCTTGGCCTCCCAAAGTGCTAGGACTACTGGTGTGAGCCGCTGCGCCCGGCCAGCTTTTTTCTTTTGATGTAAAATTTCCTAACAATGCAATGTGCTGATCTTAAATACTGCAACCAGTTGCTGAGCTAAATAAATGCATATACCTGGGTAACCTAAAAGCTTATCAAGCTGGAAAGCTGTCAGTCTCCCCAGAAAGTTCATTCATGTTCCTTCCCAGTCAGTTTGCCTCCCACCCTTGTTGTTTGTTGTTGTTGCTTATGCAGTAGTTTTTGTTCTAGAATTTTCTTTTAAATGGGATCATATTACAAAGTATTTTTTGAGAATTTATACCGTAGTTTGGTCAGTCACCTGTTGATGAAAACGTGGGCTGTTTCTAGTTTGGAGCCATTATGAACAGAGCTCCTATAAATATTTTTGTACAAGTCTTTTTGCTGACATGTGTTTTCATTCCTTTGGGGTAATTAGGTTGGGGATTGCTTGGTCACAGGGTAGGTATGTATTGAGTTTTATAAAACGCTGTCAGACCTTTTGCCAAAGTGGCTGTCCTACTTTTAAATCCTATACCAACAATGTATGAATGTCCTAGTTGCTTACCTCAGTGATTTTTTCATTTTAGCCATTGTAATGGGCATGTAGTTGTAACTTATTGTGCTTCTAATTTACATTTCCCTCATGAACGGTGTGATATTCATCACTTCAAATAAACTTTTGATTGACAAGTAAAATATTCATCACTTTTTAATGTGCTCACTACACATTCATATGCTTATTTTAGGGAGCATATGTTCAAATCTTTTGTCCACATTTTAATTATACTTGGTCTTTTCATTATTCTAGAAACTTTTTATAGGTCTTAGGGACTAGGGGCTATTGGGACGAAATGAATATATTTTGCACGTGGCAATGACATGAATTTTGTGGGAATGACATGAATTTTGCGGGACCAGAGCTGGAATGCTGTGATCTGAATGTTTGTGTCCTGCCAAAATTCATATCTTGACACTTGGGGATTAACACAGTGCCATCATGGTACTGGGAGGAGGTTAGGCCATGAGGACGCGGCCATGGGATCTGTGCCCTTAATAAAGAAGCCCAAGAGAGCTTCTTTGTCCCTTCCCCCATGTGAGGACACATGTAAGATACCATCTATGAGGAATGGGCCCTTGCCAGACACCAAATCTGCGGGCACCTTGACCTTGGACTTCCCAGCCTCCAAAACTGTGCACAGTAAATTTCTGTTGTTTATGAATTACCCAGTCTAAGGTATTTTGCTACAGTGGCCCAAGTAGACCAAGACAGAAGTTGGTACTGAGAGTGGGTGTTTCATAGATATCTCCCCATTTATGGCTTGTTCTTACATCTTTCACCATTTTTTAAAAATTATTCTGTCCTCACAGTCTCTTCCCATCAACCTTGTGTTTTTGATGAGAAGTTTAAAATTTTTTTAATGCAGTCTTTTTTAAAATAAATTTTCTTTCTTTCCTAGTTAGTGGTTTTTTGTGACCTGAGGAACTTTTGCCTTCCCCAAAGTCACAAGAATGATGTTGGTTTGCTCTAAAAACGTCATCGCTTCAGCTTTTATTCTTAGGCCTGTAATATATCTTGAATGAACTTCTGTGTATATCGTAGTTTGTGGTTCACTTTGTAACATATGGATATCCAGTATCCCAGCTACATTTTTCAAAAAGACTTGATCAAATAGATTTCTTGGGGATCTTCATAATCAGAAATCCGTTGGGTAATTTAGAATCATAAAGTCTATTTCTCGTGCTCTCTTGTTTCGTTGATGTCTTTGTAGATACTTACACAGGTACTGTTTTTCCTTAAAATCTGTTGCTTTATGATGTTATGTCTTGAAATAGGTTGTATGAGCCCTACTTAGTACTTCTTTTTCAAGATTGCTTTGGATTGCCTTTCAAGTTTGCTGCCGCTTTGGATTGCCTTTCAAGTTTGCTGCCTTTCCTTCTAAATGTTAAAATCATCTTGTTGGTTTCTACATAAAAGCCTGCTGGGATTATTTTTGGGAATGTGTTGTATCTATAGATGCATTTGGGGGAAATTTTATATTAATATTTGCTCTTTTAATTTGTAAACATGAACTGTCTTTACATTCATTTAGGCTTTTAATTTCTCAGCAGTATTTTATTGCATCTATTGAAATACAGCTCTTCTCTTTTATTCTTATAGTATGAGGGATTATATTGATTTTGTAAACCTTGCATTTCTGGGATAAACCGCATTTAATCATGACATTTTAATTGTTTATATCTTTGAGGTCAGATTGTTAATACTTTCATATGGATTTTTGTACTATTCTTGAGGGATATTGGTCCATAATTTACTGTTTTTATTTACCTCTTTTTTTAAGATTATGTTGGCTTCATAAAGCAAAGTAGGAAATAGTCTCTCGTTTTCTGAAATGATTTCTATAAAATTGGTATTTTTTTCCCTCAAATGTTTGATAGAATTCACCAGCGAAGCCATCTGCGGTTTGGGTGTGTGTGTGTGTGTGTGTGTGTGTGTGTGTGTGTGTGTGTGTGTGTGTGTGTGTGTAGAGGTTTGGGAGAAATTTGTGTATGTGTAACATTTTAATATATTATAAATAATATGTTACTGTGTATTATATATAATTTTATATGTGTAAAATAGCCATATGTGTATATATTCATAATTTTGTTTCATCTTGGTATCAGCTTTGGTAAGTTGTATTTATCAAGAAACGTGTCTGCTTTTAAGATGGTGAATTTATTGGTATAATGTTTTTCGTAATATTTTGTCGTTTTAATGTCTGTAGGCTCTGTAGTGTTATTCCGTTATATTTCGATATTGGTCGTGTGTGTTTTATTTCCAGACTGTTGTGACTTAGGGCTGTATCAATTTAAAATTCCAGAGAAGCATTCTTTTGGCTTTTTAATGTTATTTTTTATTGCTCTTCTAATTTATTTCTGTTCCTAATTATTTCCTTGTTTCTACTGGTTTGGGTACAGTTTATTTTTCTAGTTTTTCAAGTAGAAACTTAGATAATTATTTTTTTCTAGGGTAAACATTTAAAGGCACCCAATTCCCTGTAAACATTGCCTTAGCTGTATCCCGCAATATTTTCTAATATTTTTTGTGTGATTTCTTCTTTGACTCATGGTTTATTTAGAAAAATTTACTAATAGCTTATTTATTTCTAGATATGATATTGTTGTTGCTGTCTAACTCCCCTGCAGTCAGAGAACATAACCTGTAAGATATTCATTCACTCTTTTAAAATTTTTATTGAGACTTGTTTTATGGCTTACCAAGGGGTCTGTCATTGTGAATATTTCAAGTGATTTAAGAATATATATTCGACAGTTGGATATAACATTTTGTAAATATCACTTAGTTTAATGTGAATAAGAGTGCTGTTGAAGTCTTTAGTGAATTATATATCAATTACTAAAAGAGGGATGTTAAAGTTTTCAACTGAGTTTGTAGATTACTTTCTCCCTTAAGTTCTGTCAGTTTTCTTTTGTATATTTTGAAGCTGTTGTACTAAGTGAATACACATTTAGGGTTGTTATAGAATCTTAATGAATCGAGCTTATAATGAAGAAATGTCCCTGTTTATGTCTCATAATGCTTTCTTAGAGTTTACTTCGGTAAACACCAGCATTAAGAAAAAATAAATTTAGTTTCATGAGTCTCATCTAAGAGTAATTATAATATTCCCATTTCTTTTTTGTGGTGGTTTTGTTTTGTTTTGTTCTGTTTTGTTTGAGACAGAGTTTCGCTCTTGTTACCCAGGCTGGAGTGCAATGGCACCATCTTGGCTCATTGCAACCTTGGCCTCCCAGGTTCAAGCTATTCCCCTGCCTCAGCCTCCCATGTAGCTGGGATTATAGGAGCCTGCCACCATGCCCAGCTAATTTTTTGTATTTTTAATAGAGACGGGGTTTCACCGTGTTGGCCAGGCTGCTCTTGAATTCCTGACCTCAGATGATCTGCTCGCCTCAGCCTCCCAAAGTGCTGGGATTACAGCAGCACTGTAAGTGGTGTAAGCCACCGCGCCCAACCTTGTGGTTTTAATAGAGCTTTTTTTTTTTTTTTTTTTAAAAAGAGTAGTTTCAAATTCTCAGCAAAATTAGGCTGAAAAATAGATTTCCCTATACCCCCTCCCGTGTCCCTACACACACATAGCTTCCCTCATTATCAGCATTCCCCACCAGAGTGATACAGCTGTTACACTTGATGCATCTACATTGGCACATCATCACCCCAAGTCCTTAGTTTACATCAGGATTCACTCTTGGTGCTATGCATTCTATGGGTTAGACAAATGTATCAACATGGATCTGCCATTGTAGTATCATGCAGAGTAGTCTCACTGCCCTAGAAATCCTCTGCCTTTATGTTTCCTCCTACCCTCTCTTAGCAACCACGGAGCTTTGTACTGTCTCCATAGTTTTGCCTTTTACAATATGTTCTATAGTTTAAATCATATGGTATGTAGCCTTTTCAGATGAGTGTCTTTTACCTGGCAATATGTTTAAGGTTCCTCTGTGTCCTTTTGTGGCTTGATAGCTCATTTCTTTCTGGTGCAGAATAGCATTTTATTGTCTGGATGTACCACAATGTACTTATCTATCCAGTTACATACTGAATGACATGTTGATGGCGTCACAGGTTTTGGCTATTATGAATAAAGCTGCTATATAAATATTTGTGTGGAAAGTTTTCGTAAGTTTTCATTCATCTCTCTTGGGTAAATACTAGGGAACATGATTGCTGAATCATATGATAAGAGTATGTTTCATTTTGTAAGCAACTGCCAAACTGTTGTCCAAAGTGGCTGTGCTATTTTGCTTTCCATCCAACAGGGAGCGAGCATTTCTATTGCTCCACATCCTCGTCAGCATTTGCTGTTGTCGTGTTCTGGATTTTGGCCATTCTAATAGCTGTGTAGTGGTATCTCAGTGTTGTATTAATTGCATTTCCCTAGTGACCTATTATGTGGCGCATCTTTTCATACATTTATTTGCCATCTGTACATCATCTTTGGTGAGATGTCTTTTGCCCATTTTTAAATCAGTTTCACTTTTTGAGTTTTAAGATATCTTTATTTTGGTAACAGCCGTTTGTCAGATAAGTCCTTTGCAAATATTTTCTCTCAGTTTGTGGTTTGTCTTCTCGTTCTCTTGAAACACCATCTTTTAAATTGTTATTTACATAGCATTTTCTTTTACCATTCTTTTATTTCTGACTTATCTGTGTCTTTTTATTTGTGTGGCATCCTTTGTAGATAGCATGTACTTGGCTTGTGTGTGTGTGTGTTTTTTTTTAATCCATTTTGATGATTTCTGCCCTTTCAGTGGCGCACTCAGTCCACTTACATTTAGTGTAATTGTTGATAGCGTTTGATTTAGGTCTAGTGTTTTTTTTTTCTAGTTCTCTTTTTTTGTTTTTTGTTCCTCTGTTCCTCTTTTCTGCTTTCTTTGGGGTAATAACATTATTGAAATTTGACATTTCATTATAATTCTCTACTGGCTTTTAGTTATACTTGTTTATATTATTATGATTTCTGTTTTTGCCTTTTTTTTAAGTGCTTGTTGTAGAGTAGTGCTTCTGAGTAATCACTTAGGCTCAGCATTGAATGGGAACTTATTTGAAACATGAATTACCAGGCTGCATCCTGGGCCTCAGAAATTCTGGGGGAAAGACCTGGCATTTCATGGTTTAAATAAAGGTATCAGACGCTTCTGAAATGCATGATAAAAATCTGTTGTACCACCTTATGTAAAACAGAAGAATCTTGTACCGGTATCATTCAATTGAGTTTTCTTGTTTATGCTATCGTTATGTATTTTCTGTCTACATGCGATAAGCCTCACAATAGTGTTTTTGGGATTTTGCATGAAGCATTATTACACTGTCTTACAAAATTAAGAGAAACAAAAAATGACTATTTATATTTATTCACAATTTCCGGTTCTCATTCTTGCTGTGTATCTCAGGTATTCACAGTTTCCGGTTCTCATTCTTGCTGTGTATCTCAGGTATTCACAATTTCCGGTTCTCATTCTTGCTGTGTATCTCAGGTTCCATCTGGTAGTACCATTTTGCTTCAGCTCAAATAATTTTCGTTAGTTTTCTCATGATCGAAATCGTTGGGAGATGATTCTCCATAGGTCTCCTGCATTTCTGCACCTTTTGTGAGCAGTGCACTGGCTGCGTTTCTTCTAGACTACCCTTTCACGGACATTCATAGAGAAGACAGAAGTCATTTCTCCTGCCAGAGGCTGCAGCAGGCATGCTCACTATCCATCATGAAAGTTTGCCTTTTTAAGCTCAGGGTTCTGCTGCTGTGACATCGTCCATTGCACGCAGAGGTGTCATCCTCTGGGAACTGAGGAGCAGGAACATGCTGGTACCCTGGCTTACTGCGCTTGCTCCTGGTTCACTTTGATCCATGACTCAAGAGTCGCTTGCCTTCCGTGAGCTTTCTTGAGACTGCGGCAAGCTCACTTGTTAGCTTCTGTCTTCCTTGTGGTTTTTCTCAAAGAGGAGGATGGGAGTCTCATGGATCAGTTGGTGAGATTTGAGGAAAATCTATGGGAATTTTAGCTGACGTGGTGACCAAATTGTCATCCTAGTGATAAATGGTCCTCCACTTTGCTGCCTGCTAATGAGGGGAGATTGGGGAGATGGTTTTAAACACAGCTGCCCAAACAATGCCCTGGTTATTGCTAACTCTTCTCTGGGTGGGAGGACATCTTCACCCTTTGGTGGGCAGATGGTTCTGACCCTTTTCAAAAGTCAAAGGAGAGAAATTGATAACCACCAGGGGTGGAAAGCAGGCAAAGTGTTTGAACTGAATGCTGGCTGGTTCTTTTGGGAGAAGAAAGGGTGGGACTTGTTAAGGCAGGAGGCTAACAGCTAGGTTGTCCCATGGTTGGCTCTTCCAGCACTGGTCCTGCCAACCTTAGATGCGCTGGGAGATGGCAGTAAAAGGCTCAGTGATTTTTGCAGTGAATCCTGGCTGCTTTAGGGATGTGTAACCCTCTCAGGGAGATTACCCTGACATAGACAAACACCTGTGGGAAAATGTTAATGTCTAATAAGACATTGACTAGTATTCCAGCTCTTCCTGCCCCAGATGAGGGTTCCAGTGCTAATGACGATGACCCACTGGAGAGTGAGAAATTTAACCCAAACAAGTTGACTTAAATTCTTGCCATCCGCTCCACTGCTCTGGGAAATTCTCCCCTGGCCCTTATTAAAGCCACGTGATAACCCGTGAGATGTCACCATGACTGTGGGGCCCAGATTGGTCAACATGGAGGACATAATCAGTCTGTGAAAGCGACCTAAAATTGCCTTTGTCCCTTTTGCATCTGGCCCTTGCTTACAGAAGGGCTGGATATGAGTAGGGTATCATTGGTAAACAGGTGAAAATAGCTCCCAAAATAGGAAACAACAATTTTGTCCTGGTGGAAGGAGAGCAACAATGCTAGTACCTAGGGAAATGGGGAGTGCATTATACCTTGGGAAGTTCTGGGACAGGGAACATTAATGATCCATGTCATTCAGAACCACCCCTAGAGCCTTCCTCAGGGATGAAAAAGCCCTGGTGTGGTTCTCCCAGATTTTTGCAAGAGACCTAAGTGAAGCTTTTGGATCTGCCATTCCTCCTTGCCAGACCACTCTGATGACGATTTGGTGCATTCCTTTGACCCATGCTGAGAATTCTGTCAGAAGCAGCAGTGGATGGTGCCAGCTCCTGCACCTGCCACGCAGAACACCTGCTAGCACCTCTGGCTGTCTGCCCACTCATACTCATGGCCATGGCACAGATGAGTGCCACCTGACTGATGGAGCAGGCAAACAGGATAGATTGGACTGACCGCTGTCAGGCAGTTCCTCCAAAAACAAGGGCAAGACTCAATGATTGAACTGAACTGTAGACTTTTAAGAGCTGTGGCCATCTAGAAAGCTATGTTGAAGGCACTGTCAGCCTGTGCCCCTGTGATGCAGGGCTTGCTGGTAATTGTAAGCAGCACTTTTCAGGACCAGTGCAACACTGAGACTGCACTCTCCCTGTGTGAAGAACATATCTTCCTCCTAGAATCATGGTGACTTGCACCTTAGCAGTGATCATCAGAGAACCTTGAGTATGTAAAGAAAAAAACTACATTAATTAGATCCCGTAGTCCTCATAGAACAGCGGCGAATTCTCCAATATGAGGCTCCCCTTGAGTATCTGGGGCAGCTCCCCAGAGGGATCATTGACCCACCGTGTGTGTGCATCCTACAGGTAGCTTACCCCACTGTGAGAGCCGTAGACATGGTGGTAGGAAATTTGTCTGTGACGTTCTCTGAAGTGATCCATAAAAGCATCTGGAAACATCCATTAATGGATGATAGGATTGCTGTAGATTTCCTTCTTTCGGCCAAGACAGAGTTCATGCAATTGCTAACACATCCTGTATTATCCGTGTCAGTGGCCCCAACCGAAAGGAAATGTCCATTCAGAAGCTTCTGGAGAAAGCCACATGGCTTGCTAAGGTGGACCCTGATATTTTATGGTATTGCTTTAGCTGGCTGGGTCCGGGATGCTGGGAAGCATGGTTAAGGTCAGGATTTTAGTTCGGCTCATCATGATGCTTGGAGTCCTTGTTGATAGCAGCTTTTATTAAATGTGTGAGACAAATTGAGTGGATTTGGTTCCGGCCTATATTAGATTGATCAGAGTGGCTAATGGAGTGGATACTCAGAGGGAAATTTGCTAGAATCCCAGACAGTGTAAATGTAAGGAGTGAGTCTTGTTGGGAGAGAGTTCTCCAGGGATCTCTTGCATTTCTGTATGTCTCTGGAAAAGAGAGTGAGTGCGTTTGTTGTGGACTGTCTTTTCAGTAGTGTTGGTGTAAGCAGTTAGCCTTGGAGATAGATAGTGTCTCCAGGCCGTAGGGTAAGTTTGTTTACTGCGTGATGGGGGTGGGCAGTCATGCCCGTTATAAACATTTGGGATCCCCAAGCTCAGGGATCCTTTCTTGTAATGTAACCTACTGTTTCAGCAGTTTTTACCTGACTGTCTTTGTATTGCCCTGTAGGAATTGCGGACTTAGGTAACCGGTACAAGCAGTACTAATAGACTGACAGCTGCTACTACTATGAGTAGAAGAGCGGTAGTCCCCGTTTACCCTTTAAGCTTTCAGTTTCCACGGTTTCACTTACCCGTATTCAACCATGCCCTAAAAATGTTAAATGAAAAATTTTGGAAACTACTTATAATTTTTTTTAATTTGAGACAGGGTCCCACTCTGTTACCCAGGCTGGAGTGCAGTGATGTGATCACAGCTCACTGTAGCCTAGACCTCCTTGGCTCAAGTAATCCTCCTACCTCAGCCTCCCAAGTAGCTGGGACTACAGGTGTACTGCATACTATGCCCAGCTCATTTTTTTATATTTTGTAGAGATAGGGTCTTGCTGTGTTGCCCAGGCTGGCCTCAAACTCCTAGGTTCTAGCAGTGCTGCCACCTCAGCTTCCCAAAGTGCTGGGATTACAGACGTGAGCCACTACGCCCAGCCAATTCATTATTTTAACTTGTGTACCCTTCTGAGTAGGGTGATGAAATTTTATGTTGTCCTGACGTGTCTTGCCCAGGACATGAATTTTCCTTTGTTCGGCGTCTGGATGCTGTAAATGCTACCACCTCATTAGTTACTTAGTAGCTGGTTCAGTTATCAGATGGATCAGAGTGCGTATAGGACTGGGTTTTATCCGAGGTTTCAGGCGTCGGCAGGGGTTCTTGGAGTATATCCCCCACTGATAAGGGGAGACAGACTGTTTCTCTGATGAGGACTCATGTCTTCTGCCAGCATCCATGAAAATGTCAAAAACAAGTTATAGCTTGGTAGTTTGCAAGCAGGTGAAATCTCAGACCTTTTAAGTTTCCTGACAGGTCTCTTGCAAAAAGTTCTTTTAGCTCTTACTCATCTGAAAGTGTCTTTATTTCACTTCCTCCTTTCTTTAAACTGCTTTTTTGAAATTAACTCACGTACCAGTTTAACCATTTAAATTATAGATCAGTGGCTGTTAACATGTACTGTTTTGTATCCATCACCACAGTTGAGTTTAGAACATTTTCATCACCTCAGAAAGAAATCTAGTAGCCGTTAGCTATCATCTCCCTATTTACCCCTATTACCTTCCCCCCAGCCCTAAGCAGCCACTAATCTGTTTTCTGTCTCTGTAAGTGTCCTGGTGGAAGGAGAGCAGCAATGCTAGTATCTAGGGAAGGGCGGAGTGCATTACACCCATTCTGGTTATTTTTTATAAATGGCATCATATATGTGACTGGCTTCTTTTACATAGTGTAGTGTTTTTAAAGTCCATCCATGTTGTTGTATGTATCAGTACGTCATTCGTTTTTGTGGCTGAATAATATTCTGTAGTATAGATATGTCACATTTTGTTATTTATTCATCAATTAGTAGACATTTGGATTGTTTCTACTTTTTGACTATTATAAACAGTGCTGCTGTGAACATTCTTGTATAAGTTTTGGTGGGGACAAGTTTTCTTTCTCTTGGGTAGATACCTAGGAATGGAGTTGCTGGGTCATATGATAACTCTAATTATTGGAGGAACAACCAGACTGTTCTCGGATGTGGCTGCACCATTTTACATTACCACAAGTAGTACATGACAGTTCCCATTCCTTTCCACCCTCACCAGGACTTACCCTTTTTATTTATTTATTTATTTATTTTTTATTTTTATTTTTTATTTTTTTGAGACGGAATCTCGTTCTGTCACCCAGGCTGGAGTGCAGTGGCATGATCTCCACTCAACTGCAAGCTCCGCCGCCTCCCGGGTTCACGCCATTCTTCTGCCTCAGCCTCCCGAGAAGCTGGGACTACAGGCACCCGCCACCACGCCGGCTAATTTTTTGTTTTTTTTTTTGTATTTTTAGTAGGGACGGGGTTTCACCATGTTTGCCAGGATGGTCTCGATCTCCCGACCTCATGATCCGCCCGCCTCGGCCTCCCAAAGTGCTGGGATTACAGGTGTGCGCCACCGCGCCTGGCCTATCGTTTTTATTACAGCCATCCTACCGGCTGTGAAGTGCACCTCACTGTGGTTGTGATATGCATTTCCCCGATGGCTAATGATGTTGGGCATCTTTTCATGCGCTTTACTGGTCCTTTGTGTATCTTTTTCAGAGAAATGTCTATTCAGATCCTTTGCCGTTGTTAAGCTGGGTTGTCTTTTTATTGTTGAACTGTAAAACTTTATATGTTTGATATAAGTCCCTTATCAAAAAAATTTTTTCCTCCCATTCTCTAGGTTGTTTTCTCACTTTCTTGGTGGTATTCTTTGAAACACAGAAGTTTTTAATTTTGATGTCTAGTTTAATCCACTTTTTTTCTTTCGTGACCATTACTTCTGGTGCCGCATCCGAGAAATCACTGCCTAAAGTCACAACAAATTACACCGCTATATTCTTTTAAGAATTTTATAATTTTCACTCTTTCTTGTAGATCTCTGATCAACTTAATGTATGGTATGAGGTGTAGAGGTCCAACTTGCCTCTTTGGCATATGGATATCCAGTTGTCCCAACATTGTTTGTTAAAAAGATTATTCTTTTCCCCATGGAATGGTCGTGGCACTGTTGTCCAAAATATTTGACCATATATAGGGGAGTTTATTTCAGGGCCCTCTCTTCCATTAGGCTATGTCTGTAGTTCCATGTTGCCAATTTCATAGTGTATTAATTACCATAGCTTTGTATTAAGTTGAAACCAGTTAATGTGAGTTCTTCAACTTTTTCTTTTTGAAGATTTTTTGGGCTGTTCTCAGACCTTACCAATTCCATGTGAATTTTGGGATTAGCATGCTAGTTTCTAAAAGAAAATAACTTAAATGTTAATAAGAGTTACATCGAATCTGAAGATCAATTTGGAGAGTTTTATGGTATTAACAGTATTAAGTCCCCTGATCCATGAACATGGAATGTCTTTCCATTTAATTACTTTTTTCAATAATGTTTTATAGTTTCCACTTTATAAGTTTTACACCTCTTTTACTCCTGTTTTTTTCTTTTTGATGATATTATAACTGAGACTTTCTTAATTTCATATTCAGTTTGATCATTGCTACTGTATAGAAATAAAATGCAATTATTCCATTTTAAAAATTGATTTTGTATGTTGATTTGTATCTTGCAATCTTGGTGAACTTCTTTGTTCTAATAGTTTTTAATGGACTCCTTAAACTTTTCTATATAGAAGAGTATGTCATATGCAAATAGCAATAATTGTACTTCTTCCTTTCCAATTCAGGTATCTTTGTATTTCTTGTCCAATCACTCAGCCAGAGCTAGCTAGAACTCCAGTACAATGTTGCATAGAAGCGGCAAGAACAAACATCGTGTTTTTCTGATCTTACGGGGAAGCTTTTAGTCTTACAGTATTGAGCGTGATGTTATTTGTGTGTTTTTCGTAGATTCCCTTTATTAAGTTGAGGAAGTTCCCTCTAGTTTATTGACTTCTTTTTTTTTTTTAAATCATGAAGAGGTGTTGAATTTTCTCAAGTGTTTTTCCTACACCTATTGAAACAATATGTGATTTTTCCCCCTTTATTCTATTGATGTGGCATATGAACATTAATTGACTTTCACATATTAAACCAGCCTTGCATTTTTGGAATAAATCCTTCTTGGTCATGGTCATATTTATATATTACAAAATTCAATTTGTGAATGTTTTGTTGAGGATTTTTTGTGTCTATATTCATAAAAGAGGTATAGGCCTATAGCTTTCTTGTGATGTCTTTTGTTTTGGTATTGGGTAAATAGTGGCCTCGTAGAAAGTGTGGTAAATTGTTTTCTCTTCCAATTATTGGAAGAGTTTATGAAAAACTGGTACTAATTATTTAAAATTTTGATAGAATTCACCAGTGAAGCTATGTAATCCTATGCTTTTCTTTAAGGGAGATTTTGATGATCAGTCTTATATAGGTCTATTTAGATGTTCTTAATTCAATTTGACTAGTTTGTATCTTTCTAGGAATTTGTTTATTTCATCTGAGTTGTTAAAATTATTGGCATATAGTTGTTCATAGTATTTTAATTTTTTATTTCTATATGGTTTGTAGTAATGTTCCCTCTTTAATTCCTGGTGTTAGAAATGTGGATGTTCTGTTTTTCTTAATCAGAATAACTAAAGGTTTGTCTATTTTGTTAATTTTTTTAAAAGAAACTTTTGGTTTTGTTGCTTTTAAAATATTGTTTTTCAGTTTATTAAGTTCTAAATTCTGTTTCTTTTCTTCTGCTTGCCTTGGGTTTAGTTTCCTTTTTTGCCAGTGTCCTAAGATACAGGTTCAGGTTACTGATTTGAGGTCTTCTTTTTAGTGTGGGTGTTCACTGGTAGAAATTTCCCTCCCGTCACTGCTTTTGCTGAATTCCACAAGTTTTGGTATGTTGTGTTGTTTTCATTATCTCAAAGTTTCTAACTTCTCTTAAGACATTTTGGGGGGAGGTGGCCCGTTGATTATTTAGCATGGGTTAATTTCTGCATATTTATGAATTTTCCCAACTTCTTTGTTATTTTCAGTATCATCCCCATTTGCAGATAGAATTTGCATGATTGCAATCCTTTTAAATGTACTGAGCTTATCTTAAGACTTAGCATATGGTCTGTGCTGGCGAGTGTCCTGTGTGTGCTTGAGAAGAATGTATACTCTGCTGTTGCTGGGTGAAGAGTTTCCTTCTTGTCAGACTTGTATAATGTTTCCATCGCAGGAATTAATGGAGCAGTTTGCCTGCCCCGGATGTGTTATTGCTCCTTCACAGTCTGATGCTGAGATCGCAAGCTATGGCTGCCTGCCGGTTAACTCAAAAGATGGTTTTCATACCTTTTTTCTTTCTCTTTTTTTTTTTTTTTTTTTGAGACGGAGTCTCGCTCTGTCCCCCAGGCTGGAGTGCTGAAGCTCGATCTTGGCTCACCACAACCTCCACCTCCCGGTTCAAGTGATTCTCCTGCCTCAGCCTCCCGAGTAGCTGGGACTACAGGTGTGCACCCCCTTGCCCAGCTAATTTTGTGTATTTTTAGTAGAGACGGGGTTTCACCATGTTGTCCAGGCTGGTCTTGAACTCCTGACCTCGTGATCTGCCCGCCTCAGCCTCCCAAAGTGCTAGGATTACAGGCTTGAGCCACCGCGCCTGGTCCACATTTTTTTTTACTAGCTGAAAAACATCAAAAGAATAATAATATTTCATGATGTGCGACAGATAAAATTCAAATTTTAGTGTCCATAGGTAGAGGGGTTTTTGTTTTTGTCTTTAATGCCATTTCGTTCATTACATATTGTGTCTGGCTACTTCCTTGCTACAGGAACAGGGTTAAGTGATTGGGAGACCAGATGGCGCATAAGCCTAAGACATTTACTCTTTGGCACTTTATGTAAAGTTTGCCAACTCCTGGTCTAATATGTCCACTATGACTTTGTTATGTATACTCAGTCTGGCCAGTGAGTATGCCTAACACGGAGCACACACCTACCCTTAGCTGTGGAGGCTACTGTTGCTCTTCCTCTTTGCTCAATTTCCTGGGGAGGGAGGGGCAGGATCTGCGTGGGGCCTGGCAGCTGTAGGTCCCCAGGGATGCTGGCCCTGGGGGGACCAGTGGTACATGGTTAAGGAGGGAGGGGAAAGAAATGCACTGTGCTCCACCAGACTCCTGCCTCGGCTCTAAGGACACGGAGGAAAGCAAACAGGCGTACTCTGGTTTAGTATACTGCCCGCTTCTGGAGCGGAAATTGGGCAGGAGGAGGGGGGAACATTAAACATAGCTTTCCTACAAGACATAATCTCTTTGCCCCTTTTCATTTAAAACTCTTAAACTATTTCTGCAGAAACATCGTTATATGGACTTTTCCAGAAGCATGTCTTTTACTTACATTGAAATACACCCTCATACACAACTATTCACAAGTGAAAGAGCAGGGGAAACATGACTTTCGAAAGCTTTCCCTGCTCTGATGTGGCCTGCGTGGCCTCGCACTTGCTGACCTGACATTAATTACTGAATGTGGAGATCTGTCAGACGTGAAATCGGCCCTGTGATGAGCTAAGATCTTTCTGTTCCTAATCCTTTTTGCTCGGAAGCAGTAATATATCTTTAGTTTTAGGGCTGTTCAGTAGTTAACGGCTTCAATTTTCTGTATCTTAGGTAGATAAACTGGAGAGTTTTTTGTTTCTTTGAGAGTAGATGAAATGATGGGGATTGGAGTATTCTCCCGTTCTCTACGATCATCTGCACTTCTACTCATTAGGCTCAAGTATTTGGGGATGTTAGAGAACCAGGCATGCCATTGTGTAGTCCGACCTACCTCTAACTGCCAGAAATGTACTGATATTCTTAATAATTGATAGGCTCAGACCTTGCATTCTTAATTAAAGAGCCACTCCGTGACTGTAGGCCTCTGCCCACAAGATACAGAGTCACATACTGCCCCCAGGATGCAGGCTGATGCTTTTATATTAACTGCAGATGTAACAGCAGATTCTAGGTGTTTCTCCTGGAAATGTAACAACAGATTCTAGGCGTTTCTCCAGTAACGTATGGAGGCACTATGTCAGATAATTCCTGTTCATGTGAATTGTGGAAGATCTCGCTTCGATTTGCACTTCGGATGTCAAGGTAGTAGAATTTGTCACAGTCATAAAACATGCTTACAAGGCAGGGTTGTGTGAATTGACAAATTTGATCCAGAATGTATTGGTCATCCATTTCAACGATTAACAGCACCTCCATTGAAAGATGTTAGTGTAAAATTAATTAAAACCAAGATTTGAAAATAATAATCCGATCACTCTAGACTGTTTTGTTACAATCAAGTGTGATGTTCTCTGTTGACCTTTTTAGTTTTAATTGAGTGCTTCTGAATGATACAGATCATATGTTTCTTTGATGGCAGTGTCACACCGCAGAAGGTTCTCAGCCCCTGGTAGCTCGTTGCTGTCACCACTCCAGGCTGTTGCTTGGGTGTCTGCTGCTGGTACCCTGGGATTACCAGGCACAGCTGCAGATGCCTCGAGCTGCTCCAGCCATGAGTATGGAAACCAACTCGCTGGTCAGGCTTCAACACAGAAATAACAGAGAGCCCCTTCCAGTCACAAGAACCATAAGTCACCTAATGCATATCCACACGTTCTCAGCATAAAAATGTTGTGTCTTGTTTGACTGACTTTCAGGGAAATTGCTTACACCCCAAATGGCCTATTACTGTTTTATTGGGGTTGGAGAAGAGATCATTTTTATAATCTTTTGTGGTTTTTGCTATTTTTGATGTTTCCTAATTAAACTTGGACTTTTACCCCAAATTTTGATTTTTTAAAAACTATTTTTTTCCTTTTATAAACAGGTTGAAAGGATTGTTGACAAAAGGAAAAATAAAAAAGGGAAGACGGAGTATTTGGTTCGGTGGAAAGGCTATGACAGCGAGGACGACACTTGGGAGCCGGAGCAGCACCTCGTGAACTGTGAGGAATACATCCACGACTTCAACAGACGCCACACGGAGAAGCAGAAGGAGAGCACGTTGACCAGAACAAACAGGACCTCTCCCAACAATGCTAGGAAACAAATCTCCAGATCCACCAACAGCAACTTTTCTAAGACCTCTCCTAAGGCACTCGTGATTGGGAAAGACCACGAATCCAAAAACAGCCAGCTGTTTGCTGCCAGCCAGAAGTTCAGGAAGAACACAGCTCCATCTCTCTCCAGCCGGAAGAACATGGACCTAGCGAAGTCAGGTATCAAGATCCTCGTGCCTAAGAGCCCCATTAAGAGCAGGACCGCAGTGGACGGCTTTCAGAGCGAGAGCCCCGAGAAACTGGACCCCATCGAGCAGGGTCAGGAGGACACAGTGGCACCCGAAGTGGCAGCAGAAAAGCCTGTCGGAGCTTTATTGGGCCCCGGTGCCGAGAGGGCCAGGATGGGGAGCAGGCCCAGGATACATCCACTAGTGCCTCAGGTGCCCGGCCCTGTGACTGCAGCCATGGCCACAGGCTTAGCTGTTAACGGGAAAGGTGAGTGTCTAGGGAGCTGCCTCCGGCTCCGTGGTGATCCCAGAGGGTGTGGGTCCTTCTCTAGAGATCAGGCCTCGAGCTATGGAGCGTCCGGGGATTCTCGCAGCATCTGCTGGAGACTTGCAGAGATTTTGCCAGCTTCTCCTTTCTTCGCTTGAAGCCTTTGGTATTTCTCTTAATTCGGCACTAGTTGTCTCTGTGTAATTCGCCATCCACAGACTGTGCTACCACACTGACTTGCTTTAAACAGTATCTCCCTCTAACTAGGTTATTAGGGGAGTAAGTTTTTACAGCAAGTTTCTGAAGCTGTATACCTTTCTTCACCTCTTAAGTGCTGAGTCTTGTCTCGTGTTAAGCGTTTTCTTCTAAGTGTGGCCAGCGTTGATATAGAAGTGCTGGTTCTTATTTTGCTCATCCGTTTGAATACCCAGGAATGCCTTTCAGTGGGGGCACTGCTAACCCATTAGGACCTTTGGGAGCCAGGCTCGTTTCTCTGTTTTGATCGGCAGTGCAGGTGCCATTGCTCCCCCTGTCAGAGCCCAGTCTGCCTGGCACCGGTGGTGTCCTCTGTTTTACTCTCACACCCAGCCCTGCTCCTGAGTTCTGCAGCTGCCTTGGTTGTGCCGTGACCTGTCCATCTCCCAGGACAGCACAACTGGGAGTTCACACAGGTGGCTTCCTTCTCCTCACTTGCCATGCTGTGCTGGCCACAGTTTTCTCTTACAAGTCCTCATGACTTCTCACCTGCTGGAGCTTTCTAATAGGGCTTCCTGCTTCCTGCTTCTTGACAGCTCCCATCCCTTTTCGGTCATTCTTGGACGAGAGTGGTGTCCACTGGTACCTCCACCCCATTGCCTTCAGTAGCAGGTGTGCCCTGTGTGTCTGCGACCCGGCCCTCCCCTGCCCTCTGGCTCCCTCTCTCTGTCAGCACCAGGGCCGCACGTTGTCCCGTCTTCTCCATCTGCTCAGGGACCCCCCACCACCTGGCCCTCTCCTCTCTCTCCTTTCTGAGTTGTAGTCTTAAAATTGCCTCTTTAGCCGGGCACGGATTGCTCACGCCTGTAGTGTCAGCACTTTGGGAGGCCGAGGAGGGCAGATCGCTTGAGGTCAGGAGTTCGAGACACCAGCCTGGCCAACATGGTGAAAACCTGTCTCTACTAAAAATACAAAAATTAGCCAGGTGTGGTGGCGTGCACCTGTAATCCCAGCTACTCAGGAGGGTGAGGCACGAGAATTGCTTGAACCCAGAAAGCAGAGGTTGCAGTAAGCTGAGATGGTGCCTTTGCACTCTAGCCAGGGTGACAGAGTGATTCTCCGTCTCCCCCCCTAAAAAAAAAAAATTGTCCCTTTACCTGTGTTTGTCTCCCCCAGCCCAAGCTCAGTAGAATAATAGCAAACAAAATACAATGGTGTTGGTTTGTTTGGGGAGCTGCTTTCCTCTAAAGAGACGTGGTCACTAAGACATTCTAACCATCCTGCTGTGGTGCATTCAGCAGATTTTCTCCTTGGTCCAGGCCCTTGTGTAGCAAAGAAGTGGAATATGAACTGAAATCTGGGGTTTCCCTTTGACAGGAAGGTGCCATCTTGCCAGTGTTTTTCAGATACACACTTGACCCAAACGGTGCCTTTTCGAGCTCCGTTGGAGCTTGTGAACTTGTTTGCAGGTTTGACTTCCTATGTTGCTGACCTCATGGGGACAGTTTTCTCTTACTTAGTTGTGTGTGAGGAATCAGTGAAGTTCAGAGGTAGAAGGGACTCACTTAATAGCATGCTCTGTTTTGAAGTTAGGGAAGTTGAGTCCAGAGAGAAGGTGATGCTCATGGAGAGAACCGAAGCCCGAAGGGGAACTAGAACGTGTACCTTCGTGCCTCACTGACGTTCTTCCCAGCATTGCTTGTTGCCTCCTGGACAGATAAGCACCTCCGTCTTCATTGATAACTTAGGGGCCAGGCACGGTCCTGGACTGTAGTGCTGCCAAAAAGGATTGACGATGTATAGCCCGTGGGCTTGGCCCTGCCCCGCTCCTGGTTTTGTATGGCCTGAAGGCTCAGAATGGATTTTACATTTCCTAATGTTTGAAAAAAAAATCAAGAGGAATATTTACTAACGTGAAAATATAAGAAATTAAGATTTCTGTGTTCATACATAAAGTTTTATTGGAACACAGCTAACCATCCATTACTATGAATGAATGGAGCTATGCATTCATTTACTTCCACCACCAATCCTGGCTAATTTTTGTATTTTTAGTCGAGACGGGTTTCACCATGTTGGCCAGACTGGTCTCAAACTCCTGGCCTCAAGTGATCCACCTGCCTCGGCCTCTCAAAATGCTGGATTACAGGCATGAGCCACTGCATCTGACCTACTTGGCTACACCTGATCTCAGCTCTTAGGAGGCTGTAGATCTGTGGGCCACCTATTTTGTCCACAAAAGTAGTGTGTGTGTGTGTGTGTGTGTGTGTGTGTGTGTGTGTGTGTGTGTGTGTATATATATAGAGAGAGTGTGTGTGTGTGTACATTTTTTGTTGTGGGAACCCTTGATTTTCAAAACTTTGCGCCAACAGGGTTAAGAGCCGTAGTCGTTACGTCCTGTTTTGGGTGGTCACCACCTCCAGTATGGTCTTGCTGGTTCCCCCTCATGTGTGAGTTCTTTCCAAATGAACTGCAGCCCTCGCCAGATCCACATTCCACTTTCACCACATGTGAAACAATTGGCAGCAAAAACCTTCATTCCTTTATATTTCTTATATAAGGAAGGTAATAGCTTCCATTTAAATGAGGATTTAGTGACTTCCTTTCTAAAAAGCATCCACACGTGTGGCATTGGTTAAACCAAAAGGGACGTGTAAGCATAGAATCTTAAATTATTTTACCTTGTTCTGTGGAGTTGGGAGGTTGGAGTGGGAATGACAGTATTTTTCCAAGGCCCTCACTATCATTTTTCTCCGAGGCTATGATCTCTACCCCTCTCTCACTTCTGCCTGGGCGCTGGTCAGATCAGCCCTGAGCCCTGTATACTACTGAGAATATAGTCTCTAGTTAGAGGAAAATAGAAGCCGTTAGGGACCATTTTTAGGACAGTGGTGAATGACATCCCCTGTGGCCTTGATCTGAATCAGGCTTGCAGATTAACGAGGAGGAGGTCTTTCTGGAGGGAAAGCAACTGCAAAGCTGGTGGAACCCCTGACAGCGGACCTCCTGCGGATTCGGGAGGGTCGGTGCTGTCGCTGCCCTGGTCCCTGTGCAGGGAAGAGCTTTGTTATACTCTCTGCTAGAACGTAAGCTCCAAGAAAGCATTTTGTTTTTCCAGACTAAATCAAACTGTGCCCAGAATGGCACCTGCCGTGTAGTCGGTGCTCTGCAAGTACTTATGGATGGGATGATTCCAGTAGAATGGGTGCGCGTGGAAGACAAGGGTTGTAAGGAGTCATTTGTGGCCTGGATCTCTGGCTCAGAGAGGAGGGAAGGAGAGCAGGAGGGGAGAAATGCCAGAAACACAGACATTTCAGAAAGCCCTCGTTCGCCCTCCGGCACATGCTTCCTGAATGAGAAGCCACGCTGAAGCTCTGTTAGGCTGTTGGTCCACACTCAGACGCTTTTTAAGCAGTTGTTTGCTTTTACTTTCCAGATTAATTTTAGAGCTACGTAAGGAAACGGATTTGTTTTTCTAGAACTAATTGAAGTAGATACTGGTGGAGTCATTGGGAACAAACCATCCCCTATGCAAAACACTGGTCATGTGTGCCGAGGGGATATTTTTGCCACCAAAAACCACAGATACTTGAATATCTGTGAACCCAAAGAAGGAGTGTTTCTGGAGTATTTTCACACACACTCACTTACTTTTATAGAACAACCACATATGTGTTTGCTTTTTAATTATCTTAAGTATGACACAAAGGTTTAAATGATGAATATATTATTTCACTCAGAAATGTGAGAAATTCTAAAATTTAGGTGGTACAGCTTGCTGTCCTCTTTCTGTCTATCCATGTTAATGGTGATTTCTTGCTCCTTTAATTCCCTAATGAATTAATCCTACAAAAGAAGTAATTGCTTTTAAAAACTGGATTATCATGACTTTGCTCTTTCATGAATTCAAACATGTAATTCATCATCATTCCGTAAGTATGAAATTTCAGAAAATGCTAGTAGCAAACTTAAATAGGTATAAACCTTATCAGTGTTGTGACATAGGGTTGGCTTTTGGACTTCATATTGAAGCCGACAGACCTAGTAGGAAAATGACTGAGGAAATATTAATACCTTAGCACACGTTGCATTTCATGAACATTTCAACCAAATAAGCTCCTGAGAGAAAGTGTTCAGGAAAACCTGGCTGCTTCTGAGGAGCTGGAGTGTGGTTTCCTCTCAGTAAGAACGTGAATAGATGATCCGTCTCCCTTTCCTCTGTGATTATCAGGGAAGTGTAAGAGGCACAGCTGCCCTCTAGAAAGAGACCCCAGGGCTTTATAGGGCCTTTTTGATTTAATCTTAGAAATTAGAACTTAACCCCAGGGAAGGTTAAGAAATCAGGAGACCGGGCCAGGTGTAGTGGCTCACACCTATAATCCCAGCACTTTGGGAAGCTGAAGCTGGAGGATAGCTTGAGGCAAGGAGTTCGAGACCAACCTGGGCAGCATAGTAAGACCCTATCTTTATAAAAATGAAAAATATTTTCGTAGGTTTTAAAAATGTGTTTTAAAAAAAAATTATCCAGGCATTGTGACTACATGCTGCCTGTAGTCCCAACTGCTTAAGAGGCTGAGGTGGGAGGATTGCTTGAGCCCAGTAACTCAAGGCTCCAGTGAGCTATGGTGGCACCACTGCACTCCAGCCCGTTCCACAGAGCAAGGCCCTGTTTCAAAAAAAAAAAAACCAAAAAGTTAGCAGACCAGTGCCCAAAGGTAGCAGCTATTCCCTGGAGCCACAGCAGAAAACCTCCACTTGAAAAGAGAAGACATTTGAAGTCAAGTTACAGCAAATTAGAAGTGTGTTTGAGGGGTTGATCAAGAAAGATTGCAGTTTGAAACCCGACAGATGATTGATATGTCCTATATAGTGGGTCCATGCTAGAGGCTTCCACATGTGTTATCTTGCTTATTCTTTTCAAGAGCAAACCCACTTACACAGGGAAAGGGTCCAGAGCTAAAAATCAAATGAGAGAGGAGTAGTCCTTTGAGACAAGCAGATGCACAGCCTCCCTCCTTTCTGAGCATTTAATAGGCATCCTCAGGCAGAATGATGTGATGCCCAGCAGCAGGTGGGTTCCTCAGTTCCTCAGAGTGAGCACAGGGGTCCTCAAACCTGCATGTGCTTAAGAATTCTAGTGCAGAGTTTCAGGCACAGAGCCCCTAGAGATGATGCTCTTGTCCAGCTGGAGCCAGTCTGCTTACTCTCAGGAATCTTTAAAAACATGCGCACCATAATGATTTTATTTTAAAACTTTATAAATGTGCATTATTTTCCAATCATTGATGTTGAACCAAGGCCCTTTCCAAGGGAGTGCTTGCATTTGCCGCTTGTTGGAAGAGCCAAGGCCTTTTGAGTTATGGATTCATTGCTTGGAGTCCTCTCTTGTGACAAGCATGCTCATAATGTACCACTTACTGTCACCAGTTCGGATTTCTTCAAAGCAGAGCAAAACGCAGGTGTACTTATAAATCTGAGTACAGTCCTAGCCTTTTTGATTTTTCTCATTTTCTCACACCTAGTTTTGACAGTAGTTTTTAGTCTAGAGCCTTTCCAAATCATTCAATGTAGTTTTCCTTGAAGCATCAGCTCCCCTTTTGTAATCACCTCCTGTTTTATGTAAAATATGAATTAAATATAACAAGTTCAGCCAGCCAAAAAAGTGTAGGAGGAAGGAGAGTGTTCCCTCTATCCTCTTAGGTTTGTGGCTGGGGCCTGTGAATTATAGTGGCAAAAGACATACTAACAGGAGAAAAGGGCATATACATTTAATTAGTGTTTTAAATTTTCGGTGCCCAACGGGTCTCCACACAAAAGAGGAAACCCCAAAGAAGTGGTTAGGCTTGAGAGCTTATATACCATTTTAACAAAGGATGATAAATTGTGGAGAAGTTCCTAGACAAAAGAAAGTGGGGTTTCTAGGCTTCTTGCAGGTGGTAAAATGTAGGGAGGTAGATATACAGGGAAACTAATGGAAGACAAAGGCTGTTTTAGTAAGGTCTGCTGATGCAGTCTTGGCCCAGTTTCATCTCTCTGGTAATGAGTTGTTTTCCTTTTCCTGGTACAGGAAAGTGGGAATACCTTTAGAGATAGGAATTTAAGCCCTTTTAGGCAGAAATGGGGAGGGCAGAGAGTTCATTCTGCATCTGTTGCTTCTCAGTTGCCTTTAGCTCAAAATAATCCTATTCAAAAGTGGCATATTTGGAATTGCATGTTCTGATTCCCATCAGAAGTTTAGGGAATGAACCCTGCCAGCTCTTTAACAGTCACGTCCTGAGGGAAAGAGTCAAGTGTGAGCTGTGTGGAGTCCAGTGACCCCCTCACTCTGGATAGGGAACCAGGGTTTCTCAGGGGGTGTTTTCCTTCTCACTCTGAGAATCCCTGCTGCAGACTTCGAGAGTTTTTTTCCCTGCAAATGAAGTTTATTGATGTCACAGCTCCAGAAATGTTCACACACATCCTGTTCTAAAAAGAATATATAAATGACATACATTTTTGCACAAGTAATTTAGTAGTACTTTGAGCAAAATATAAGAGTTCACTATTACCTGCCCCCTCTGAGTACTGGATTCCCCAGAGAACATCAGTAGTTTGATGTGTGTCATTTCTATCTTGTTCTATGAATTTATACTCTTTTATATGAGATCATACTACATAATTTGTTCTTAGCATTTGCTCTTTTTATTTAACATCATGTCTTGGAGAACTTTCTATTTTAAGATTCAAATTCTTTTTATGTTTTAAACTTTATATAAACAGGATTTCAAACTTAGAAGTTGCAAGACCAGTACAAGAAATACCCATATAGTATCCCTTACCCAGATTCACCACTTGTTTACATTTTGCCTCATTTACTTTCCTCCTTTTTTCTCCCCCATATAAGTATATATTTATACACGCATATACATATGCATATATATTTTTTTCCTATTTGAGGGTACATTTTATACTATTTGAGTTAGTTGGCAAATTGCTGTTGTAAATGATAAAACACAAGGGCTGTAATTGATTTAAGATTTTAATAGATGTTGCCAAATTGCTCTCTAAAAAAGCTGAAACGATTGTGAGTACATATTTGCCCATTCTTAACCAGCATTTTAATCTCCTTTTCAGCGTCTGGCAGATGAGAAAATGCTATCACATTGTTTTAATTTTAAAAAAGGAAAACTGTTTTTGCAGGTTAATTGACGGTTCGCATTCATTTTTCTGTTAATTCCATATACATACATATATATCTTGCCTGTTTTTCTTTTGGGTGGGTTAACTTCCAAAATGTGACCATTTCATGAATGTACCTGTCCTTGCCCAGGTACTACCCTGATCTTCTCTGCATGTTTGAGCTGTGGTGTTCATGCTTCTAAAGGGAGTGCCTAAAAAGAGGTCCACGATTCACGGTCCTCCCTACCCCACTCATGGGGTGAGATAGGACCATCTAGACCCTGCCTTAAGGGAATAGAAAACCTCTAAATGATTTGCATTAATTTTATGGTTCCTGTTCAGTTTGAATATACCTAAGTGTATTTGATTACTTTGGACTTACATGATGTACAATTTAAAAGAAATTTAGATTTCTTAGGTCAGATGACGTAAAAGGAATATTTCTAACTACAGTTCTTGCTCCTTTCGAACTTTAACTGATACAAGGACAAAGGGGGGAAAATCACATTTTCAGATTAAATTTGCTCTTGTTGCTGCATGTGCTACTAGGAATTGAGCCCTGTTACAAATCCCCCTTGTCTCCTGTATTCCCGTTAGCATTGTTTTTGCTGCAGCCAGGTACTGGCCTTCTGGAATATTCCTCCAATGGCATGCTGTACCTTAAGGTTGAGAGCAGTTATATATACAAAGGGTACAGGCCTTCTAGCCTCTTCCCAGCCTGCTATTCTGGTGCCTTTGTTCTGTCTTAAGTTCCTCCAACATTCATCTTCCTCTTTCAGAGAATCCTTGTTTTACAGAAGAGGCCGCTTGTGAAAGAGTGATTTGATCAAAGTCACTAGCAGAATTGGCAGGAAAGTAGACTCCACGTTAGAACCTACTCCTGACTTCCATTTAGTTCTTTGTACTGTGTCACACTGATGACAAGTGAGTTTTTTATAAGTGTAATTGATTTTATTAAGTACACAATATTAC
The DNA here is from genome assembly GCF_043159975.1 of Macaca nemestrina. Classification (NCBI taxonomy): domain Eukaryota; kingdom Metazoa; phylum Chordata; class Mammalia; order Primates; family Cercopithecidae; genus Macaca; species Macaca nemestrina. Next base: position 179,330,785 of record NC_092129.1, on the reverse strand, counting down.
TCAAGACTTTGGCTTCTGTCTCAAGTGAGTGAAACTGAACCACAGTGGCTTAAACATACAAGCAAATGAAATGCCATCTGTTGGCTCGTGGAACCGAAATCCAGGCACAGCTGGATCTGTGGCCTGAAGTTACCATCATTCTCGTACCCCCATTCCACCCCCAGCCTCCACTTGCTTCAGTCAGGCCAGTCCTTCCCGCACGGAAGCAAGGTGCCCCCGCAGCTCTGGGTTGCCACCCTGACCTCTCAGCTGACCAGACAGAAAAGCGGCTTCTCTTCCTCCTAAGTTACAAGGGGTGAGGTCAACTTCATCTAAACTCTGTAACCTAGAAGAAAGGGAGTGAGAGGATACCCCAAGGGAAAGCCAGGGCTAATAACAATAGAAATGGCATTAGGGGCCGGGCACAGTGGCTCACACCTGTAATCCCAGCACTTTGGGAGCCCAAAGTGAACAGATCATCTGAAGTTAGGAGTTCGAGACCAACCTAACCAACATGGAAAAACCCTGTCTCTACTAAAAAAAAAAAAAACACACACACACACACACACAATTAGCCAGGTGTGGTGGCGCGTGCCTATAAACCCAGCTACTCGGGAGGCTGAGGCAGGAGAATCACTTGAACTTGAGAGGCAGAGGTTGCGGTGAGCCAAGATCGCGCCATTGCACTCCAGTCTAGGCAGAAAGAGTGAAACTCCATCTCAAAAAAAAAAGGCAGTATGTACTGAGCAGGCCTGGGCAATCATACTTGGAATTAATGTCATGTTCCAGCATTTGGGTGGTCCTCTGAAACAATACACAGTCATCCTCCCAATACAGCTGTGCCCAAGATGCTGCTCGCCAGGAGACTGAGCTGTGCCCAGTTCTGCACTTTGTCTTTTTGAATAGGTGTTCTTCCTCCTTTTCTAGTCCTATTTTTGGGGGGCTAGGCACTGCATTTATCTCCTTTCTAATTTGATAACACACCTTTTTCACGTCAGTCACATTAATCACACAGACGGACTATTTATGAGGATCCCCTTGAAGGCAGGTGCCAGGGAGTCCAGTTCTCAGAGGCCGTTTGCCTCGGGTGGAGAAGGCTTAACTAAAGTGGCTTGTGTACTTAGATTGGATGGATGGGAGCCAATTCCCTAGAAGACTCTGAAAAAATAAAATCGGATTTTTAAAAATATCCAGGGCAAGATCCAGAGTAGATGGACAAATTCACTTAAACTTTAAACGGCAACATGGAAAATGTTGCGCGGGTATTTTAATGGTGTTAAGAATGTCCTACATTGCCTAGTCCAGTTGTTTACACACATTAGGGGCTTAATTAACATTTGCACGTGCATGAGTGAGTTGTTGGAGGAATTTTTATCACTTCTGCTTCCATTATCAGTGTTTGTCTTTTAAAAAGAAGAGTAAAAAGAAGTGGTTTGTCAGGGTAGTCGGGACAGATTACCAAGGCACCAAGAGGCACCCCTACACTCCTGCTGCCCTAAGCACTTCGGGGACCTCCTCCAAATTGGAAGAGTCAGCACACCTGTGCCCCTGCGCCGTGTCCCTGCTGTACGTGCACATGTCCTTTTAAGTGAGGTTAATACATTCCTCTTCACAGCTGCATCCCAGTGCTCGAGGGAACTTCTTGACAGTGAGAACCAAGACATTTCGTCCTAGTTTTTCTACTACCTGCCACAGGGTAGGCGGCCACTAAGCTGTGGAGTGGATGAAAGCATTTTCTTCTTTGATGGTTCATCTTAAATGTCTTTGGATAATTAGCATTTTATTGAAAATTATATTGTTTTATCTGAGCAAAATCTACTTAAAGGATTCATTCAACTTCAACAACAAGTGAAATGATAAAAGAACCCGCCACCTAACCACACAACGCACAGCTCGCCTCTCCCGCTTTGGGTGCCTGGCCCCTGCAGCTGGAGTCTGCTGTACTCGATTCATATTACTTGGTGTCCACACAGTTACTGGCTCCGAAGTATCTTCGTGGCTTCTGAGTTCCTGAAACAGATTTTCCTCAGGTTTTGAGGTATCTTTTTAAAGCTTGCTTTTAGTTTCAGATTCATTCTGTGTCCCATGCCATACACCCATCAGCCCTCTGCCTGGGAGAGTTTCTGGAAGCTCTGTGCCGCTTCATATGTGTGTTAAACACGTACCACACGGCAGGCAGGTGGGACTGGAGCTTGACAGCGTAGAGCCCCTGACTTCCAGGAGCTCAGAGCCTGACAGAATGGACGTTCAAGAAAGAGCCCTCGTTTCTGATGATAGGGTCCGTCTGAAAAGCATTGTTGTTGACAGAGCCATGCCACGCTGTCTGCAGACCAGAGGCCGGGCCCCTCGCAGTGTTGAAAGTTCAGCCCTGCGGTTGTGGGCAGCGTTCCCTAAGGCAAGAGCAGATGCCAGACGATCGTTAAGGAGATTATAATAAACTGATCCTTGTACAGCCCTGCTTCTCATGGAGTGATGACACCGAATGGGATAAACTGTCTCTATTTAAAAAGTAATTACCCCGATATAGGGAATACCCATCTCCTCCAGTGATACGGACCTGATGTAATTGGCTCTCAGTCTGGGATCATAAATGGCATCTGCCAAGGCATTCTTAATAGGAAATATTAAGAAAATATTTTAAATCTTACCTCCAAAGTATTTGTTACTCCAGGTTATTTTCTGGACGATGTATTTGCTCTTCCAAGCAAGTGGATTTGATGCTCAATTCTTCCATTCACCGCGCCCCTCCCTGCCCTGCTTTTGGGAAGATGACATTTTACAATCAGGTTTATTTATGATAACATCTGGTCTGTCCTCCCTACTTTATTATTTAAGACTTGTTTTTGCTTAAAAAGAACTTTTTTAATGGGAACATACTAGGTTCTCAAATACACTTTCAGCCCAGTTACCTCAGTCATAGTCATCTCTAATTTCTGTCTGCAGTTTAAGTTCTTATTTATGTCTGTGCAGCAAGGAGGAGGAGTGTGTTTCCAGGAGAAAAGCTGGAAATGGCTTTGGGCCTCATCGTACAGCTGCACGCTGTACTGAGGACCCACGTTAGCTACTTAGACTACAGTGTGCACTGTGTCCCCCTCATCCCCACCCCAACTTCAGCTGAGAAATGATTGTCACAGAGTCCGTGCCCTGAAATGGAGACGTTCAATCACTAGCAGACCTCTGCGGTGCCTGTGTGATCGGCCGTCTCTATGTGATCGGCCTGTGTGATCGGCCGTCTCTGCTGATCTCAGAGACAGCATTAGGAAGGTGACCACTGCCCCAGACACCCCAGTGCTCTATCTACCCCCAGCGTGATCTGAACTACTGAAGTCAGAGAAGTCCACGTTGGATAAATGAAGCCAGCCCAGTAGTAGCATGGCTGTCACAGTGACTGTGTGTCCGTCTTACTGAACCTGGGTTTACACGACTAGGATGCTGACTCAAGTGAGTTTGCGCATGGCTGGCTGTTCTCTTCAACCCTCTCCAGACTGAATAGGAATGTTAAACCCACTCAGGAATTCTCGTTGGTCTAAAGGACTGTGTTCATTTGTCTTTGACACTCTGTCAACCAACTTATCGGGGTTGACCTGAGCCTTCAGACTTGATGTGCCTGTGGGTGCCTGCCTCTTCTCCCACAAGACAGACCTGAACTGTCTCCTCAGCTGCTCAGCTGATTGTGAGAAATGTATTCTGTGACAAAGGCAGGCCACATTTCAGCGCCTTTTCTGATGTGGCATGCTTAATTTCACAGTTGCAGTGAGGGAATGTTTAGAAGCAGTCAGTGGGAGGGGATGGACTGCTGAGTTTGAAGTAATGAAAGGGGAAGTCAGTCATAAAATTCATGTTTGAGAATTACACCAGTGAAGCCACTGACTCGGCCTGGATCAGAGCCGACGGGCCACGTTTGGTGGCTGGGAGCCACCTGCCCACAGCACTGGTTTTCTGCATGCCACACGCCTCTTGTGTCAAGTCTTTGCCTCCATTTTCATAGGACCTCTTCTTTTTCATTGTTTTAGTTTTATTTGTTCCCCCTTTTTATTTTATTTATTTTTATTTTTTATTTTGTAATTTTTTGTTGAAACGGAGTCTTGCTCTGTCGCCCAGGCTGGAGTGCAGTGGCGCAATCTCGGCTCACTGCAAGCTCTGGTTCCCGGGTTCACACCATTCTCCTTCCTCAGCCTCCCAAGTAGCTGGGAATACAGGCGCCCGCAACCATGCCCGGCTAATTTTTTGTACTTTTTATTAGAGACAGGGTTTCACCATCTTTAGCCAGGATGGTCTCGTTCTCCTGACCTTGTGATCTGCCTGCCTCGGCCTCCCAAAGTACTGGGATTACAGGTGTGAGCCACCACGCCTGGCCTTCCCCTTTATTATATTTATTATTTTTTATTTATATAAGTGTATGGGGTACAAGTGCACATTTGTAACATGCATAGATTGCATAGGGATCAAGTCAGGACTTTTAGGGGATCCCTCACCCGCATAACCATACATTCCACCAATTGAGTAATTTCGTATCATAGGGCCTCTCTACTGTCAACAGTAATTGTTGTGGGAATTGTTTCTACAGTGATTTAAGCCTTGGAAGAAGTAACTTCCTCCTAGTAAAATTGTAAAATCAAATAGTAAGATGACGTGGTCTGTAAGGAGGAGTGTCTACAGCTTTAATTACTACGTTGGTAATGGTGAGAGGGTTGTACATTTTATCTGGTAAGAGAAACTCTGCCTCTCCCATGGTCGGGTGATATGACTTTTATTGAATGGAAAACGGGACGGAGATTATTTTTCATCTTGTAATGTAGTTTTAAATTACGTATTCCATGTTCACATTGTAATTGTAGCATTTTCTTGCGTGACACTTTCAGCAAAGTTTGGTAGCTGTTTGAGGTAACGTAAGAATTTTGTAGGAATCCATGAAAGCATAACGTGAGCGTTACCAGCTAGGTGAGTGCAGAAGATCATGCTGTTTAATTGCTGGATTGCCAGCAATTAATGCTCCTGAGCATTCTCTGTGCGTGCGGCTGCCTCTTTGTGTCTGCCTCATGACAGTACAAGTGTGAAGGCCACAGGAGAAAAAGAGGAGGACCACACAGCCCGGACCGGCCTTGGAAGGCATGACATTGCATACAGAGTGTGTCGGTTGCTTCTGATTTCTGTGATTTGAACCACTCTTTTATTATGGACTTCAAAGGGAAAGTGAGCATAAGTTTAACTTCTGTGCTTTGGTTTTTCAGATAAACCTTATCTGATGGGACAAAAGTTCTAAAACTATGGCAGCTATCAAAATTGTCACAGCTTTATAACAACAAACCAAGAGGAAGAGTGGTGTAAAAATAGTCTCAGTCTGAGTTTTGGTTTGGTTTAGTTTTATTTGGGGAGAAGGAGGTTGCCCTAGTAAAATTTCTACTTGCAGAGTCTTCCACATTTCATTTTTTTCTGTTAATATGTTCTCAATAAGTGGCCTAAACTAATTTATGGTGTTATATTAATCACTGTTTACAGAAATTCGCCATTTAGGAATGTATGTTGTGCAGTCTAATCTGTGCATTTCCCAGTTTTCACAAGGGATTTTTCTCATATGCATGTAATAAGCAGTTCCACGCTGGGTTTTCTTGATTATATAGTCTGTGTAATGCTGTGACAGCCTGGGGTGGCACCTCACCACAGTCTTCAGAGTTCCACGTTACTGTTTAACATTAGAAACTGCTGCTACTGCAAGCTCAAGTGAGTCAGGGGTGCACCCCAAGAGCTAGGATCACTGTAGGGCCAGTGGGTTACCAGGTTGTCCTCCTACAGAAAGGGGAGATGGGGGGAAAACAGACCACACCGCTGCAGTTCTGGCCTGTATTTCCATGATTTATGGAAGGATTGGAAGAAAAGCTGACTGTCAAGTAGTTTTTTTGTGGGTTTTTGGGTTTTTTTTGTTTTTTCTTTTTTCTTTTTTTCTGAGACAGGGTCTGGCTCCATCTCGCCCAGGCTGGAGTGCAGTGGCTGGTGCCATCTCAGCTCACTGCAAGTTCCTCCTCCCAGGCTCAGGTGATCCACCTCAGCTTTCCAAGTAGCCAGGACTGCAGGCGTGCATCACCACACCCCACTAATTTTTGTACTTTTTTGTAGAGACGAGGTTTCGCCATCTCTACAAAAGATGAGGTTTTGCCCAGGCTGGTCTTGAACTCCTGAGCTCAAGTGATCTTTCAGCATCAGCCTCCCAAAGTGCCTGTAATAGGCGTGAGCCACCATATCCAGCTTCTAAAACAATTTTTAAGTAGTCTTAGATGCTCAAAACTGATCGCAAAACTGGATTTTAAAATTACTTGATAGTTTTTGTAGCCGTATTTATAAAACTTGACACATTGTGGCTTTTAGGTTTCTGTTATGGTGAGGTCAGCTTCCTGTCTCAGATTTTGAGTAGCTTTTGCCTTCATCTCGAACATGATGTGTTCAGTTAGATGCTCTCCCTTGATCCTTTGCTCTTCAGCACGTCGTAAACGTCTCTGTTACAGGAAACCATTAGTTCCACAGTTTGGCCCCTCTTGAGCTCCGTGTTCTCTACCACCCCACTTGGTGCCCATAAGGAAGGAGACACATAAAAGCCGCTCCTTGCTATCAGGGGGCTCATGGGCTGTCATTTCTCAGTGTACTTAGTGTGGACCCCTGAAATGCCAAACACATGGAAAATTCTAGCGTCCTAGTTAGAGGAACACTGCATTACAAGTCCTTGTTTCTCAGCCCTCGCTGCTTTGTAAGTACCAGGCATTCCCTTGCAGAGATGGGCATGGTCCCTCATTGATTGTCCTGGGAGCCATTCAGAACCATAGCAATGGGTGATCCTTGGCAGCACCTGGTTAACCTCATGGGAAAGGGTCTGGGACTGGGCAGGCCATCCAGGCCTTATAGATGATCAGAGGGTGCGAGCACAGGATTTAGGCATTGGTGTTTCATAGATGGATAGGTGGTATGACCTTGGACCCTAGTTTGAGAAAGACTGATCTGGACTGAAGCTAGGTGTTTGTTTTAGAAATTTGCTTAAGGAAGTATGTGATTTCACTGTAGTTTGCTTAGCCTTTAGCTTTGCAGATTAAGCTAGCTACTTAGTGAAAATACCTCCTCAGAACCACCCCAGCCCCGTGCCCCGAGGCAGCGTATATCCTTGGCTCTCCGAGCTTCCAGGGTCTGTTTTTTTAAGCATAAATGCTTCCACTTTTAAATACTACCTACGAAATCATGCCTGACCTCTAAGCTTAACGTCTCTCCCCATTTTCTCCCCTCCATCCTGTAGAAATGGAACTTTAAATTCTGATCCAGGACAACCAGTAGCCCACAGGCAGTCCTTTGACATCCTGACCCGCTGTGCATCCTCCGCCCTGCAGCTTCTTACATCCACAAGTGGAAACGCTGTGCCCCTTAATCACTATCGTGGTGCTTACTAACTGGAGGTCACCTCTCCTGCCCATGGTCACATTCTGCCTGTCTCTTGAGGCTCCATTCTTTGCTGTGTTCTGCTTACCTGGTTAAGCCACAAAAGGTTCTATGCTTAGACTATATATGGGATTTAAAAGTTTCCATGCTCGTGTGCAGAAGTGTACAAAGTATGCATGAGCAAGTGGTCACAGTCATAGACACACCGTGCCTTGAGGGGCCCTAGGTCATAAGATGGTGGTCTCTGTATTTCACCTGACACCTCTGGTTTTGTTGCTCTTTGAGAATGAGAGCAGTCTTTTAAAGGAACTCATCCAGAAAGGAGAAGCAAGTATATTGGAAAGAAGATACATTTATCATGTCATGACTAAGCCCTGTATTAAACTTATTGTAAACACTAGGGTAATTACTGACGCCCTCCATATGAGGAGTTAGGGAGGGGCTGCTGTGTCCAGGCTGTCCGGTGTCAGTAAGTGCTACCTCCAGCTATTCAGTAGCTCCAGCCGAAAGCCATGCCGTCCCCTCTCCTGCATCCTTACTGTCTGCTCTGCCTCTCACCATTGCCACCACCTTGTCCAAGCAATTGACATCTGTCTTTATTGCCTTTTTCCAATCCATGCCTCACACACCAGGAGGATTTTTTATAGATGTAAGTCATACATTACTGCCCTGTTTAAGGGTGTGTCTTCACTTTCTGGTGTACCTGAGATAAAATTCATACCTTTTTTTTTTTTTTTTTTTTTTTGACGGAGTCTCCCTCCGTCGCCCAGGCTGGAGTGCAGTGGTGCCATCTCAGCTCGCTGCAAGCTCCGCGTCCCAGGTTCACGCCATTGTCCTGCCTTAGCCTCCAGAGTAGCTGGGACAGGCGCCCGCCACCACACTCGGCTAATTTTTTTGTATTTTTAGTAGAGACGGGGTTTTACCGTGTTAGCCAGGATGGTCTCGATCTCCTGATCTCGTGATCTGCCCGTCTTGGCCTCCCAAAGTGCTGGGATTACAGGCGTGAGCCACTGCGCCTGGTCAAATTCGTACTTCTTACTGTGGCCTACAGGACCCTTTGCGGCTGACCCTTCATTGCTTACTCTGCTTCCAATACACTAGGCTCCCTTCACTTTCTGGAATTGGCCAAATTCCTTCCTCCTGGTTTTGCACATGTAGTCGTATATATACATATGCACACATAATTTTTTTTTTTTGGTCTGGTTGACTCCTTATCCTTGTGGCCTCAGCACGGATGGCACTTCCTGGGAGAAGGCTCCCCGATCTTCCCCCTCCATCTAAAACGTAGCATTGAGCCGCAGTTCTAGTTGCATGCTTAATGTGCTGGTTTCTTTACCTAAGCATATGTTTATTTACTCAGTCTCACAGCATTAGCACCTGGAACAGCATCAAGCAGTGCTCGCCTGCTCAGGTTTGTTAAACGGTGATTCTGATTTTTGTATCTTTGTCTCGTGGCCAGATTAAGTTATTCTATGGTTTTATTATGGTTATGGCCAGAAGAGGCACTCATTAACGAATGAGTGCTCTGCCTTTAACTCCCTTCATACTTTCTGCTCTGTTCCTTCTGTCCAGTTTATTAAGCACACTGCATGCTGTGTGCCATGTCATGAGGTCCACTGGGTGAGCCCCATGGGACCTTGTGATTTGTCCTCTGAGAGCCAGTGCTTGCTGGGCTGCGGAGAGGCCAGGTGCACAAAAGGCTGTAACGTAAGGCAGCGGGTAAGTGCTCTCAGCTGAGCAACTTAAAAGAGACTGTGTTCAGAGGTTCAAGGAGCGAGCATGTCTGGTTGAGGTCTACAGAAACTATGAAGAGGAGGGAGAAGGGGTCTCCGTGGGCCTGGAAGGATTCGTTGGGTTTTTATAAAGCAGCAATGTTGGAAGCGATGGTTTGGATAGAAGGCATGAAGTGGGTAGTGGAGTGTTTCTGATGATTTATACACCTCTAGACCTCACCTGAAAAAGGATTTTTAAGGCAGTTGACAGTTTGGAAATACAGGGATATAGTGTTTTGTTTTTTTATCCAAGCAAAGATGTCAAGACAAACCAAAATGAAAACATATTAAAGCCAGGGATATGGTTAGTCCAGTTCAGGGTATGCATGCCGTGGCTTTGGTGACTGCAAGTGGGCCACAAATTTGGCTTTAAGCTGTCTGGTGGCATGTGATAAGAGTGTGCTGACGAGTCAGATACACAGTGCCCTCACACATAAATGCACACAGTAGTTACTCAGTAAAAGTTTAACTGTGCATGGTCATGACACTTGAAAGAAAATTTTGCCCTAGTTCATTAGGAAAGTTTTGCCTGGTTTAGTGAACAAAATGTGTCTGCACCACTTTCTTCACAATTGATGTGGTATTCGTGGTACTGTTTCCTCAAGGGGGTCCTTGGTTTGTAGCCAGAGGCACAATCCAATTTTGGTATTGGTTCTAGGGATAGCTGAGAGCCTCAGAGTTCATGTCATAGAGCGTGGTGTTTCTAACCCCTGTCCCTTAGCTTTAAACAAAATACTAGAAAAGAATCTATAATTTTCAAAATTGCTTAACTTTAAATAACTTCCTAGGTTAGTTTTAAACCTGTAGGGGTTACAGGACATCCACTTTCAAATTTCAACTTCCAGTAAGTAAAAACATAACTTACAAATACAGAATCCATTCATGTGAAGTATTCATTTAACTCAGCGAAGGAATCAAAAAGATAGTAGAGTGGAGTCCAAGAAAATGCAGGAGAGCATGTGTAGGCTCTGAAACAGTGGGGGGATAGTTGCAGAGAGAGAGACTTTTAACGGCCTGCAGGGCAGCCATACTAACCTTTGCTGTTGTCTTTTCTCCTGAACAGGTGTCATTTAAACCTCTAAGCAATGCTATTGATTTATATCACTGTCAGTTTTCTAAAATTAACATCCATAGGAAGCTATAAAATGCTCTAACCAGCGCTAAACAGTCAGATGAAAGTACACGGCCATAAAGAACGAGATGATCCTGGGTGGGAGTGGCTCACAGTGCCCCGGCATAATGTTGAAATGATACGTGGTCCTTTCACCTGTTTGCAAGTTGGGAATTTTTTTTTTTTCCTGACCATTAGGAAAAATGTTGACGTTGATTTTGATGAATTTGATCTGACCCTTTCTTCCTGGGAGCAATAGGATAACACGGCCGCTTCTCATTTCTGTAGACAACCCCAGCTCATCGTCATCTGCATGTGGCCTGGAGGGTCACTGTTCCCTGCAGTGGCTCCTTCGGAGAGGAGTAGCACCCTGTTCATCAAGGCAGGTACCAAGGCGCAGTTACAGTTACCGATCAGCGGGGGTGGAATGTCGTAGGGCTTTGTGGCTGGGGTAAGAAGGTTGGGTTTTTTTCAGATGGTGAAGGGATTGAAGTGGAGACATAACGTGCACTGATTGACGTTTGACGTTTGATTGCTCTCTCAGTCCATTTTCAGACATTTATGAGAGAATATCTGAAACTACGTAATTTATAAAGAAAAGGAATTTTTCTTCCTTCAAGTTGTAGATGCTGAGGAGTCCAGGATCAAGGGGCTCCCTCTGGTGGAGCCTCTTTGCTGGTGAGGACTCCGCCGAGTTCCCAGGCATCACATGGCGAGGGGGCAGAGCATGCTTATGTGCCAGCTCCACTCACTCTCCCCCTCTTCTTATGAAGCCACCAGTTGGTCGCACTCCCGTGATAACCCATTCATGAGGGCAGAGCCCCCATGACCCAGCTGCCTCTTAAAGGCCCCTCGTCTCAATACTGCCACACTCGGGGTTACATTTCAGGATGCATTTTGGAAGGGATAAATGTTCAAACCATAGCAACTGCTGACTGCTCCGAGGAGAGTGACTTGCAGGGGAGGGGGACTAGCAGAAGTCCTGAGCCTTTCTCTGAGTCCAGGCCAGACTGTTAATGATGGTGGCTCGCACATGTAGTCCAGCATTACCAAACGCTACTAAACTCTTCAAAGTTTGTTTCCCCGGGATCAAAGCTAACTTGGCAGAGACCTTATGTGTCTTCAGAATTTTCTTCCCAGTGCTCAAAATTTGAGCGAAGGAATGAAAATCTCTTGAATGAGGGTAATTTTATTAACACTCTTCCTTATTATTAAATTTTTTTTTTTATTTCAGAGGTGGTTTTAATTGCCATCTTTTAAAGCATTACATTGGTAATTTGCTAACCTGAGCTTCTCCCCTCTCCACAGTGTGAGGCCCTGATACATTTAGGGGCTCTGTTAAAAAGCAGAAAGTGTGTGGCAGTGGCAATAGAATCACCAAAGCTAAAAGCATGGAGAATGGTGGCCTGTAGTGTTTTAAAGCTGTTTAAAAAGTGATTATGGGATTGGGGAAAAGCTGATACTTCCATATTTAAGCAGGGAACAGAAAGCCTGGTAGCATGACTGGCAAACAATTTTAGATTTAGAAACAACAGCCCTTGGCTTTAAAATATTTCCGGTCGCTAAACAGTTATCTTCTTCCGGCCTTCCAGGGAACTCTCTATACTTCCTTACTAGGAGGGTTATACTGGACAAAAGAGGCCTGTCTAGTCTAGGGATCAGCATGCTTTCTCTTTAAAGAACCAGTTAGTAAATATTTTAGAGTTTGAGGCCAGATGGTCTCTACTACTACTTAACTCCACTGTTGTAGCCTGAAAGCCGCCAAAGACAACAGGTAAACAAATGAACGTGGCTTACAAAACTTTATTCACAAAAACAGGAAGCAGCCCAGATTTGGCCAGGAGCCCTTGTTGGCCGAGCCTGGGTCTAGCCTGTTGGCCACCCAAGTTCTTACCTGTCTCCTCCTAACGTTCTCACCTTGGGAAATGTAATTTACTACCAAAAACCAGAGCACTCACCTCTAACCATCCTGAAAATAGCCCAAATCCCTCTTCCATATTTTCACTGCAGTCTTTTATCTGTATGAACAGGACATGTTTTGGTTTTTTGATGGCTTTTAAACATTTTATGATATTTAAAAAAATGGCACCCTTTCCCCGAGGGTGGAAACCTGGGGTTGCCGGAAGGTTTTTCTGTGCTTGTGGTTTACCGTCCGCTTCTGGCTGTCCCTATATGCCTGAGTCGTAGAGGACTGACTGCTCTCTCTGGTCTTCTCTTCTCCGGGGAGGGGACTGTTGCTGGTTTTTACTCAGTTCTTGCTAGGCTGGGATAGGGCTGCAGTGGAGGCTGGGAACAGGGTAATCTTTGGTTGTTCTGTCTTAGGCCCTGTGTGTCTCAGCTGTGGGGGTGAAGTGTTTCATGGTTTTGTTCTTTTGCTCAAAGAGTGAAAGAGTTCTTTTTTTTGTTTGTTTTCTTTTCCACACTCTCCTTCCTTTGGCACTGGTAGATCAACAGGGTTTGCTGCCCTCCCCCCCAGAGGCCAGAGAGAGGGCAGGGCAGGAGACTGGGGGGTCCTTGCTTTTCTCATGGGGGTGGCAGGTCCCCTGCTCTGTGCCTAAATCACTAAGGGAGATTGTCTCTGATCTGCTTCGCCTCCCGACTTTCTCATCAGTGAACCGCTGCACTGTGGTGCCCGTCCACACACCGCCTCTTGCAGTTCTTTAGAAGCTCAGCTGAGTGTTTCTTACTATTATCTGTCTCTTGTGTTCTCCAGCACTTGAGACACAGTCCACATGGCCCCAGCTTTCCTTGGAGTGGCTTGTGTTTCCTCAGATTGCAGGCTGTGTGGCTGCTTTGCAACCTCAGCCCTCCTACAAGTTCAAGAAAAGTTGTAATTGATAGTTTATCCTGCTCTAACCAATGTTTTAGCTGTGCACGGGCCTATTCTTCATTCTGAGCTATTAAGCTAGTTTTCATTTGACTTTTGTTCGCATAGAACACAGGGTTTGTAGAATGGGTTTGTGACTGGGGTAGGTTCTGACATGGGGGTCCACGCATGGCATTATCCATGATGAGCCAGAGCTGCAGGGGACGGGCCTTTACAGCCCAGCCTCATGGCCTGCAACACTTGTATTACATAGGCATGCCCACGCATAGAGGTGTTCAGTACAGCGGTAACAGCCTGGCACGGTACCACAGTGTTCACAGTTGTGGAAACAGGGTGAAGAGTAGACTGTCCTCCAGCTGGGAGAGTAGGCATGGATGAGTGGGCGAATCCCGGACAGAGCTGGCTTCTGAGCCTAGGAGGTCAGGCGCATATCCTTGCCTTTATTCACTGTGCCCTGCCTGTGGTTTGCATGTGAGAACACACATCTCTGTCTTGTGTGCTGGGGTTGGCCCAGCCTCATAGATCATGTTTAGCTCTGTGTCATTAGGCATAACCACAGTCTACTTTAATTACAGCAAACGCCCCACTGTTTAGTCACACTGCAAAGAGCATCCTTTCGATTACATCCCAGTGGAAATCCATGATGATGAATAAATTCCTAGATTCGGATTTCTCGAAGGTTTGTTTTGTTTAGTTTAATATTTTTGATGCAAGTTATCTAACTATCTTCCAGAACACATTTTGCCACTGTGCTCTCTAGCCAATGAACACATTTTGCTTGGCCCTGATGTTAGGGTTGTTTTGGATGTTTGATAAACTTATGTGTTTTGATATTAGAATTGTAAACCAAAAATAGCCTTCTAACCCCCCCAACTTAGAATTTTACTGCCTCTTGTCCAAGGGGACCCTAAAGAAACCTACATAACTAGTTCAGGCCATAATGTGAGGGATGGAGGCAGACACAGCTGACTAGCATTAACATTAAAAGAGAGATCCTAATACTGACAGAACAGACTGTGTAGCAACCAGATACCAATTTCCAACCTGACTCAGGTAGAGCATCACATGACAGGGAATAGGCGCCCTGAAGGAAGCCAAAGCGTGTTATCCCAAAATACAACTTGGCATATTCTGAAATGCCCCTGTAAAGCTCTCTTGTGGGGAAAATGTTCATTTCCCTTAGAGAATCTCCTTCCCTTACCAGGTCTTTTCCAGAAAGGCTGACACCTTTTCAGGTCTGATAAGAAACAGTCGCCCTATATAGGAAGCCTGCTACCTGGAGACTTCATGTGTATGACAAAAACCTTGGCTTCCGTGACAGGAACCTTGGCTTCCACACCTCCATATCTGAACTCAAGCATTTCTTTATGCTGGATTCAACTCTTCACATAGGGCTTCCTCTTGAAACCAATTACCAATTAGGAGATCTTTGGATCCACCTGTGACCTGGAAGCCTCCCCGGCCCGCCACCCCATCCTGCCTTCCTAGGCCAAACTGATGTATACCTTACATGTATTGATTTATGTCTTTGCCTGTAACTTCTGTATTCCTAAAATGCATAAAGCCAAGCTGTAACCCAGCCACCTTAGCACGTGTTCTCAGCATCTCCTGAGGCTATGTCATGGGCCATGATCTAAACTGATTGAGACTTGTCTCCGATACTTTGTAGTCTACAGAATGATTAACATGATTGCTTTGAAACCTTCAGGTTTGGAGTGGCCATCTTTTTTACAAACTGCATAGCTCTAGCCTTCTCTTAGAAGATGACACTACATGCCAAATTTTTTAAATTTCAAAGATAGTCTTTATATCAAATCTATGTACTTGTGGATGAATTTCCTCAAAGAACTCATGAGATGAGAAACTCTTGACTGAAGAGAGCTAAAGATAAAGACTGAGTGAATGTCACAACCACTGAGAACAGGTTTTGAAAAGTTCACTGTGAGGTAAGTGAAGACCCTGTTCACATGGTCTGAAAAGTAATTGAAAGGCTAACAGAATGACACCTGGAAGGGTGACCAGATGTGTGTGGGGGGGATGCAGTTTCTGTCCCCCTGGCCTGCCTCCCCCCTTTCAGTGTTGCTGACCATTCACCTTTATCTGAGTGGTTCATTCCAGGCAAGCAGCTGAGCCTGTGAGGACAGAGGTATCTGTCCGTTCTCTCAGCAGCCTGTTTCTCTCTCCAATCAAATCACATATTTCCATTTTCTTATGATGCTTCCTAATTCCAAGGAGGTGTAGTGTGTAGTGATCCCCCACCCCCATGCTGGGCAGGCCCCCACATGCAGGGCCCACTGCCACACCTCCACCTCTGACAGGTGGGCCCTGAGGCTGAGGGGGAGTCCAGAGCACCCCGCCCCCCAGAGAACCTCAGCTTTGATCCGTTTTGTTTTTGAGGTTCCAAGTAAGATTTTTCTTGAGGGAGGAAAAAATAGCTCTATGTGCAGGGGCAACGCTAGGAAAACAGCTGCTTTTCTGTACTTTGGGGATTCTGCTGAGTTTGTAACCTGCCCTGTCTTATCGAGTCGCTTCTTTCATGTTTATTATTCCTTCCTTATGGTTTTGGGGTGGTTGAGTGTCTGTGTGTGTATTGACTTGTTTCTTTTAAAGAACCTCATGGAGCAATTTATCTTAGATCTTAGAAGTACCAGATTGTCTTCTGAAGTCATAGGTTTGTTTTTGCCTTAGAATATTCATTTTAATGGCGTTTCCATGGCTTGCCCTAGCCTCTAGAAACACCAGAACTAAGTATGTGGCTTGCTTTTAGGAGCTAACCACAAGACTGACTGTTTTTGTGTGGTGGTTCCACCACTAGCTTCTTGTTGGGGTTTAGTTGTTACACTTTGTAGTCTTCGCCTTTGTAGTTTTAAGGGAGGTCTGTAACATCTACTAATACTAATACATTGTAACTAAGCATAGAGAGTCATTATGATAGCAGTTGAGACGCAGTTAAAATTAATGTAAATGTTACTCAAGTTTAAACTGTTTTTCTAATCTCTCATTTAGAGATGAAGTGGGGGTCAGAAGTCAGAAGTTAATTGTCCTGTGCTGTACTCTGCTGTTTGAATACTGAGAAATTGAAATTGATAGAAATGGCAGCACTGAGGAAGGATTAAAAGTATAGATGACAAGTTTTCATTCTTAGGCTATTGCTGTTGGCATTGCAGGTAGAAGGCTGAAGTAGACATGATGAATATCAGCAAACACCTTGAACCCCTCCTTACTCTGAGTAATTATAGATATACTTCCAAACGAGGTGTTTGAAGTGTTACCCTCTGTGAGGTGAACTAAGGGTGGAAAATTAGCACTTGAACATTTTAGCTTAGAACACATTAGATGCAGTAACAATAGGTTGTAAGCTAATTTTCTTTGGAGTAGAAGTTTGCTTGTAGCTACTCTTCTTGTATCTACCCAAGATAGTATCTTCCTTTAATGTCTAGGTTTTGAAATTAATGGCCACACACTGTTAATGAAATAGAGAAATTAGGTTGTAATTGATCAGTTGTCTATGAAAACAGTAGTTGGAAAAAGCCAGTTGGTTCTGAGAGTCAGGATCAGCATGAAGAAAAGTATTGATCATTCAATCCCATGTCAAAGTAGACTCATTTCTGCAGGAAATATAATTTTTGAAGATGGGATCAATAATAAGATCCCACTGCTGGAGAATGATACCTTGTAGGTAGCTATGGTTATTTTTATATTTTCATTTGCCCTTTTTAATTGTTGTTGTTGCTGTTAATTCTTCTTTATTCTCTGCACTAAAAAGAAAGGTTGGGTGATGTTCTGTTCCCCCCCCCACCCCCCCTTTTTTTGGCACTTTAAGGTGACATTGTAACATACAGATTGTTACTTTTTTCTCTCCAATGTTTGATTTATTTTCAAAGCAATTAATAAGGAAATAACTAAATTTAAAGTACCACCTGTCTTGTTTAATTTACTTCAGGAATTTATCCTGATACGCTTAGTTAGAATGATAGGATTAATATTGCTTAGTAATTTCTGATTTTTTTGTTTTAGTTTGTCAGAAGTAAAACTAAATAACTTGAATTTGCATCTGTAATTAAAGATTGACCATGCTTGAATAAAGTTTTCCATTAACTTCTTCAAATAATAACATTTCACTTTTAAGGATTTCGCTTTCCTCAGTGTTTTTAATTTTGATTCTGAAATGCTAGTTGTAGGGATCACTTTGAAACTGCTTTATCTCCGTGTATGTTTTGAAGAACTGAGTAAGGATGAGCACTTAGATTTCCTTTGGGTTACTAAAGACTTTGCTGCTTTTCTGATTTAGGAATCCAAATCCCCTTAGGGATTAATGCTATCGGAGGAGCTCAGCACAACTCAAAATGAAGATTAAAATTGACACAGGATTCTTCTACACATAGTAATCCATAAGTATGGGCCTTTATACCACAGAACCTTCAGACGTGGGCAAGGACACTTGATTGTCTCTAGTTGAAACCTGCACTCACTGTATAGTTTTGCATAGTTTATGGTGATATTGCTCATTAGAGTGTTTTGTTCCAGAGGACCAGAACAAAACAAATTCAAGTTCTTTTCATTATCCTACTGTCAGAAAGTCATTCAGCAAAGTGAGTGTCTTTAAGAGTGAGGCACCTGCACGGAACCAGAGGCACAAGCTTGATGAGGCCTGGATCCTACACTTGGATACATGTGTGGGCTGTGTGTGTACATTAAAACTGCAAGGCTGGCTGGCATACAGCAGTTCCAGGCCGTCAAAAAAGAAGTAACAGTTTATGAAGGTGTTGTCTCTAAGCTAAGATAGCCTCAAAATTGGCTAGAGATTCTTGCACAATTTATCATTGATAATATGGGTTAAATAACCCGTCTGAAATTCTTGGGACCAGAAGTGTTTCAGATTTCACATTTTTCAGATTTTGGAATATTTGCATTATGCTTACCAGTTGAGCATCTCAAATCAGAAATCCGTAACGAGCATTTCCATTGAGTGTTAGCGTTGGTGAAAAGTTTCAGCTTTTGGAGCATTTTGAATTTCGAGTTTTCAGGTTAGAGTTACCTCTCTCCAACATGTAAAGGATTTTACCTCCTTGTATCCCCGCTTCTCCACCCCAGGAGAACGAAAGTGAAGACATTAAACAAGGAAATGGAAGTAATCAAAGTCCATGATTTTAATCTTTTCCAAGAGTTTTATTATAATTACTAATGAAACATTCTGGATAATTTAGGAAAATATTAAATACAACTTCAGAAAATGAAAATGGCCACATGATGCAGCCGTTCTGTTTGTAGGTATATACCCAAAGAATTGAAAGCAGGATGGCGAAGAAATCTTCGTACCCCCTGTTAGCGTCGTTAATAGCTAAAAGGCGGAAGCAACCCAGGTGTCTGCCGTCAGCTGAGTAAATAAACACAATGTGGCCTGTCCACAGAATGGAATACGCATCAGCCTTGGAAAGGAGGGAGATTCTCACACGTGCTGCAATATGGATGAAACCCGTGCTCAGTGACATAAGACCGTCTAAAAAGGATCAATAACTAAACAGTTCCCCTTATAAGAGGTACCTAGAGTAAACTAGAGTGGTGGTTTACCAGGGCTTGGGGGGCGGGAATGGGCAGCTGGCATTTAATTGGAGTCCGGGGAGACAGAAGGTTCTGTAGATGCGTGGCGGTGATGGTTGCGCAATAGTGTGAGTGTGCTTAATGCCATCAGACTCTACACTTAAAAATGGTAAATTGTATGCTGTGTGCATGTGTCACAATAAAAATGCTCTAGATTCCATTTGCTAATATGTAGGACTTGTGAAAAATACACGTATACAATATCCATTATGGCACCACTGGACTATAATTATCTAAGGACAAAGTCCTTAGGTGTCCCCAGTGAGACGGGGCTCTGCTGCCAAGCCTCGGGTGGGTCATGCAAACCGTGGAGGGCGCCTTTCCTGGAACACCAATGCCCCAGCAGCTTTAAGCAGTAGGAGGGATAAAAGCAGGAGTGGTTAAAGTGAAATGGCAGAGCTCATTAATCAAATTTGTTCAGGTTGATTGATTGATTGATTGATTGAGATGGACTCTCACTCTGTCGCCCAGGCTGAAGTACAGTGGTGTGATCTCGGCTCACTGCAACCTCCGCCTCCCGGGTTCAAGTGATTGTCATGCCTCAGCCTCTGGAGGTGGAATTAGAGTCACGTGCCACCATGCCTAGCTAATTTTTGTAAAGTTAGTAGAGACAGGGTTTCACCATGGTGGCCAGGCTGGTCTCAAACTCCTGACCTCAAGTGATCCACCCACCTCGGCCTCCTAAAGTGCTGGAATTACAGGCATCGGCTACTGCGCCCAGTCGAATTTGTTCAGTTTTAAATTGTGTGCGTATGTGTGTGTGTATGGTTTCTTAGTAATTGCACCAGCATGATACATCCCTGAGCCATTCCTCTGGAAAATGGTGGTCTTCAGCCCAGCTGTAGGCATGGCAAGAAGGGAAGGTCAGTTTCAGCTTCAGGGTAGGTGGGTAGATAGATCAATAGGACAGAAATGGGTGTGTTTTAAGCACAGGGCAGGAAGCACCAACATTGGTGCCTAGTGTGTCACTTCCCACATTTTCCCTCCGCAGGACGCAGAATACTAGTGACTAAGCCTCGTTTTCTCTCTCTGCCCAAGTAACTGAGGCTCACCGCACAGTGGCCCAGCACCGGCCTTCTCCCCATTCGTGAAAACCAGTCCACTTGCCCTTACCCTAGGTTGATGCCAGCAGTAACGAGGACTCTGGTTTGAAGCCCTTAACATTTGATAAACAAGAAGACACATTGGGAGTTACAACAGCTCTTGATTTTTTTTTTGTTTTATTTTTTCCCCTTAAGCTGGCTCGGAACACATTTTCTGAGCCGTGGAGGATGTTTCCCAGCGCCCCCTTCCTAGGTTCAGCTTTTTGTTACTCCTCGCAGGTGGGCGAGCTATGCACTTTCCAGTGCCTCCAGCTTTGTGTCCATATGCTTTTTAACTTGGCATTTAACCCTTTTCAAAGGCTGGCTGCAGTCTGTTTGTTTCTATCCTGGTTTTTCATGGTAAACCTGCATCATCCCCTAAATATGCAGTATATCTGGCCACCTCCGTTTCTTTGCTGATGGCCTAGAAATGGAGGTGGCCAGATATACTGCATATTTAGGTACCTCGGCATGCCATATTTTTTTTTTTTTAACCAATTGCATTCAAAAAATACATATTGAGCACCAAAGGCATGCAAAGCACTTGGGAGTCAGTTTAAATCTCAGCTCCGTAAAGCCTTCCCCAGCACTCCCTGGGAATATTCCTGACCTTCGTGGAGAGGCTTCTTGTCAGCAATCACTCATTTTTCCACCATTCTTCTTTTGCTAGTTTGTTTTTCATGTGTAGGTGCCATTACTGCCTATGTGGTGGCAGGCAGCTGGGTGTGATGGAGACCACATTTGTGCAGCCTCATGGGCCTGAATTTGGTGTGAGCGTGGCACCCCCCACCTGCTCAGTGACCTTGGGCAGGCGAGGTGGTTAGGCATCCTGGACCTGAAGTTTTCATCTTCAGGGGATTATGGTGTGGGGATTGGGTGAGACACCTGGTACTGCCCAGCCAGCAGTGATGGGTCCGCAGATGTTGGTTGCCGACCCGTTGCCTCGGTATCTGTGTCTCTGACCTCCTGTGATCACCTTGCTCTGAAATCCAGTATGACTGTTCACTGGAATTCCCCCTCTTGCTTTCAGTGAGGAATAAAACAAAGTTGGAAAGAGTTATCAATGTGTGGGCAATTAATCCTGAAGAAAGATGATTAATATGTGAACATTTTTATCTTCCTGAATGATATTGTTAAAAAAGTATAAATACAAGAACGAGCAGTTACAGTGTGTCTACACTGGAGACCACTTCACTGTGTTGAGTGCGTTTCCTTGGGTGCAGTTTTAACGAGGAACACGGAGTAATCCTGATGGTGCCCACTAGTATGCACTTCAGGGCTCCCTGCTGGCTTCCAGATCCTGAGCCGCCTGCCTCCCCTTTTATCATTGTTCCTTATCTGTGTTAATTACCTGGACTTGAACAGTCCCTCCTCTGATTTACGGGAACTGTTACTGCTGCTGTAATCTCAGTGTTCTGACCTGAGCCATTTCCTTTGGGTTACCCTGAATATCCTGTTTGGGTCCTCTGATACGCAGTATCATCAACGGACAGCAGACACACCGACCTGGAGCGGGTCCCCAGCCTCGGGGTGCATCTGATCACAGTGCGGGCCTGAGCTCCACCCAGAGCCCTCGGGTGCCTGCAAATGTGGCCCAGGAAGTGTTTTTTACCTCCTTTTATTTTTTATTATTTTTACTCAACACTTATGTACACCTTACAATTATGTACAATATAATTTGATATATATGTGCAATACGTAGTGATCAAATCCATCACTTCAGACATTTATCATTTCTTTATTTTGGTAACATTTAAAATCTGCTCTTCTGGCTATTTGAAAATATACAATAAATTGTTGCTAATTATCGTCACCCTGCAGTGCCATAGAACACTCAGAACTTACTCCTCCAGTCTAGCTTTAATTTTATATCTGTTAACTGACCTCTGGCTCTTCTCCCCCCACCCCCTCCTTCCCAGCCTCTAGTAACCACTGTTGTACTCCCTGTGAGGTCGACTTTTTAGCTTCCGCATATGAGTGAGATCATGCAGTATTTGTCTTGCTGTGCCTGGCTTATTTCACTTAGCATGACGTCCTCCAGGCTCACCCATGTTGCCCCACATGACAGAATTTCACTCTTCTTTTAA
This sequence comes from Macaca nemestrina, assembly GCF_043159975.1. Classification (NCBI taxonomy): domain Eukaryota; kingdom Metazoa; phylum Chordata; class Mammalia; order Primates; family Cercopithecidae; genus Macaca; species Macaca nemestrina. The sequence continues at coordinate 179,308,910 of NC_092129.1, read as the reverse complement.
GGCTGAATAATACTCCATTGTGTGTATGTACCAACATCTTCTTTATCCATCCGTGTGTTGATGGGCATTTAGGTCGGTTTGATATCTCGGCTATTGTGAATACTGCTGCAGCAAACGTGGGAGTGCGGAGGTCTCTTTGACATGCTGATTTCATTTTCTTCGGATAAATACCTAGTCAAGGGATTGCTGGATCATATGACAGATTTATTTTTGAAGAAACCTGCATCCTCTTTTCCATAATGAGTGTACTAGTTTACACTCCTACCAACAGTGGTTAATAAAGAGTTCCCCTTTCTCCAAGGAGCATTTTTTAAAAGTCCCCTGGCAATCCCATTGCAGAGTCAGGGTGAGAACCGCTGCCGTCATGCAGCACATTGCACTTGCCACATCTGATACAACATTATTATGTGTCTCTAGGTTCACAGTTCTGTGGTTTAATCAGGCTAGTCTTATTTAGTTTTAGGAAAATATCATTAGAGTTGATTTAAAGATACATCATCTCGTTAGTTGGTACTTTTATCTCAAAGTAGTTATTTTTCTTTTTAAAGTCCCCTCGTTTCTTTCGGCACTTAATTTTTTGGGGTTGATTCTCCATGAAAAGTTAGCTATAAAACAGAATCATTTTAATCGCAGGAACCATAGCTTGTGTTCTTCTCTGTTGATTTTCAGAATGCTCCCTAAGCCTGTGGAGTCTCAGGTATTTAATGTTCTCATTTTGTGGTTTGCCGTTCACCTGTCCTTCCTTATATTTCTAGCATTCTGAAGTTATTTAGCAGTTTCAAGGAATTATTTGTATGTTTCATGGACTAAAATGCCTTTTACACCTTCTCCGTTCTCAGGTTTTTCTTTTGCTTTTAAAGTGAGTTTAAAGCCTTCTGTGAATGTGGTGTTTGGTAGTAAGCATTTCCATCCTCGCTCCCCATTGAGCTCTTGCTGGTTGGTTTGCATGACATCTTGAAGCATATCATTAAGTTAGATGGTTTTATTTTTAGGGCCACGTCTAAAACATGGCTGTGAATAAATTTTTTCTTGAGTCAACCAAAAAATGAATGACTTTGATACTGAGCAGTAGAAAGAAAACTTACAGTGAGTTCTGCTGTAATGTGATATATGTGTTCCTAAAAATCACCACACTGGAAAATCATGCAATAAAAGCTACAGGGCTTATGGGGCAAATGAGATGAGAGGCACAGCCCACAGAAACTTTGTCATGGGCACGTTAGCCTAATAGAAACAGTGGCACAATTTCAAGTGTCAAATAGTTAAGAAAAGCAAGTACTACAATAAATATGATACTTTATCTTGAAAAAGGACAGCAGAAATTTGCCTGTGGAAGTGGGCATTGGAAGGGTTTCAGCGTGTGGTTACTGTGAAGCAATAGAAGGACTGCAATCTGAAATCATACAGAAAGTTGTAATACCTGATGTGGGTGGGCGGCTGTTTGAGTGTGTTCTGTGTGTGTTTTGTGTATTCCTGCCTAGCCAGTTTCAGCTGGGTGCGGTTGTGCATTCACTGCCTTAGACAATTGTGCATAAATGTGTGAAATTCACAGTATACTCAGATTGTTCCTAATGTGTCACTTGTTTTTACAACAAAACCTGATTTCAGTCCTGATGGTGTATCAGTGTCTTTCTTAGAGATGGCTAAGAATGAGCACATATAGTGAACTATATATTGAATGATTTATACCAGCTTATATAGATTTGTGATGCATCTATCCTCATCACAGGAGCTATCCTTAGACTAATTCTAGCTCATCATTTTCCCTGTACTGGAACTATGCGCTTCATGTAGATTTATAACATACAACTAGTTAGGTATACTTCACTCATTCTTCTTCTCAAAAATTTCTTAGCCCATCTCCCTGCTAAATCCTAACCACTGAGGTTTTTATTGGAAGTCTACTAGAATGAGACTGGCCTTTATAACTCGGAGACCCCTATGGATGGGGAATTGGAATTGAAGGAGGTGGAGCAAAGACACTTTCACAATTATTTGTGAAGGACTTATTTAACACATTATGAAGAAAAGAAGTATTGATGTTTAAAGCCTACATTTACTTCCATGTTCATATGAAAATTTGTTCTTAAAGAAAATTTGCAGATTATATAATCTGAATAAAATTGTAAGGTTTGTATAGGTACATAGGATTACTTTCAATATATGTAAATACAATGTTTTGAAATATTAAACTCCATAAAGGGAGAGCTGTTAATTCTGTAGATGCTGTAGTCCTTGCTTTTTGACTTCAGACCAAAGACAACAGTGGTCATTAATATCCAAGATAGTTAAAAGCAGTTTTTGAACTCTTTTTGCAATTGAGACCCTTCTGCTTTAAAAACATATTAAAACTTGCTAACTCTTGATTAGACAATTCTAAACTAAAATATAATTGGAGAAATATCTGTTAATCTTTACCTAGTGAAGAATAATATCCCAGACACTTCTGTCTGGATTTTTTATCCTATAGTATAGTTTCAAGTGCTTTCTTGATTCTGTCAGTAATATATTGCAAAAATTTACAAAATAGCGAGAAGATAAGATTTATTCTGTGTCTCTCTCATCAAGAAAGAGCCATTATTAACATTTCTATAATTTACATTCCTAATAAACTCACATGGAAACATTGTTGATATCTATCTGTCCACATACCCCTTTTGTTATCTTTCATTTTTATTTTTTTCATGTATGACTTTGGGGATGGGCAGTGGAAGGACACGAGCGTGGGAATCAGATCTGCAGGTCCCACACACGTTTCAGGTGCGCTGCTGCAGGGATTTGAATCAGATTTTATGCTTCGGAGCTCAGCATGTGTAAGGTATGATATAAATGATAGCTGCTGTGATGCACTTATTGACCTGTATTTTTAAAAATCTTCACAAATATAATAGCTATATAATACTAAGTCAGGTACATGTATGCCATCATTGATTTTACTATTTCCTTACTGCTAGGCACAAAGTTTAGTGCTTTTGGCAATTTTTCCATTTCAAAAGTAAAGCTGTTTGAATACCTTTTGTGTGTAAAAACGTATCCTCATATACTTTCTGTTTTAGGAGTAAAATTCTAAAAGTAGAATTACAAGGGCAGGGGTTGATGGCCACATCTTACACAATTGCTTTCTAGGAATGTACCGATTTATGTATATGTGCCCTTCGCTAGCCCTAGATTGCCATATTTTAAAGTTTTCTAATCTGAAGGTAGAAAGAATGTGTCTTTTTTTAAAAATCAGATCAATTTTTTTTATGTTTTAGTGTTTTCATTCCATCATTCGAATTAGCTGTATACATCGTGTGTGTGTCTTTTGAGACGGAGTCTCACTCTGTCACCCAAGCTGGAGTGCAGTGGTGTGATCTTGGCTCACTGCTGCCTCAGCCTCCCGAGTAGCTGGGACTACAGGCATGCGCCACCACACCCGACTAGTTTTTGCATTTTTAGTAGAAACAGGGTTTCACCATGTTGACCAGGCTCGTCTCAAACTCCTGACCTGAAGTGATCCACCTGCCTTGGCCTCCCAGAGTGGTGGAATTGATTATAGGAGTAAGCCACCATGCCCAGCCTTGTGTGTGTTTTTAGGTCTGTTTTATGCTTTGCAGTTATTAGTGCTTTAATGATAAAAATACTAGCTTTTCATCTGTGAAATTTTCAATTTTTATGTACTCAAATTTTTTAACCCTTTTCGTGTTTAAGTTCTTCTCCATCTAGAAACTTCACATGTTCTGTTAATGCTTTTTATTAAACAAGACTTTTGCTATTTATTGAATGGTTTATACCAGCTTGTTGATTCGTGATGCATGTATCCTCATCATAGAAGCTGTTAGACTAATTCTGGCTCATCATTTTCCCCTGTGCTAGAACTGTGCTCTTCGTGTAGATTGATAATATACAACTAGTTAGGCATATTTCCCTCATTATTCTTTTCAAAAAAATGTTAGCTTGTCTTGCTGTCCTGCTAAATCTTAACCACCGAAGTTTTAATCAGAAGTCTACTAGAATTCAAATTCGGAAAGAGAAATAGCTTTACAGTATTTGGTGTTCTCCAGAATCATGGCATTCCCACCCCCCACCTTTTTTGTGTGTGTGGTTGTGGGGGGGAGGGTCTCTTTATGTTTCCTAGTACAACTTGATGTTTTCTACTTGTTTATTCCTTTTTTTTTTTTAATTTTGAAGTTACTTATTCCTAATTTTAGTTAGGGATTATGGGTATTTTCTTTTTAATGTATGTTTATTTTCTAAATAGTTCCCAGAATCTAGAAATGTTGTTGTTGAGTATATTTTTACAATTCTTGTCCTTGAACTAAGCTATCTCACAACATCTTAAAATGCCCTTTATATAAACCATTAACCATTAGTACAGTAAGATTGTGCTTTCATGAGTAATGGGTAAAATTGGTATGTGATTTTCTCTGTGGCACTTGTGTCTAGTCAGGGTTTTCTTTGCAAAACAGATTGAATTTTCTTTCTTTTCTCTGTGCTCTGAGGCTATTTGGTACTACACAGCTGTTCCTTAACCTGCGTAGCCTATAAACTGTTTTAAGAGGTAATTCGTTAATGATTTTTTCTCTTTCCTTGTTTTTTTTTTTTTTTCTGTTTCTGCTACATCAAAGATCAGTCTTGAGAATTTATATTTTTCCGAAGAATAGTCATTTTTTGAAGCTACTTTAATATATTTTTGTAGTATGTGCAAAGTGGTTTTCATTCATTTTTGTTAGGTTGGTATGAAAGCAGGGGAGACATTGCTTCGGTGATGAGGCCAAACAGTGACTACTGTCTACAGTTAGTTAATGACACTTAGTATGCAGTCGGTGCAGGTCATTTTTACCCATATATTTACTGGTCTGATACTCTTTATTCCTTTGTATATATTCAGGCTTCTTTCTGTCTGGTATTATTTTCCTTCTGCCTGAAGAACATTTTTTTAACATTCCTTACAGTGCAGGCCTGCTGGTAACAAACTCTCTCAGCTTTTGTCTAGAAATGTGTTTGTTTCTCCTCTGTTTTTGAAGGACATTTCTGCTGCCTGTGTGCTGGGTATATAGGTTGACTTTTTTTTTTCTTCATATACTTCAAAGGTGCCATTCCATTTTCTTCTGTCTTGTATACTTTCTGAATGTCAGTATTGAGTTCTGTTATTCTATCTAATCTTTTTGTTCTCACATTGTCAACAGATTATGATAGGCCTTAGTTTGGGGTTTGTGTGTATTTATCATAATTAGTATTTTTTAAGCTTCTTGGATCTGTCAGCTTCTGGTTTTTATTAAATACGGAAAACTTTCCACTATTATTTCTGCAAATAGTTTACTTACACATACACACCCCCCCCACACACATCCCTTCTCTGAGACTCAAATTACACATATACTAGATTACTTAACATTGTCCTACAGAGCACTATGGCTCATTATTTTTTCTGTTTCTTCTCCTGTCATACTGCATTTTGGACACAGCCTATTGCTGTGCCTTCAAGTTCCCTGATCTTTTTAGTATCTAATTGGTTAAACATATTCAATGAAATTTTTATTTCTAATCTTTCATTTCTGCATTATGTTCATGTTTTTCTTTAAATCCTTATGCACATTGAGATTATAACAGTTTTGAAGATGTTCTTTTCTGGTAATACCATCATCTCTCATTTTTAGTCTTTATTAACTGATTTAGTCACTGGTCCTATTTTCCCACTTCTTTTCTTGTCTTTTGGTTGATTACTTTTGGTTGATTACTGAACATTGTGATTTACATTTTGGGGTGCTGGATTTTGTTGTATGCTTTTTTAAAGTGTTAGATTTGTTCTGGCAGTAAATTGTTAGTTGCATATCAGTTTGATCCTTTCACAGCTTATTTTGAAGCTTTGTTAGTGCAGTTTTAAGTATTCTGTATTCTAGAGCTAGATTATTTCCACTGTTCTGGGGTCTCTCTACTGAATGCCTCATGTATTTGATGAGGTCTCTGCTCTGGCTGATGAGGACTTCCGTCCCTAGGCAAACTTGAGATTATTCATTTTATAGGTTTCTGGTAATTGTTCTTTCCTCAAAAGTTGTTCACTGCCCAGCCTTGTGGAATTTCTCCCTGTGCATGCTCAGATTGGTTCAGCAAAGACTCAAAGGGATCCCTAGGCTCTCTGGAACTTTCTGTCTGTGTAGCTCCCTCCTTTTCCATATCATGCCTCACAAATTACAGCCTCCTGGGCCTCCCCCAAGTCATCTGTTCTAAGACAGCATTTTTGCCAGCTGTGTCTGGGTTCCCCTCCCTGCACCTGCAGTGTGGCAGCTGCAGTTGTTATGTGTATTTTATTCAGTTTCCTAGTTATCAGTGGCAGGTGAAGAAGTACAGACGCTGTTCTCTTTAGGTGGGAAGTGGGTGTCACAAGTCATTGTTAGAGACTTGCACTTTTTGAAGCAGTGATACTTAACAGATTCACCATGTGTATTTGAGGGTATCCTTTTTGTTCTTGAACATATTAAAAGAAAATCAATTACTGCAAGAGATACTAAAATAGGTTTCTTTCCTAGTCGAATTTTATGTTAATAAATCCTAGGAAAGCCTTGGTACTCTCTGAATCCAAATCCTTAAGGAACTCTCAGTTCACTGAGGCAACTTGTACTCCTGTGTTTCCGTGAGAGTCATCGTTCCAGGGAGTCACACTAATTTCCACAGTTTGGGGTGGGGGGGTGGGTTTTTTCTAAATCTCAGTGATTACCATTTGTTTAGTCATGAGCAGCTAATTCTGCTCTGAAGTGTAGAGCTTACCATCCTTGGCTTGGGTTGAGGTAATGAGCTGTGTGACACTTGGCCAGTCATTTAAGCTACTCGTCTCTAAATTGAGGGATGTGGACTAAAGGGACTTGAAGGCCCCTTCCATGAGTTTACTGAGTAAATATGTACTGAGTGTTGTGTGCACTGGAGATGGGTGGGTAAGACAGGTGAGGACCCTGCTCTTACACACAGCTTAGTGGAGTACATAGATGATACTATAAATAAAAATACAATGAGAAAGAAATAACTTTCAGGGGTGCTTTGAAGAAAACAAACCAGGGTGATAATGAAGTGCTGATGGGAGGGACCGGCATTAGGATGGGAGGTCCAAGAAGGCTTGTCTGAGACACTGAAATTTGAGCTGCCGTCCAGATAAGCAGAAGAAACTGGCCATTTGAATTCCAGGTCATAGATGTTCTAGGCAGAGGGAAGAATATGTGCAAAGGTCCTGAGATGGGCACAAACCTGGGTGGCGTGAGAACCCTGGGTGATGTGAGAACACTGTGGCTCGATTGTCTTGAGTGGGGGGCACATGTGATGATCAGGGTCCTAGTCAGTGCTGGCAGTCTGGGACTCCAAGACTTGATCGTGCTGTGAATACTTCTCTACCTAAATAGTGCAAAGTTCAGTGTCACATGCCCTACTCAGGTGAGTAACTGGGAGTGCCAGGAATTACATTGGGATGGGGTGTGGTCGCTGAAGCTCCAGCAAGATCACAGAGTCTGAAATGAGCAGGGACCTCACTGGCACTAGGAGCCAACACAGTTTTAACACAGGAGGCTGAAGGCCAAGTCGAGTAGTCATGATCAGCATGAGCCAAAATGAATCCATTTTTAAGTTAGCAGAACCACGGATAGTTCCGTAGGCACTATCGCCTCAAAGAAAATGCTGAGCTTTTTCTGAGACTCACATATAAAGGCTGCATGGACTCCATAGCCTAGAAATGTTGCTTCGGTGGAAGGAAGCCACCAGGAAAACTGCTGGGAGGGTTTAAGGAATATGTGACTTTTTTTTTTTTTTTTTTTTTTTTGAGACGGAGTCTCGCTCTGTCACCCAGGCTGGAGTGCAGTGGCCAGATCTCAGCTCACTGCAACCTCCGCCTCCTGGGTTTACGCCATTCTCCTGCCTCAGCCTCCCGAGTAGCTGGGACTACAGGTGCCCGCCACCTCACCCGGCTAGTTTTTTGTATTTTTTTTAGTAGAGACGGGGTTTCACCGTGTTAGCCAGGATGGTCTCGATCTCCTGACCTCGTGATCCGCCCGTCTCGGCCTCCCAAAGTGCTGGGATTACAGGCTTGAGCCACCGCGCCCGGCAGGAATATGTGACTTTTACATAGAGAAAGGAAAGACACAGTGAAAGCAAGAGCAGTTCAGAGGTGGGGAGGGCGGACCTGAAGCCAGCCAGCTTTGTCCTGGTGGGAGGCAGGTGTCTTAGCCATTTGGGCTGCCATAACAAAATACCGTAAACTGGGTGGCTTGTAAATACACAACAGAATTATTGTGTTAATTGTCCTCATAATTCTGGAGAGAACCCTAAGATCAGGGTGCTAGCAGGTTCAGGATCTGCTGAGGGCTCACTTCCTCGTTCACAGATAGCACGTTTTTGCTGCATCGTCACATGGCAGAAGGGCCAGGGGGTATTGGCCCTCATTTTAAGGGCACTCATCCCATTCATGAGGGCCCCACCCCCATGACCTAATCACCCCCCACAGGCCGCACCTCCTCAGACCATCGCCTTGTTGGGGAGGATTTCACCACGGGAATTGGGGTGAGGCACAGGCATTTGGACCATGGCACCAGGCCTTCCCTGTGTTGCCAGGATGCTGCTTTTTGTGCTTGGATACAGCAGCAATTAAAAATCCAGCTCAGATTGCGGAGCTCTTAAAGACCCACGGAGCTCTCACTTGGCATTACCCGCTGCTGGCATGTGTAGTCTGAAGGAACCCCCTTCTGAGAATGCCCAAAGTCTCCACATCTGTCTCCTGTCTCAACATGCCAGCACTGTGTCACGTAGCCTCTGCCTGCTTCCGCACAGCATTGTTCCTGGTGCGATCTCTCTTTAGGCAGGGAAATCGTTGCTGTCGGCTGTCACCTAAGTGGCAATGTCTTCTCACCTGCCCTTTTAACAACAACTGCTGTGCTCATGTGTGTTTTTATTGGTTGATTTTTAGTTGTCTTTCATTGTGTCCTGTGGTCTGGCTTCCACTCTTCACGCCGTAGTGAAGCATTGCCCACGCTTACGAGTGGCCTCTCATTTCCCCCTACGTTACCTCTTCTGCATTCTCCTCCACCTCTGCAGCACGTGCCCCTGCAGACACATCCTCACTGCTGTGGCCTGCTCTCCTTCCTTTGAGGAAGCCAGTGATTGCCAGTTATTCCTGCTTCCCTGCTGCCTCCTGGCTCTGCCTGTGCTCCTCCCCAGCACTTCCCAGCTGGCTTCAGCAGGCTCACTCTCTGTGTCAGTCTTCCCCTGGGAGCTCATACTGTCAGTTTAGCCATTTTTGGCACCAACCCCAAGTACCTCTCTCCAGCCCTGACTTCCCTCCCCTGATCTAGTTGTGCACTTCGGGCCGTGCACATCTCCCCCTGGATACTCACCCTGGAGGAGCAAGCGTTTCTCCCTCGCCTCCTCCCTCAGCAACTCCAGGCTGCCCTGTGGAAGCCCCTTTCCCACTCCTCCAGACTCACAGGTTCAGAGCCATCCAGCATCCATTTCTGTAGACTTAGAAGGTTCCTGGCCATGTGGACTCTGGGTCCCAGTTGAATGGGTTGAAGAATGATGGACAGAGGGACAGAGGGAGAGATGAAGACAGCGAGTGCAGACGGGTGAGGCTGTGATGGGACTGAGACTGGAGGATGGCACGGAGGAGAGGAGCAGATTAGAGAGGGCTCCTGAGGGGAGACAAGATTACCAAACATTTTTAAACGAAGATGAGAGAAGGATCTGGTAGGGAAGAGGATGGAGGTTAAAAGAAAAGTCTTTCCTGAGTTCCTTGGAAGGACTCAGCAACACCTTGGCTGACGGGTAACATCCGACCCAGAGGTCTTCAGTTAGAACCACTCCAGGCTACAAGTCCTCTGGAAACTTGAGAGATTTGACAGCGTTGGGGTGACAGAGGTCACTGTGTCGTTGGTCATATCGACAAGTCCCTGAATAGTAGTGCATATTCCAGTGTGGACTGGAAAAGGAATTATAGTGCATCCCTACCGTGGGCCTCGCCTGCCACGCAGCTTTTGGAAAGAACAGGAAGCTTTGTTCTGATAGAGAAGCCATTCTAAGATATTGTCAAAGGAATAACCATGAGATGTAGCAATGTATATTTCTTGTATAAGTACAAGCAAGGCAACAATGCATAAGATATAGCAAAACCCTGTGTCTAGTGTGCTGCCATGTGTGCTTTTAAAAGCCAGGGTGATGGAGAAGTCTGCCGTGATATCTTCTTGTATATCCATGGAGGTGCTCTGGTGGGGCCCCTGAGAAAGCAGCCCCAGTGTCTGAGAGGGCAGGGGGTCCTGGGCAAATAGGATCAGGTTGTGAGGGGCTTTCACTCTAATATCTTTTATATTTTTAGGTTCTTGAACCATATATATGTATTATAACCTCTTTAAATTTTTCAAAACATTTAATTTAAAAAAAGAAAACCTCTAGCAATTAAAGTAGTATTTCCAGCAGTTGAATGACAGCTAGCTTGTTTTGCCAGGGAGGTTATTTGGCTCCTCTGAAATGTCCATTCTTGAGTTTTCTGGTGGCTTTGGCTTATTCTCTTTCAGTTTGGAGGAAATATTTCTGATTCATAATTCTTCATGCTCCGTGCTCAGGGAACTTCTCCCGTTGCTGATGTTACTAGTAAAGCCCGATCTGGTTTTCTTACATTTCTTTCCTTTTTTCCCCATCCACTCTGTGCATTCATCACCACATAAGATCATGTCTGGACAATTCTTGTAGATAGGATAATTATTTGCATTCTTAGCCAGGCGCAGTGGTTCGTGCCTCTACATCTCAGCTGCTTGAGAGGCCAAGGTAGGAGGATCACTTGAGGCCAGGAGTTTGAGACCAGCCTGAGCAACATAGCAAGACCCCATCTCAAGACCCTGGCAAAACACGCTGCTGTTAAGCTGTGATGTATGAGGGAACGCTGGCAGGATGCTTTGTGTGGTGGGAGAGAGGAGAGCTATCTTCAGCTGTTTAACAGGGCTGTTTGAAAAAGGATGGAACAGGGACAAGTAGATGGACTTTCCGATAGTCCCCTCCCAGGGCAGCTAGAAACAACTGCTGAGTGTCACACAGGGGCGGTGGTCTGAAGTGGCGGCTGCCACACGGCTCTGTGACCCAGAGAGAAGGCCGGCTGCATCCGTGTGTCTGTCCAGTTCATCTTGCCTTCGGAAAAAGAAGTTTCGACTAGATGGCCTTGGCTCTAATAATAAGGTATTTTCCTGAGTCATTTTCCTTTTTTCTTTCAGCTGCTCAAACCTGGAACAGACACTCTCCACGAGATCCATTCTCTCTTGATTCTGTCCTTTAAAAAAATCTCTTAACTGTGTAGCCTCCTTTCAATGAGTACGTCTCCATCTGTGTTTTTTAGGCAAGGGGAAACAAAAGAGTGATTTTCTTGTCAGACATTGAAAGAGAAAAAGTGGCTTTAAAAGTAGACTTTGGCTTTCTAAAGGTTCGAAGTTTTAATGTTCTTATATGAATACATTAAATCCTAAGTGTGTAATGAACATTTTTATCCAGTTCAAAGATGACACTTGGGAGTGAACTGGTGGTGGGACGTCACAGACTACTGTGATTTCAAACTCTCAGCAGGTACATCTCCGTTCATGGATGCGTTAACAGCCAATGGGACAACCAGCATACAGACATCTGTTACAGCAGTGACGGCCAGCAAAAGGAAATTTATTGACGACAGAAGAGACCAGCCTTTTGACAAACGATTGCGTTTCAGCGTGAGGCAAACAGAAAGTGCCTACAGATACAGAGATATTGTGGTCAGGAAGCAGGATGGCTTCACCCACATCTTGTTATCCACAAAGTCCTCAGAGAATAACTCACTGAATCCAGAGGTGAGAGGCACTCTTGGGCTGGCATGGGCTTCGCGCTTCTCCCTGCCTGATTTCCGGGCCTGCTTGGCGGAATTGGCTCTTCCTGTGCTCTTTCTAAACCTTCCCTTTGGGCCATCTCCCGATGCCCACCAGAAGGGAGGGAGCAGAGGAGAAGTTGCGGGCTTTGCTCCGTGTCACACCTCTGATGGCCATGAATTCAGGATGCTTGGAGTGTGCTGCGTGTCCATCCCCATTCTCCTGGGTGTGGGTCCACCCAGGGCTCCGTGCCTCTGGTCCACCTCCTGCCTGGAAGCTCTTCATCTGGCGGGCACAGGGCTCCATGAAGGCATGTGGAAAATGTGTGTGCACGCGCCTTGCTTTAGGTTTCATCAGATTCTTAAAGGGTTCTTTGTTCAGACAGAATATAAGTGCCCCAGGGGTCCCAGTCCCTTCAGAATATTTACTGTCTTTCCAGTCCCCAGATCCTCCTCAGCGGCTGTAGCAGAACACACAGCAGGGCTTTCCACGCATGCTCATTGCTGGTAGTGCCTTGTAAGGAAGTTTTCTAGAACTGGTAGTGGGAAAGGTTAGAACATGAATTTTGTGAAGTTTCTAGAATTGGCAGTATTTGATCCTAACCTGTACCTTTCCAAAATGTGAAGTCCTAGTAGTTTATGAGTAGCTAGGTTGAGTTTTGTCCAGACAAGAAAACCTAACTACAGAAAGTCTGTGTGTTTGCCCGGGGTCACATAACAAACCAGTTCAAAGTTGGTCCGTGGTACACTTTTAGACTGCAGAGTCCCTTCATTGGTTATTTTTAAATGCTTCACAGAGATCATTTAAAATGATTTTATGCCCTAAAATTACCTGTCTGTGCTAACGTACTTGGACTTAATGCACTTACGCAGCAAACTATTTTCTGTCCCAAGTGTAATAGGGTAGTTTTTAAAACAAAACAAAACCGAAACAGTAGAACTGAACGAGTTTCTTTCAACTGGTTTGAATGTGCCACCTGCTGTCCAAACTGGAGAAATGCCCAGTGATATAATAAGCAACTTGCCTTATCTAAGAGCCGCAATGGCTGTAGAAATACTAAGATAATGTAGATTCCCATGTCTTTTTAATTATACTCTAGTTATGTAGTTATATTTTACTCCATCCCCAGCATCTCAATCTCTGGTTACAGAAAAAGAGACATTTGCAAATTAATTAAAATCATGGTAGATATCAGTAACTATATCAGGCTATGATGCATTTTTCATAGATGCAGATTATCCAGTAATAAAATGCTTTCAGGCCAAGCGTGATGGCTGATGTGTGTAATCCCAGCACTTTGGGAGGCCAAGGCAGGAGAATCCCTTGAGCCCAGGAGTTCAAGACCACCCTAGACAACATAGCAAAACTCCATCTCTACAAAAAAGTTGACAAATTAGCCAGGCATGATGGCCCAAGCCTGTAGTCCCAGCTACTCAGGAGGCTGAGGCGGGAGGATTGTTTGAGCCCAGGAGTTCGAGATGCAGTGAGCCTTGATTAAACCATTGCACGCCAGCCTGAGCAACAGAATGAGACTGTCTAAAAAAAAAATGCTTTTAGGATTTCACACCCGAAATATTCTTTGCCACTTTAACTTCTGGTGACTTTCAGGTGATGAGAGAAGTCCAGAGCGCTCTGAGCACAGCCGCTGCCGACGACAGCAAGCTTGTACTGCTCAGCGCGGTCGGCAGCGTCTTCTGTTGTGGACTTGACTTTATTTATTTTATACGACGTCTGACAGATGACAGGAAAAGAGAAAGCACTAAAATGGCAGAAGCGATCAGGTATGTAAAAATGATGTTTTTTAAACGCTGGTTGGGTGCTTTGTTTTTGGTGTACAAATCCCGATAGAATGGGCCTGACCTGACCAAGCCTCGAGAATAAAATATTCTTCTTCTTCCACGGAGAGACACGAGCAGCCAAATCAATTAAATCATCTGTCTTTTCTATGGGCTTGCCATAAATTACTACTTGCCTTGGGCAAATAACTGATTTCAAGGTTGGTTTAAACCCAGCAAGTGTTCAGGGAATGTTCTAATGATTAGAGTATATGATCGTGTATAGACAGAGTTCCTATTATTTGTGCCATGAGTATGTTCTGTCTTCAATCCTTAAATAAAGATCTTTTCCAAATAATAACTTAGCATTTGCTTGACTCCGAGGCAAATTGTCTAGGCTTTCTGATGAGATGCTTCTGCAACGTCACATGGAGCCCTTTTTGTTTTGTTTTTTTGTTTTGTTTTGTTTTTAAATACAAGTAGCACACGTTCTTGTTCAGGTTCATCCTAAATTCCAGCTGGACAGAGAACCAGATAGTAGGGAATAAACAGCGGAAGTCCTTCTCCTTCCCTCCCCTCAAGGTATCCATCATTGATTGGTGTGTCTTCCCCAACCTTTTTCTGAACATTTTGTTCTCATGTTCAGTTCAATTTATTAGATTTATTTTTAAATTCACAAGTAAAAATTGTATATACTTATAGCGTACAACATGATGTACTGAAACACAAATACATTGCAGAATGATTAAATCAAGCTAATTAACATACGTATTACCTCACATACTTACCATTTTGTGTGTGTGGTGAGAACACTTAAAATCTACTCTCTGCAATTTTCAAGTATAAAATACATTAACTATGGTCACCATGATGTAAAATAGATGTCTTGATCTAAGCATTTTCAAATATTTGTTTCATACATACACATAAATAATATCAATTTAGTTCTGTCGTTGCTTTGCAACTTGCTTTTTTCATGTGACAATATGACTGAGATGTTTCTGTTTCCTTGGTTGTTGGATTTTCCTCTGCTATATGATAACAGTGCAAAAAACTTTCTCTAAAACCATTTAATTCTGCTAACAGCATATCCCCTCATGCTAATCACTCTATGTATAATTAGAAGTGTCTGATTTTTCAGAGGTGAATTTTATTTGAAATGGATGAAACCTAGTCGTCAACCAGAAAGTTGGCTATGCTTCTCTACCCACCTCCCTAAAATGACATATCCCCAGGTGGCCCCCATAAGCCCTTTGTGCTTGCCTTTTTAACTTACAGAGGATGACAAATGAAAGAAAACAGACTTGCAAAATGGCAATAAAATAAATTTGATCTTTTCCAAAATCCCAGATTTCTGGAGGGCTGAAGTTGAACTACTTTTGGCAGTTACTAGGCTCCAGCTGAGCACTGCCCGTGGGGCACTGGGCTTTCTAGCACCTAAACCCTTCTAGAGCTTGCACAGCAGGATTGGTGTGGTGGGTGGCGGGGGCTGTTTTTTCTGTTTTGGTGAGTCCGGGGTAGGCAGGGACGTCTTTCTTTGACAGACACCCAAGATGACTCTGCTGGGCACTGCCCAAACAGCCCATCACAAGAGTCCCGGAACCCACACCTCTGGGTTGAAGGGGATTGCCTTGGTCTTTCATAACATATTTAATCATTTTCAGAATTACTGTATTTTCTCATATGATGTACACATGTGTTTAAGACGTTATCCCTAAATCTTTTGAGAGTTGCCTTTTATAGGCTATCATATGTGTGTTTTTTTTTTCAGAAGTAGTTTGAAATTTTATTAACAATCTTATTAAGTATTGTTTCTGATCTCCCAGGGGATTTCATCCCTGTGGTACACTAGGTGGGACCATCTTGTTCTTCAGTTTAAGATTAAACTGCTTGATCAGTATCATAAATCCTTGGCTGACTCTCAGCACCTCTAAGACAGCTTCATTATTATCCATTCAGGGTGAATTCCATGAACTTAGCTTTTATTTTTAAAATACAAACCACCATACCTCATATGGTCACTTTGTATGTTCTCCATAATGTCCTGCTCAATGTACACATAATATTGTGCTATTTGGTAGCTCTGCGGTAATAAGAAAATCAGATGTGTCAGCCAGTGGCTTCTGGGTCCTGGCTCCGTTTTCCCGTGTAGACTTTTCCCTGGCTCCACTCGTGAGCCCTGCTGGTGCCTCGCCGGGTGCAGCTCACTCCTCCCTCCAGCGTTGAATTCCCTTGGACAGAGGCTGTGGACTTGTGGCGCTGGGATTAGTAAAAGCAGAGGAAAGCTTGATCAAGTCAGGTTTAAGTGGAGATCTCCTTTGTTGAACTTTATGTCACTTTAATAGTTCATTTTCATCAGTTCCCTGCTCACTCCACTCTCCCTACTCCCAACAAAAAGCTGGATTGATATTCTTGTGAAGAGCCAAGTCCTACTTTAGGAAAACCGACTTGTTTCTTCTTCATGTGACTATATTTTTGTCAATGTGAATTTTCCTTAATATACTCTGGCAAGATCAGAAAAATAATTAGTTACACCAAAGTCACTTAACCTTTCCTCCTCTTATTTGCATTTAAATTAATTTTTATATGGATAAAAGCTCTTCCTGTGTATATTTTTCATTTCTCTGGTGTCTTGTCTCATGTTCCTTAAAACTTGGAGGCAAAGGACTTCATTGTAGCAAGTTTCCAAGGGAAAAGCGGGAAACAGGAAGATGAGGTTTCGTATTAGGTCACCAGGTGTCTAAAGTAGCTAACTTCGTTACGAGGATTGGTGGTTTGCAGTTTGCAGAGGATTGGTGGTTTGCAGTTTGCAGAGTAATTGCCACAAAAATATTCTGCGCATTGGTGATTAAAACAAAATTATCTCAAGTTCATGGATAGCATTGGGCTTCTGAAGTCTGCCGGAACCAGTAGCTGCCACGGGGTGTCATCGACCAGGAGACTTCTCTCCCCAGAAGCGAGGTTTCTTCTTCCTCCCACAGAGGGAGACCGGGGGGCCTGTCCAGGCAGTGCCCCAGGGGCAAGAGGATTTGGGAGAGAACAAAGGGAGCCAGTAAACATGCCCCATGACCCTGACCTGTACCCCATTCGATCCTTCAAGTGAAGGTGCCGTTCAAATGAGGGAGACCTCAGCCATGGAAAGGCAGCAGCACACTGGCTGCCCAACCTCAGGTCCCTGCTGCCTCCTTCTCCCCAGACATTCCCTTGACAGTCCCTACATCTTATGTGATTTTCCAACTGTTTGTTGTCTCCAAATTAGTAAATGTCCTTTAAAGGAAGAGTTTTGTTTAATTATAAAGTCTTTTTAGACTAATTATATGGCAAATATCAACCTCCTTCCCTGCCATATCCAACAACAGCCTTGAATTCAATTCCAAAGAAACAAATTTAAATTCAATACATTGCGTGGCACACATTTGAGTGTTCATACATTTTTATTTTAAGTTTAAAACACACTTGGTTGAAGCCCACAGAAGCAGGGGCTACTCGGGAGAGGACCGTCCCAGGCTTGAAGGCAGCCCCTGCCTCGCCTCTGGTGCCTTCTGCCTTGATGTGCAGCTCCCTTGGTTAAGCCTTGATGGTCCTGGGAAGTTGTACTAGGCAGAGAAAGCATTTCTGTAAAGGTTTTCTTTTTTAAAACGAAACGAGTCTCTGTGTGTACCACATCCTTTGCTGGCATCTCCGGGCTCACGATTCAGAATGGCCAGTTCCCATTCCCTCAAAAGGGAAGGGGGTCTGTGCCCCAGAGCATGCTGGTTCGTTCATACTCCGCCCAGAAAGAGCCACCAGCTGCAGGGGAAGTCACCATTCCAGGCAAAAGTAAAAATAAAATTTCAGTTCCCAAAAAAAGCCTTCAGCCTATTAAAACCTAAGTTTTGACTTATCAATATCTATTAATATTTTAGAAGCAGATTTTTTAATACAAATATATGGGCAAGGGGGGCAAGGATATATGAAATAATTCCTTTTGCTGTTTCTCTATAGAATTATCTTCTTATTACCTTGATTTTTATCATCCCTTTTATGTTAATTGATCGCCCCATCCGTGGTTTCCAGATGTCAGCCTGGGCAGCGGCTATACCCGTTTGCCTTCTGTTCCATGAGGCAGGTGAAAGTGGAGCTACTCAGATTTTGGAAACAGCTGCTCCTTATCATGGAGACAGTTCAGCAGTTTTACCTTTTCATGAGTCATCAGTCACTGGGCCTAGGAAATGTATTTCCGTCTTGTGTCATTGACCCCAAATCCTCAAAAGACAACACAACTGAAATAGCTTCATGTAGTTCTTCTGGGCTTATTTCAAGAGTCTGCTTAAAAGGTTGTCTGACATTCTGTATCAGTAAACCTTAGTGTGATCTTTCTAACAGTGCCTTAGGCTCTCTCATTTAGAAAGACTTGGTGCAACTCATTCATTTGAATGAGTTAATTCTTGCTCAGTGCAAAGATCCCACAAACCTTGGGGGCTCGACTGAGGTCCAGCCGCTAAACTGCAATTCCTGACCCTCCTGTTCACACACACACACACACACCCTCCTCACTTCCCCAACCTGCCCCCTCCAAAAAATATGAGTCATCCATCAGTATCTCGGGGAGTTGAGCGAGGAGCTATCTCAGATGCTGAGTCATGATTTTCAGAGAAGATCTGAACAGATTGCTCTGGTTTTAAATGGCTGAACTGTAGAGAGCTTCTAGATTGTTATTTTCAGTATTAAAGATGGGGGTCAGGTTTAGAATCCAGCAAGTGAAAAGCTGTCCTTACTCTGCACTTCTGATCTAGAACTCAGCCTGCACTAAAGGTGCACTTCTGATCTAGAACTCAGCCTGCACTAAAGGGACTATCTTGTGTTTATTCTTTTGTCTACTGTGTGAAATCATTAAGAAGAAACAACCTCTGAGCATAAAATCAGCTTCTAGTATTCGGGGGAAGAAAATGCACATTCCCAAAGTGCTATGACACCAAGCTACCCTACATTGAAAAGCAGCCTACTTTTCCAGCCTGATCTAAAGCAAATCCCAAAATAGCATTAGCTTGATTTATTAAACCTCCATCCTGCTCAAAGGTGGCTCCACGCCTGACCCCCTGTCCTCCGAACTCCTGCTGCAGCCGTCCCCTCCAGCCCGCAGTGGAGCAGGATGTGGGTAAGGCCTGGGCCCTGTGCTGCTTGCTCTTCTTGTTTGCGGGTCTCCTGTCTTGAGCCAGCCTGTGAGACTTGTCTCCATGTCCCCCAGACTGTTCAGTCCACTCGCACGTAAATTCAGGAAATAGCAGTTATTGCCAAATAATCAGTGAGCTGTCTGAAATCAGGAGCCAAGGCCAGACCCAGATCCCAGGGTTTTTGTGACCCCTAATCCACTACTATCCACTTAACAGCAGGCAGTCTTAGTATGCCCTGGCAGATTTCCTCTGTGACAGCTTCTTGATTGGTCTTATAAAGCCCAGAATATGTACTGGGCTCCGAGGGAGGCCCAGTGTGTCTTCGAGGGAGGATGGGTTGGGGAGCAAGATGTGTTGTTCATAGAGCTCGAGAGCCACCTGCAAAGGCCAACGCAGCTCATGGCTGCGTGTTACCCTGTGGCCTTCATGTAGGTCCTGTAGCGACAGCTACCACATGCGTGGGCTGCGGGCTGTCACCAAACCTTTACAGCACGTAGTAAATAAGTCTAGGGTCCGCAATTGCTGGGGAAGGCCTTAAACAAATCTCAGGTCTTCATGATTTCCGCAGCGTTTACATCTTGGTGAACTGAATTCCATAATAGACTTTTCCTTTGCTCAAATATGCAATGTTTTGAGTAATTCCCCATTTATTTTTCATTTTAGAAACTTCGTGAATACTTTCATTCAGTTTAAGAAGCCCATCATTGTAGCGGTCAATGGCCCAGCCATCGGGCTAGGAGCATCCATATTGCCTCTTTGCGATGTGGTTTGGGCTAATGAAAAGGCTTGGTTTCAGACACCCTATACTACGTTCGGACAGAGTCCAGATGGCTGTTCTACCGTTATGTTTCCCAAGATAATGGGAGGAGCATCTGTGAGTACCTTTAAAAAAAAAATCATTCTAGAAAGCTTCCTGAAGAAATCTGGTTTGGTTATTGCTTTTCTAAAGCTGTACAGTGTGTCATTCTGTGGGGACTTTTCATCTTGTAGTTCAGATTTGGGTTCATAGACGTTGTTGACCCTTTTTGCATCATTCCCTAGAAAAGGACTTCATTCATTGAGGAGCCTGCCCTACCACTTTGCATAATTCACACTGATATCTACTGTTAGTAAATATCCAGTCTGTAACCCAACCAACAATTTGCAATCGAAAAGTTCTTCACCTAATAACTTAAAAGCTGCGCTTTGAAGAGAAGGCAATTTTAAGAGGGAGCAAAGTTACACAGGATTAGACGGTTGTCTTCCATATAATTGTGTGTTTTTATTTCTTCAGCTGTTTAATCCGTTCATTATAGTAGTTTGTGTTTGTATTGTAGCTTGTGATTTATCAAGCAGTTATTCACATCTCATTCCCTAGTCCTTGAAATAGGGCAGGAGGTGGTGTCACAGGTCAGGTTCTCCAGAAGCGGACACTGAGATGAGTTTGGCACATGGAGAATTGGCAGGTAGTCAGTACCTGTGGAAGGGATGGGGAGGAAGCAGGACCAGTCAGAGGAAGAGGTCAAGGTGATACTGTGTCCATCATCCTTGGGTGTGGGATGCGTGGGAAGCATTGTGCGCTGGACGAGGTGGCTCCCTGCAGCTGAGGGCATCCCTAAAGGCGCCCTATGGCCGTCTGCCAACAGCAGCACCCGCAGTCAGGCAACCAGGCCTCCCCAGGAGGGATCATGGCAGCACAGTTCCATGTTCACCCCAGTGCCATTCAGGTCATTCATGCACCTTTTGGGGGTCAGCTCCTTCAGGTTCCAAGGGGCTTTCTTTCTGGGAGAAACTTGGAGGAAGAAGATTAGGCAGCAATAACTTGCAGGCTGGAACCTGAAATGTTTAACCTGGATGTTATAATCAGTGGGTAAAAGCGTGATGAGAAAAAGGATGTTTGGATCCTCTCATTATTTGTAGTGGGAAAAATAGTAACTTTACAGTAGAGAAACCTGGCGGGTACCACCTTCCTGAGTGGTCAGAGTTCACAGAAATGAGACAAAAGCCAACGTGAAGCGCTGAGGGGAACGCAGCCTTCGTCGCTGCGTGGGATTCCTCCTGAAGGTGCAGCAGCTCAGCGCTGCATCATGACATTCATCATGAGGAACGTCAGGCCCGGACTGTGGGGCAGTCTGCAGACGCCGCGCAGCGCTCCTCCAAAACGCCAAGGTCAAAGAAGACGTGGAAAGACTGAGAAACCGTCTCAGACTGGAGGAGACCAAGGGGACATGACAGCTCAGAACATCAGGGACCCTGGATGGGCTCCTGGGCCAGCGAAAGGACAAGAGTGGGAAGGCTGGTGAAATTCACATCGTGTTTGTAGTTGAGTGAATAGCACATTGTCAGCGGCTTTGGTCATCATAAGATGTTATGTGACGTTTTAACCCAGGGAGAGCTGCGTGAAGGTTTATGGGAACTCTGTACTACTTTTGTCATTTTTCCTGCATCTAAACGTTCTCGAAAAGCAGAACATTTAAAATTAAGGAATGCAAGAGAGGAGGAGGAAGATGGGTAGGCCAGACCGTGGCCCCCAGTGCCGCACTGTTCTCAGAGCTGCCCTGCTCCTCACCTTCTCACTCCCCAGGCTAGTTCCCCTCACCCGGGGCTCCCACCTCTGCTGGCCTCAGCAGCCGCCCTGATGCTAAAACACCGCGAGGGATCTGTGGCCTGCTCACTGTGTCCGGCTCAGAGTCGCTGCACTTGTCCACTTCCCTGCTATAGTGGGTCAGGGAAGGAACAAGCGGCACCGGCCTCCATCCCATTTCCCAGGCCGCGTGTCCTTCCATGTAAAGGTCTTTGTACTGTGTGTGCTACAAATCAGAAGATGCTGCCCACCGTCATGGAGCCACCTCCAAACTGGCACCTCTCAGGCCAGGCCAGGGCCGTACCAGGCTGGCGGCTGCGGCAGGTGCCGTATGTGACTTAGCCACAGGACTCTGGGGTCCTGCCCCCTGACATGGTATTTACTGTGAGGATGGTGTTCTGGTCACACACAGCACCCTGAGGCACGCCATGCTGGTGTACTAGACCCTCCATAGCCACAGAGAGTGGTGCTGCCTGAGGATCTGCAGGTGGGACAGGCAGACCGAGACCCAGAGGGTGTGCCCACACCTGTTGGAGCCGTCAGCCTGCTGCCCAGCGCCCACAGGTGGGCCTCCCTGGGAATGGTGCCTTGAGGGCCACTCACATTGGCATCTCCTGCTGGCAGGCTGGACACTCAGTAGCAACAGTGGCTGCATCAGCCTTTGATAAATCGGAGACTGTGCTGTTAAGGCCCCTCTTGCCGGCCCTGGGTGGCCAGCGGCCACCAGCCGTCTCTCAAAGCTGTTCAGTGCCCACTCCATGGCGGATGCTCTCAGGTGGACAATGTGAGACAGCAACCTGCACACTTCCCATTCCTCCACCCACCACACGCCTCTGTCCAGGACACCCACCCCTGCTGGGGGCTAGTGTTACTCTAACCTTGATCTACTTTTCCTCCTCACCAGGGGGTGACCAGGTGCATCTGCCACTGGGGGCATTTTCCTCACCACGTTCTCTTCCAGGCCTGCTGGATGAGGCTCTGGTGAAGTTGCTGTCCCCTTTTTGGCTTGCTGACCCACCCACAGGCCACACTGGGTCACAGGCAGTCCTCCCATGGCTGTAGGTATGAGCTGAGGCAGGGCGCGGGTACGCAAGGGTCTGGGGGTGATGCAGGGGTCTAGGCTGCCGGCCGATGCCCTCTGGAGCTTGCCAAGCCCAGCTGTGCATCCACCGCGGGCCCTGCCTGACCTTGCACCTGTGGGGCTGATGGAACTCAGCTTGTGCTGGCCACTTCCCACATGTGGTCATGTGGGGTCCCGTGATCAGGCGCTCTGCCTCTCCCAGTCCCAGGCAGCACTCCAGGCTTGCCCTTCTGTGCTGTGGATGGCCCCACTGGCTGTGCTGCCCTCCCTCTGGCACTGACCACAGGCTCCATATGCATCTTTTTTTTTTGAGACGGAGTCTCACTCTGTCCCCCAGGCTGGAGTGCAGTGGCGCAATCTTGGCTCACTGCAAGCTCCGCCTCCCGGGTTCACGCCATTCTCCTGTCTCAGCCTCCCGAGTAGCTGGGACTACAGGCGCCCGCCACAGCCCCCGGCTAATTTTTTGTATTTTTAGTAGAGACGAGGTTTCACCGTGGTCTCCATCTCCTGACCTTGTGATCCGCCCACCTCGGCCTCCCAAAGTGCTGGGATTACAGGCGTGAGCCACCGCGCCCGGCCTCCATATGCATCTTGTCCCACCCCTCCCTACTCAGCCCTGGCCTTTCAACCTCACTCAGCAGGGTCCCCACCTCCCTCATGCTTCCAGTAGCCATCCCAGCAGCCGGGTCAGATCATCTCCTGGGAACCTACCAGGGGTAAATCAGTATCCCAGGAGTTGGTCCTACATCAGTGAACTCTCCTGTCCTACTTGTGGTTGGGCTCCAGGTCGGGCTCCCTGAGAAACCAGACCCTCGTGTCTTCTTACAGCTCCCATCTGCACCCTTGGCTGGGCTGTGCAGCCCCTTTCAGGGAAGAGGCGAGTTACAGGCCTGATGCCAGCAGAGGGGATGGGGCAGGTTTTGGGGGGCCAGTGTTGCCTTGCTGAGAGATGTTTGTCTTACCTTCTAGCAAGGTGGGCTTGCGTGTTCTGATAGGGATGGGTGGGCCATGTCGGTAGGCTCAGGGGTTCAGAGGAAGCTGGAGTTCGAAGTTGGGGGCATTCACCCAAAAGCACCCATCGCAAGTTCTAGGGTACCTCCCCACCCCTCGCAAGCTGACAGACCTTCCTCCAGTGGCTGATTAATCTGGGTAGAGCTTGACCACTCTTGTTGACAAGTCCAGGGGCTAGGGCCAAGTCTCAGCCCTCTCTGCCTCTTGCTACTGGCTGCCCCTCTGCTTGCATCCATGGTGACAGGCAGTAGCTGTCCCTCAGCTGTAAGAGTGTTAGCACACGGACGGCCCCCTGTGCTGAGAACTGTGGCTTCTCCACCTGGCCTGTTAGGGGTGGTCCTCATTGCCAGATGGGGAGCTGTGCAGTTTCTGAATCCTCCTCACCCTCGGTTTGTCCACTCCCTCCATCGCAAGATGGTTTCTCTGGAAGCTAAGATGGATTTGGGAAGCAGGGTCTGGTAGATTAGGTGTCAGCGTCCCTGGAAGGGCAGAAAGGAAGCAAGATTGGGCAGAGCTGACTGACAGGGAGCTCTGGAACCATGTGGTCTCACGGTGGTTCCGGGTGCCCCACTGCGGTTGGCCGTGGGGTCGGTGGCCCTGGGAAGAGCGGTCCATGGGGGAGGCCCTGAGCTCTCTGTTGCCTGCTGACAGCATTTCCCACAGCAGGCAACTTGCTGGGGTGGGGACATGGGTGGCTTATCTGAGTCGTTTGCTTTGTCCTTTACACCGTGCTGCACGCACCGGACACCACCGGACTCCCATGGTAAAGAGTCGTGATCAGGAAAATGAGTTCATCATGGTGATGACTGTAAACCACGCTGTGTCTTGCCAGTTACCCTGTCCCAGCAAGAAAGAATCCTCATCCTGCGGAACATCCCGTGAAGCTCATTTTGAGTAATTTATCCAAAGGAGGTTGAGATCTGGGGTTCTGACCCCTCCCAGTGTATGATCTACGTAGATGTGTGGTGTCGGTGCAGATACTAAACCAGCTTGATGTTCAGACACGTTTTGGTCGTGGAGCTGGGGGCTGAACGCTGCTCCGGGGTAGCGGTCTCAGAGCTCACCATGCCCAGAAAGGGCCGTGAGGCTTGAAGTCGTTACAGAACGGATGCCTGCCCTCTGGTCAGCCTGTTTCTCCCCACTCTACAAGCCCTGACAGATCTTTACTTCTCGCTTCCCCTTGAAATGTCCTGGTGCCTCCTGAGCTGCTGTTTTCAACTGGGCCGTTTTCACCCCCGACCTCACCCCGGGGGACACATCTGGCGGGCAATGTCTGGAGACAACTTGGTTGTCACACATGAGATGGCCATTAGCAGAGGCTGGGGTACTGCTCAGCACCCTCCATGGTACACGGGACAACCCTGCTCAGCACCCTGCATGTGGCACACAGGACAGCCCCCACACCAAACAGCAGGCCAGCCCAGAATGTCCCTAGTGTCCAGGGGCAGAAACCCTGCTCTAACTCAAGGGCGAGGAGCCCACGTTTCACTCAGCGTGAATTCCGCACTTTCTGAGAGAGTATCTGACGAAGCCTGTCCACAGAAAGTGAATAAACGCTGCTCATATGACTTGTGTTGTGACAATCTTGTTGGAAGTGACTATGTAAACGATGCCGTTCCTTTCATGAGCCTTCGGTGCATTTCAGCTTTCAGCAGCCTGAGTTAAGACTGGGACGAGTGTGGTTTTCCCCACTTTGCGTGTGCAGAGCTCTGCCAGGAGGACACGCTAAAGGATCCCATTATCAAGATAAAAGGAACATGCAAACCATGGAGGCTGTGCGGCCTCTGCTTTCTCACACTGTCTGCTGCAGGCCCTCAGCTGTAGGCGCGGCTGTGTACATCCGCCGAGGAGTCTCTTCTAGTTCAGCCTTCCTGGTGCCCAGTAGACATTCATGGAATGCACAGAGGATGGCACAGTCCGACGCCCACAGGCTTCCACGTGGACAGCTTGTACCTCTCAGGGGCTTGCTGAGGTGTGAAGCTGGAGAATGCCCAGCAAGTAGCTCACACCTTGAGAGCCGCCTCTTAGGGACTTCACAGACTGGCCTGAGGGAGCAGGTGGTAAAACCTCTGCCACAGCCGTCCCCATAAGGCTGGAGATTCCTGGATCCCCTGTGCTCATACTGGGCCAGTTTCCTCGCCACCCCTCCTGCTGTACTCTGGCTGAACTAACAAGACATCTCTATTTAACCTTCGTCCGGCATTTCCCATTTCTCTGGATGGTTACACAATAGCTTTTTTTTAAATAATTGGACAACGTTGACCACATCATGGGGTGATGTAGGTTGTCTACAGGGAGTCCCTGTGCACTCAGCCATCTCAGATCATCGTGCTAGCTGGTCAGGTTCCCACTGACCGCGTCTGTGTGAATCTGTTCGGGTAGAAGTTTAAAACTTCTCATTTTAGAACTACTGAAAATAGTGTGTTTATAGAAGAATATGCTCACGCAAATTGAGTAGATTTAATCCTCTAATGCAAATCTTACCGAGGGAGATTGAGTAGATTTAATCCTGTGGTACAAATGTTACCGAGGGAGAATAGATTAAATCCTATGATACAAATCTTACTGAGGGAGATTGAGTAGATTTAATCCTGTGATACAAATTTACCGAGGGAGACTGAGTAGATTTAATCCTGTGATACAAATGTTACCGAGGGAGATTGAGTAGATTTAATCCTGTGATACAAATCTTACCGAGGGAGATTGAGTAGATTTAATCCTGTGATACAAATCTTACCGAGGGAGATTGAGTAGATTTAATCCTTGATACAAATGTTACCGAGGGAGACTGAGTAGATTTAATCCTGTGATACAAATGTTACTGAGGGAGATTGAGTAGATTTAATCCTTGATACAAATGTTACCGAGGGAGACTGAGTAGATTTAATCCTGTGATACAAATGTTACCGAGGGAGATTGAGTAGATTTAATCCTTGATACAAATGTTACCGAGGGAGATTGAGTAGATTTAATCCTGTGATACAAATGTTACCGAGGGAGATTGAGTAGATTTAATCCTGTGATACAGATGTTACCGAGGGAGATTGAGTAGATTTAATCCTGTGATACAGATGTTACCGAGGGAGATTGAGTAGATTTAATCCTGTGATACAGATGTTACCGAGGGAGATTGAGTAGATTTAATCCTGTGATACAAATGTTACCGAGGGAGATTGAGTAGATTTAATCCTGTGATACAGATGTTACCGAGGGAGATTGAGTAGATTTAATCCTGTGATACAGATGTTACCGAGGGAGATCTGTTGTTGTTTTCTTGGGTGACTTGTTCAGACCAACTCACTGGCCATGTTTAAGGAGAAAGCATTAGCGACCTAGCGTCGGCCCTGTCATTTTTGCTCTTGAGTAAATTGAGAGATGCCCTTGGTTGTCCTGCACATCCAACCGCCTGGAGTGGAGAACACCAAAGGTAGGGAGAGGATCTCCAGGGATGAGCAGGCGCGGAGCCTGCGGGGCCGGGGGCCGGGGAGGAAGACCGGCTGCAGTGAGTGAGTGCTGAGCAGACAGGAGGGCTGTTCTGGGCTGGCGCCAGGCCCAGGAGAGTCAAGAAAAGAGGATGAAAGGGAGACACACAGGGAAGAGAACAGTAGTGGGGCTGTAAATTGACCTCCAGGTAGCAGGAAATAAAGTTGGAAGAACTGACTGGGACAGACAGCCAGGGCCCCGCAGGAAGGGCTGGAGAGGAAACCTGAGGACACCTGCCCCTCGTGATACAGCCAGGCACCAGGCCTGGCGGGGTCACTTGCCTCCGCTGCCCAAGTTAAGGCTCTGCTAAGCTGGTGCTGAGAACATACTTCATGCTTAACTTCAGGCATTTGGCTGTAGTGTCCTCACTCTATGCTGAGAGTGAAAGAAACACAGTCTAGGAAAGGAAAACCCCGACAGCACAGAGCGCTTCCTGTGGCGGCAGCACGAGCCCCGCTCCCTTCCCTGCTGCGTCGGAGTCTGCACGCCGGGAGCCCCGCTCCCTTTCCTGCTGCGTCGCTCCCTTCCCTGCTGCGTCGGTCGGAGTCTACACGCCGGGAGCCCCGCTCCCTTTCCTGCTGCGTTTGGGTCTGTGCCGTTAGAAGAACTGTCAGAACCACGAACAGTGAGGTCAGGTCACATTTCTAAATCCATTGTTTATGGACCGTCTTTTCACTGAGAAGAAGCCGTTCAGTTCAGGGCTTCCTAGAACTTCTCCAGACTCTTCAGAAACTCATGCCTTTATCCAAGCTGTAGCTCCAATGACAGACTCCAGTTTGGGTGATCATTAAGAACCTTGCAAACCCTTGGGAGGAGCCTGTCCCCAGCCCTGTTTCCCAGCCTCTGCCTGCATGGGAGGGGCAGTGAGTCAGCCGCGTGTTTGCTTTGCCACCTCTGCCTGTGTGTTCTCCACGCTGTGGGTTTCACATGCAGTAGACGGCATCAAGACATTGACAGTAGGTGACTGGGCAGTCTTACACTGTCTAAGCAACTTCAGGGCCTTTTCTCTCTTTGGTGATTTTGCCTCTTTTGGAAATGGAAGCCACCGACCGAAATTGTGTTTTACCAGAGGCCCAGCAGCTCATAGTCAAGGCTTTGTGACCATCAGAGTTGTTAGGAAGATTAACCAGGCAAGATAAACGGCAGACCAAAAACTGTCCCGTCAGACCAGCGTGCAGTCTCTTTATCAGACATGTACGCGCCCCTTCCCGCCTCATCCTGGCACCTGTGAGCCTGTCATGTGAGTGATGTAAAATCCATACATGTTGTGCTGAAACCTTAAAAGTGATCTAGTTAAGTGTCATGTATTAAAAAACAAAGTGATCTAGAATCCAGGACAAGGTTAAAATTAATTTCATATATACACATATATATTTTTTTTTTAAAGAAAAACTAATGTTAGCTTTCTCCATTGAGCCATGTGAGATAACTATAGCCAGCCCCTCTCAAGCAAATTATGGTAATTTTCTGACACATTCAAGCCCTGGATAGTTCTGTCTTTTCATATCCAAGCGATGCAAGGCAGCCTTCAAGGTACACTGTAGCAGAAACAGTCACTGCCATTAGAGTATTTTTTTGTGTATATTAAAAACAAGTCACCATTGGCCTCCCAGATAAAGAAAAACGTTTGGTAGGAGTTCTATGCCTGGTTCAAATCCTTAAAATTATAAATTGCCTAACTTTGCATATGCTGATTTTCCCGGGATTGTTTTGTGTGTTAAAAGAGCTCCCACATGGGAAGGGCCGGCATTAGGGAGAGGAAGGCAGATGGAGGAGAGGAAGTTATACCAGTAACTTTTTAAATGAATGGCAAAAAGACCTTTTCTATTTTAGATTTCTTTACTGTAGAGTCCCTGTAATTCTGTAGTAGGTTGTAAGATGACTTTTTTGCGTTCCTTTTTAAGAAAAAAATCAGCCCGATATATTACTTTTCCACCTGCCCAGTGGACAGCACCTTGCACAGGGTCTGTTCCCAGTGCCACTGAAGGATGTGCCGCATTTTCCCCGCGGGGCAGTGTTTGTGAACGTCTCTCTTTGGTGTGGATTTTAAGGGATGGGTCTTCCCCGCCCACCTCCCACCGCAATTCATATTACATCCACTCATCTTCCTTGCAGGCAAACGAGATGCTGCTCAGTGGGCGGAAGCTGACGGCGCAGGAGGCGTGTGGCAAGGGCCTGGTCTCCCAGGTGTTTTGGCCCGGGACGTTCACTCAGGAAGTGATGGTTCGCATTAAGGAGCTTGCCTCGTGCAATCCAGTTGTATGTCTACTTGCTTCTGTTACACATGTAGCTTTTTAAAACATAGAACCTTTTCCCTCAGAGAGCTCACACATTTGCGATTATTCCTAAGTCCTTCACATTTGTCCTCAGCAGAGCACCTTCCCGTGAAGTCCTGCCAGAAGCTACTGCTGCCACCACTGCCCCCATGCACACCTTGCCCTCCTTTTGCAAATACCCAGGAGCCACAGAAATGGACTTCAGTCTGAAATGTCAGCAAGTTAGCAAACGTCCTGTGAAAATCACCAACTAACATGGACCTAACCCTAACTCTTTCCTGGTTCTAGAGCCTTTCAGCCACATTATTAGCTTCTCCCCGCTTTCCCTCAGTGGGCCAAAGTTGTTTTTGTTGTTGTTGTTGTTGTTGTTTGTGAGATGGAGTCTTGCTCTGTCGCTCAGGCTTGAGTGCAATGGTGTAATCTCGGCTCACTGCAGCCTCAACCTCCCGGGTTCAAGTGATGCTTGTGCCTCAGCCTCCCTAGTAGCTGGGACTACAGGCTTGCGCCACCACGCCTGGGTTATTTTATATTTTCATTGGAGACGGAGTCTCACCATGTTGGCTAGGCTGGTCTCGAACTCCTGACCTCAAGTTGATCCACCCACCTCAGCCTCCCAAAGTGCTGGGATTACAGGCATGAGCCACTGTGCCCAGCCTCCTAAACTTTTGTTTCATAAATGTGCTGAATAGGCCAGGCACGGTGGCTCACGCCTGAAATCCCAGCACTTTGGGAGGCCAAAGTGGGCAGATCACTTGAGGTCAGGAGTTGGAGACCAGCCTGGCCAATGTGGCAACACCTCATCTGTACTAAAAATCCAAAAGTTGGCCAGGCTTGGTGTTGCATGCCTGTAATTACAAGTACTCGAGAGGCTGAGGCAGGAGAATCGCTTGAACCCAGGAGGCGGAGGTTGCAGTGAGCGGAGATCACGCCACTGCTCTCCAGCCTGGGCAACAAAGCAAGACCCTGTGTCAAAAAAAAAAAAAAAAATACAAATTGTTTTCTTAAATGTGCTTCTAACAAAATTGCATTTGGCTAATTATAAGATACGAAATGTTTAATATTAACTGACACGATTCCCATCTAAACTGTCCCAGGCAGACAAGCAACCCTAATTATGAAAATTACATTTTGTTTAGAAAAATTCCCTCAACAGGCATCCTCAGAGCTTTCTGGGCATCAGCAGAGCAGACGTCCAGTTCAGGGGTCCACGCCAGTGTGCGGCAGTATGCAGCGCAGGCTGGATCCCAACAGCCCAGCTCTCCTTCGAAATGAGCCATTTTGAAGTTAAGAATGTACCCAGTGCCTAGTGTGAAATGTGCTTTATACATCTGTTAGGCCTGACATATTGTGAGAAAACGTCTGGTAACCTTTTGAACAGGTGATTGTTGGAATTGGATGATCGCCTCCATAAATGTGGAGGCACAAGGGACCCGTGTCTGCCAGCATGCACCCTGCTAACTAGCTCTTGTTTTCCGGCGCAGGTGCTTGAGGAATCCAAAGCCCTTGTGCGCTGCAACATGAAGATGGAGCTGGAGCAGGCCAACGAGCGGGAGTGTGAGGCGCTGAAGAAAATCTGGGGCTCGGCCCAGGGGATGGACTCCATGTTAAAGTACTTGCAGAGGAAGATCGATGAGTTCTGAGTGTCGGGCTGCCCACTGGTGACACCGGGATTGGGCTGAGCAGAACTTCACTGGCTCCAGTTGCCCTGATCCATTCTCACAGCCTGAAACAAGCTCACCCGTAGCTTACGCTTGGAAGCAGGACTGGGAACATCCACGCTATTTATTATCAAGGAGTTTTAAAGTACTGTAACCTTAAAAAAATAACTACAAAGCTTCTTTGTCCAAACGTCATTATTTTATACTTAGATACACGCAAGTGTAAAAGTATAAAGATGGGCACTAGACTGCTCTTAGAAGCTCTAATTTTTGTTTTCTTTGGCTAGTACTGTATAAAAAACAGAATTGTGTTTTATTGGTTTTGGATGACAGAAAAGTCTGGAATAATGTTTGTTTTCCTCATTTCTTCCTTCTAGAACGCAGAATCTACAGGGGTATTAGCCAGCCTCACCTGCCCTGCCCCACTTAGAGACACCGTGATCTGAGGCGTTGGCTTTTTCTCTAAGAAGGTACAGATACCTTAGATTCGGGAAACTCTAAATCAAAAGACTCAGCTTCTAGGATAAATATTTCTGATGAAAAATCCACTGAGAAGCTTACCCTCAAACCAGACATATGCTTAGGATTCAGGCTGAGATATCAATTGGTTTCTGCTTCTTTTTTAAATATGTCCAATTCTTACCCAGTTAACATGAAGAAACCACTGTCTCTAGAAGAAAGCTTGTTTTGCAGTATTAGTGAATCACTGAATAGCTTAAGTATGACTAAGTTATAAGTTAGTCTTTAGTGGGTTTTAAATAGTTTTTCTGACCCTTCTGAAAAATAACTACATAAGTGCTTCTTGTTGCTGGGTGAGAAGTACTACTTTATAGACAGTTTTGGTTTTCTATTCGCAGATATGATTGATGTATTACACCAAAATAAAATATTTTTATGTTTATAAAGTGTAATTTTTAGGTTCACTTAGAATATATTTTATTTAATAAGTTAAAATTCTTTTGGCACACTATTAAATGCAAAAACTCCTTTCAAAACAAAAAAGAACTACCTTATATTCACCATTTAATGTTCTTGGTCTCTGCTTTTATGTCTATACAGTATACTGAGCTCAGTGTGGTGTCCACGAGTGCCCTGTGTGGATAGACACGTGCTCTCCTTCCAGGAGTGGGTACTGACTCCAGACTCCAGATGCCTATTATTAGGCTTCTGAGCTTGCAATCATATTGAATGTATGAAGAGCGAAATAAAATCAAATTCTTATTTTTGTACAGTTTTGAAGTTTATACTTAGAACTGACCACCTCCCCGGCCACGTGGAGAGCTGTACAGTGTGTAAATCTGCCTTTATCTTGGATTGATTAGTACAGTATTTTTGCATCTGTGGGACCTACCTTTTCGTTCCGTAGTTTGAACTATATATAAACTGTACAATCTGTAAAGTTTTTATAGAATAAATATTCAGCTGTGAAAACTGGTTAAATAAAACTAATATTTCTTAACACATCTGAAATGTTTCTCTGATTCTTGTGAGGTTTCTCCTGGGATGTTTTCTCTGTGTGTGTGTGTGTGAAATATACATATGTGTGTAAAGCATCTGTACAGTTTAATGGAATGAAACCCTGCATGACTATCACCTGGGCAGGACCTATAATTTGACCAATATCCTGCCTGGTCACCTTCACCCAGGTGACCATTTCCTGAATTTGTGTCCATCATCCACTTCTTCTAAGAACTTATTCCTAAAATAAATTACTTTTAGTTCTACATATTTTTAACCTTTATATCACAAAAAAGCTTCTGTGACTGACTTCATTCAGTGTTACATTTTCTCTTACATAGAGTTGTAACTTACCCCTCCTCTACCCAAACCTGTCATGTGGCTATTTTCACTCCTGTTTTGCAGATGAGGAACCTGAAGAATTAAACACATGCCCAAGGTCGTGTAGGTAATTTGATCAGGAGTAGCACCAAGCTTTTATCCAAGGTCGATGTGGCAAAGCACATATTCTGACAAAGACACTAAGATGTCTGTTGTAGAATTTACAAATAGGGAACCAAGTGAAATCTCCATCTTCCGAGACTTTGCATCCTCTGGGCCTTGTGAGCCACCTCCTCTTTTGCTGAAGCAAATCTTCCACCTTTCAACTTCTTGCACAAGAACTGAGCCCAACTAGAAGTAGCACTGGCGACAGCAGTGAAGTTCTTCTGTTTTGTGCCCCGTGTGGGTGAGGAGGAAGGGAAATGTGACTGCTCAGATGCGTGCAAGTCTCGGTCCACCTTTAGAGGAGAATTTGACAGTAACTCTCAAATATAAAAAACCCGGACCCAGCAACTCCATCTGTAAGGATTCATCTTAAGGAACGAGTGGTAGGAAAGGTAGGAAATATGACAATAAAGATATGTATGCAGTTAAGTTCATCTCAGGATTGTTCCTGACAGTGAAGCATTGGAAACTACATTCATGTTCATCAGTAGGGTTTTGGTTAAATAATTGTGCACCACCACCACAGTGGAATACACATTTATTAAAAAAGAATGTTGATGGAATCTTAGGTTTAAAAAAAAAAACTATGCTTTAAAAAACTTCAGGATATGCATGAAAAAATATTATCTTGTATATATATCAAGTTCTCTAGAGCTTCCTAGCTCCTCAGCTTAAGACTGCTCAGCCCCTCAAAGCCAAAGTCGGGAGCCTGTTACCTCTGAGATCCAGAGACAGGCACAACACACAGGCGGCCTTGCTTCCTCAACCATGAGGGTGACAGTGACGGTGGCACTTACACTGCAGTGTAGACCAGGCTCGCTTCGAGACACTTGTCCATTTGCTCCTTCAGTTTTTTGAGATTATTTTGCAGAGAATATTAATGTAATACACGTTAATACGCTCTTCCCAGATCCACTCACTGAGCCCATCTGGTGGCGTCTCTGTACGTCTCCTGTAGCTCATGGCCTTCCTGTCCTAGCATCACTCTATAAAATGAGAGCTCTCAAAAAGTCTTTAGGCAGGCTGATTTAGTTTGTGATGTCCCCAGCAAAACTAGTGACAGCTACAGAAATGAGAAGAACCCACAACTCTGACAGTCTTGGAGGGAAAGGCGTGTCAACTACGTAAACGGGACTGTAGATGGCCTCAGACTGGGGCTGCTCCCATTCTCTCGCCCCGTATTTGGTCAAGAGGGAGTGAGGGGTGCCCCCAGTCTCTGGGCACAGCAGGTGCGTAGGGGGCTAGGGCCAGCCTCATGGCCAACTCCCTCTCGTTGGGCCCCATCAGAGGCTCCAACCCACTTGTACATTACTCACTCATTACACTAGTATGAACATACTCGTTCATACTTGTAGACCATCAGACTCGTACTCGTTACACGAGTATGAACAAGCGTTACAGCTTCTCCAAAAGAAGAAAATCAAGTTCTCTCCCCTAGAGATAAATATAAATATTTATAAATATTCTAAAAGAAGAAAATATATTTTCTGTGTGTTGCAAGAGAATTGGCACCTGCCAAATAGTGACACACAGCTTAAGAGGGAAAAACCCTGGGGACAGGGTTCTGTCATTGCCCTAGGGAAACTCAGTCTCTGCTTTTCCCAGATCTACTCACTGAGCCATCTGGTGGCCTCTCTGTACTGACCTCTTCTGTAACCAACTTTCCCCGGCTCATGGCCTTCCTGTCCTAGCGTGCAGACAGCTTTCTGAGACTTTTCTGACACAATAGCCCCAGGTCTGTGCCCCACCAAGTGTGAGAAGCTGTTTCCAAGCTGAAGCTTTTCAAATGGACTCCAGGACATGCCAGGGAGTCCTGCCCTCTAGAGGAAAGGAGAGACTCGGGCAGGTGAAAGCACTTCTCTGGGAACATGAGACCCTGGAGTACAGCCCAGAACTAGGGAGAAGAGGAGATCGCTGATGTTTCATGCACCAGTTTAACTTTACATGTGAAGAAACCGAGGCCCAAAAGAGTCAGGCAACCTGCCCAGCATCACACAGCCTTTTGGTGACCTCGCACCTGGGAAGAGAGGTCTACACTCCACTGCTCTATGCACTCTTCCCTTGAGTGGGGAGGCGAGGAGGGGACCAATGGCCTGCAGTGTCCAGCCCATCCTGGCATCCCATGGGCCTGTAATTCTCTGCAAGTGAGAGTGGTGGGGCAACATGGCAGAACGGGTGGTTCCAGCCTGCTCGGTGGCTCTGGATTTAGGGTTATTTTCAAGTCAAGGCTAAACTTACCAGATAATTCTGATGGTCTACAAGCTTTCTGCCTCTGTAAGAGCTGGACCAGCCCACCAAGCTTTCTCAATACTAACTAGCATTTAAATAAATATCTTCACTATTTGGCAACAGGGAAAGGCTGACTATATCACAGGAATCCTCTCCCTCTTCCCCAGGGAACATTCTGACAGCGTGTCTGAAGAAGCAAACGAATGTCTGCTTTGGTGAAAATGACATTGAATGATTTCAACCCAGGTTTAAAATTTACTTTTTTGGCAGGATAAAAGACTAGCATTTCAAAGTTTAAAATCTGTTTTATGACCTTAGATTCATAAGTAGTTAAATGGCTAATAAATGGTTTCATACAGGCATTAGAATAAAAGCTAAGATCTAATGTATTTAACATTAATTCTTATTTTCTTAAATTTTATATGCTAAAACTGGGCAAATTATATACATATCTATTTATATCACCTATATGGAACACACTGCATAGGACAACTAGACAGAGAATCAACAAGGAAATAGAAGACTTGAACAACATTTTAAACCATCTAGACCTAACACACCTATACAACCCTTCATCCAACAACAGCAGAGTACATATTCTTCTCAAGTGCACCTGGGACATTCTCCAGGATACATCATAGGTTACGCAATAAAACAAGAAACAAGTCTTAAAATTTTTAAATTATTAAAATCATACAAAGTATGTCCTCCAGCCTCAATGGAATGCAATGAGATATCAGTAACAAAGAAATGTGGAGAATTCAAAAATATGTGGAAATTAAACAACATTCCTAAATAACAAATGTGTCAAAGAAGGAAACCACAAGAGAAATTAGAAAATATTTTGAGATGAATGAAGATGAAGACACAACATAACAAAATTTATGTAATGAATTATATAATAAAACATCTATATCAGAAAAGTAGATGCTAAATCAATAACCTAATCTTCTACCTTAAGAAACTAGAAATAAAGAACAGCAAACTAAATCCATAGCAAGTACAAGGAAAGAAATGAAGATTAGAGCAGGAATATGTAAAATGAAGTATAGAAAAACAGTAGAAAAAATCTATGAAACCTAAAGTCATTTCTTGGAAAAGATCAACAAAATTAACACATTTTAGTTAGACTGACCAATGAAATAAGAGAATATTCAAATCACCAAAACAGAAATGAAAAGGGAGACACTACTACCAACCTTACAGAAATAAAAAGAACTGTAAGAGAATACTATGAGTAATCGTATCCCAACAAATTAGATTAGCTAAATGAAATGGACAAATTCCTAGAAAGACACAAACTATTGAAATTGACTCAAGAAGAAAGAAAAACCTAAAATAGACTAAAAGGTTGAATCTGCTGTCAAAGAACTTTCTGCAAAGAAAAGCCCAGCACTACACGGCTTCACTCATAAATTCTGTCAAATGTTTAAAAAGGAACACAAACTCTTCCAAAAAGTAAGAGGAGCGAATGCTTCCTTACCTCTGTAAGGCTAGTGTTGCCCTATTACCAAAACCAGACAAAGCCATCACAAGAAAACTATAGACCATGTAGATTATATATTTATGTTAACATTTTTTATTAATACAAATGCAGATATTCTCAATGAAATAATCTGACAACATATAAAACTTATATGTACACCATTACCAAGTAGGATTTATCCCAGGAATGCAACGTTGGCTCAACCTAAATCAACAAAAATCAATGAACACAATATACCATATTAATAAAAGATAAAACCATATATCTCAATTTAAGAAAAGTGTTTGACTAAATCCAACAGCCATCACAATGAAAACACACAATAAACTAGGAATAGAAAAATTTCCTCAACCTCATAAAAGGTATCTATCAAAAACCCACAGCTAACATTATACTTAAGGGAGAGACGAAAAGCTTTTACCTTAAAATCAGTAACAAGGCAAAACTGTTTGCTATTGCCACTTTGATTCAACATTGTACTGAAAGTTCTAGTCAGAGCAATTAGACAAGAAACAGAAGTAAAATGCATCCAGATTTGTTGAGGAAAAGGTAAAACTATTTGCAGATAACATGATTTTATATATAGAAAATGCTAAAGAAGCCACAAGAAATTATTAAAACTAGTAAGTTCAGTAAGGTTGCAGGGTATAAGATTAGTTTACAAAAATTAGTTCTATTTATAAACACTAACAATAAATCATTTGAAAATGAAATTAAGAAAATTCCTTTTATAATCAAAACAGTATAAAATATTTAGGAATAAATTAACCAAAAAGTACAAGCTGGCCAGGCATGGTGGCTCACGCCTGTCATCCCAGCACTTTGGGAGGCCCAGGTGAGCAGATTACCCTGAGGTCAGGAGTTCAATACCAACCTGGGCAACATGGTGAAACCCCATCTCTACTAAAAATTACAAAAATTAGCTGGCGTGATGCCACGTGCCTGTAATCCCAGGTACTTGGGAGGCTGAGACAGGAGAATCGCTTGAACCCAGGAGGTGGAGGTTGCGGTGAGCCAAGATTGTACCACTGCACTCCAGCCTGGGGGACAGAGCGAAACACCTTCTCAAAAAACAAAAAAAATGAAGTGCAAGCCTTATGCACTAAAAACTACAAAACATTGCTGGAAGAAATTAAAGAAGACAGAAAATGAAAATATGAATTGGAAGACTTAACATTTTTAAACTGGTAAAACTAAATGTACAGATTCATTGAAGTCCCTATCAAATTCTAGTTGCTGTTTTGGCAGAAGTGAACAAGCTGGTCTTAAAATTCATATGGAAATGGAAGGGGCCCAGAATAGCGTAAACAAACTTGAAAGTGAAGAGCAAAGTTGCAAACTTACTACAAAGCCACAGGAAAATCGAGATAATGTGGTACTAGCATAAAGATAGATACAGAGATCAGCCGGGTGCAGTGGCTCACGCCTGTAATCCCAGCACTTTGGGAGGCTGAGATGGGCGGATCACGAGGTCAGGAGATCGAGACCATCCTAGCTAACACGCTGAAACTCCGTCTCTACTAAAAATACAAAAAATTAGCCGGGCGTGGTAGCAGGCGCCTGTAGTCCCAGCTACACAGGAGACTGAGGCAGGAGAATGGCGTGAACCCGGGAGGCGGAGCTTGCAGTGAGCCAAGATTGCGCCACTGCACTCCAGCCTGGGTGACAGAGCGAGACTCCATCTCAAAAAAAAAAAAAAAAAAAAAAAAGATAGATGTAGAGATCAATGAAACAGAATTGAAAGCCCAGAAATAAACCCATACATCTATAGTCAACTGATTTTCAACAAGAGTGCCAAGATCATTCAATGCAGAAAGAATAGTCTTTTCCACAAATGATGCTAGAACAACTAGATATCCACATGCAAAAGAATGAAATTGGACATTTATCTCATACCATATACAAAAACTAAAGTGGATCAAAAACCTAAATGTAAGCATAAAATTCTTAGAAGAAAGCATAGGTGTACAACTTCATGATCTTGGATTAGGCAACAATTTTCATTAGATATGGTATATTTTAGCTCAAAATATTAATAGATACGTTCAACAAAAATGGACTAAATTCTTCTGTGAAAGACAAATATTTTCAGGCTGTACTCAAAATGTATTGACCTAAATGTACATATATGCTGTTGACAAATAAAAAACTACACATCTGAAACTGAAAAGTTGAAAGTAAAAAGGTAGAAAATATATACTGTGCAAATAATAACCAAACAAAAGCTGGTGTAGCTATACTAATATCAAAATATCTATTAAAGCAAAAAGCATACTCGGCAATAAAAAGACAACCCAAGTTTTTAAATGGGCAAAGGATCTTGATAGACATTTCTCCAAAGATATATAAATGGCCAATAACCACATGAAAAGATGTTCGGGCCGGGCACAGTGGCTCAAATATGTAATCCCAGCTCTTTAGGAGGCCAAGGTGGGAGGATTGCTTGAGGCCAGGAATACAAGACCAGCCTGGACAACGTGGCAAATCTCTGTCTCTACAAAAACTACAAAAATTAGCTGGGTGTGGTGGCATGCACCTGTAATCCCAGCTACTCAGGAGGCTGAGGTGGGAGAATCACTTGAGCCCAGCAGGCAGAGTTTGCAGTTAACTGCAATTGCACCACTGCCCTCCAGCCTGGGTGACAGAGCAAGACTCTGTCACAAAAAAAAAAAAAAAAAAAAAACAGAAAAAGAAAAGATGCTTAATGTCATAGCCACTATGGAAATGCAAATCAAACTACAATAAGATACCACTTTATCCCACTATAAGAGGAAAATACCAAAAACTAAACTAGTAAGTTCAATTATAATAACAATAACAAATGTTGATGAAAATGTGAAAAATT
This sequence comes from Macaca nemestrina, assembly GCF_043159975.1. Lineage (NCBI taxonomy): Eukaryota > Metazoa > Chordata > Mammalia > Primates > Cercopithecidae > Macaca > Macaca nemestrina. The sequence continues at coordinate 179,269,575 of NC_092129.1, read as the reverse complement.
GAAATCCTCCCACATTTGCTGATGAAAATGTAAATTGGTACAGCCACAGTAGAAAACTGCTTGATATTTCCTCAAACTGGCATAAGGATGACGTTAAACTTCTTGAGGAAATCTTATAGCCTTGCAATTCCACGTCTAGTATATATCCAAGAGAATTAAAGATAGGTGCTCAAATACTTCTCTATGAATGTTCGTACCAGCATTATTCATAATAGCCACCAAATATTCACCAACTGAAGAAGGGATAAACAATGAATTGGCATATCCAATGGAATGTTATTTGGTAATAAAGATTAAGGAATGAAGTATTGATACATGCTACAGTGTGGTTGAACCTTGAAACCATTATGCTAAGTGAAAGAAGCCAGACGCAAAAGGCCACATATTGTATGATTCCATTTATATAAAATGCCAAGGATCGGTAAATCCATAGAAACAGAAAATAGATTCGTGGTTGCCAAGGACTGGGGGTGACACGGGGCAGTTGGAGTGGGGAGTGGCAGGTACAGGTTTTTACTTGGGGGGTATGAAAATGTTCTGGAATTAAATGATGGTAATGTTCACACAACCTTGTAAATATCCTTTAAAAATGGAATTGTATGCTTTTAAATGGTTAATTTTTTATGTTGTTTCAATTATATCTCAATTTTTTGAATATGTGTGTATATTATATATATAATCCTCTAAAATAACATAAGGAGACTATGGAAAAATACTTACCTGATCCTAAATATGCAAGAAACATGTGAAAAAGGAGCATAGACTGGCAGGACAAATAACAGAGCAAATATGTTATATTTTATCTCAAAATATTAACAAATACATTAAATAAAAATAGACTAAAGTCTTGTGTGAAAGCCACAATTTTCAGGCTGCATTGAAAAATATATTGACCTGGATATCCATATATGCTGTTGACAAGAAAACATATCAGAAACTGAAAAGTTGAAAGTAAAAAGGTAGAAAATATATACTGTGCAAACAATAACCAAACAAAAACTGGTGTAGCTATGCTAGTATCGAAATATCTATTAAAGCAGAAAGCATGGGAGGAAAAAGTTTTTCATAATGACAGCAGACTAAGTTCTATTGAAAGATATATAGTTCCGAATTTGTGTGCGCCTCGTTACTTATCCTCAGAGAAGAAGAAGGAGAAGGAGAAGGAGAAGGAGAAGGAGAAGGAGAAGGAGAAGGAGAAGAAGAAGAAAGAAGAAGAAGAAGAAGAAGAAGAAGAAGAAGAAGAAGAAGAAGAAGAAGAAGAAGAAGAAGAAGAAGAAGAAGAAGAAGAAGAAGAAGAAGAAGAAGAAAGGGAGAAGGAGGAGGAGGAGGAAGAGAAGGAGGAGGAGAAGAAAGAGAAAGAGGAGGAGGAAGAGGAGGAGGAGGAGAAGGAGAAAGAAGGAGAAGGAGAAAGGAGGAGGAGGAAGAAGAGGAGGAGGAGAAAGGAGAAGGAGGAGTAAGAGGAGGAGGAGGAAGAAGAGGAGGAGGAGGAGAAGAAGGAGAAGGAGAAGGAAGTGTGGTCAGCAGCTTCTAAACTGGCTCCCAGTGATCCCGACCTCCTGCTCTTCACATCCGTGTATGATGTGGGGCTAGACCTGCTGACTTGCTTCTAACAAACAGAACATGGCAAAACAGTCACTTCTGAAATCTGGCTGTAAAAGACTGTGACTTGCGGCTGGTGCACACATGTTCTCTTTTTGCCTCCTCTGGCTGTCTTACTATGGGACAGTCCAGCTGCCGTGCTGGGAGGTGCCCTGAGGAGAGGCCCATGAGCCAAGGGACAGAGGGCGACCTCCCACCAACATCCAGTGAGGAACTGAGGCACTCGGTGTAACAACCCACAAGCCTCTCGGTCCTGCCAGTGCCCACAGGAGCGGGCTTGGGAGAGAATCCTTTCCCAGTCCAGCCCGGTTCACCCTTTAACCGCAGCCCTGGAGAGACCTCTAGACAGAGGATCCAGCCAAGCTACATCTGGATTTTCATTCCAGAAAGTGTGAGTTTGGGGGTAATTTGCTGTTCAACAATGGACAACTAATACAACCACGGTGGTCATTCTCACAGCTCACTTTTGATAAATATACAGATAGATATAGAGATAGATAGATTGATAGAGAGAGAGAGATAGAGATATAAATACAAACATAGACATTGATATAGATGGGGTCTCAGACAAAATTTTCATCTTCACCTCCTGTAACCGCTTGCTAAAATAGTCTATTCTCTGCATTTAAATGTCCCTTTATGTGGGATTGGATGTACAAATGATCTTATGCCCACACTGTGCAACTCTTTAAGAGAACATGTAGCAATGATGATGATGAATATTTATTACTGTCTTAGATGAGAATTACAATCAGCCCTATTTTTCAAATGAAAATTCTGAGACCAAAAGAGGTTATATAATTTACGTAAGGTCAACCCCCTAGTAAGGGCTGGAACAGAGATTTCATAGCAACTAAGCCACATCCAAGAACAGCATTCTCTCCTTTTTCATCCTTTGGGCTCTATAGACCCCAGGGTAATGGTGTGTCATGAGCTCTTGGGCTTTCTCTTTCTGTGACAATAAGTAAATGTGATGTTTCTTGCCCCTTGAATTTTAGAAGCAATTTGTAGACTTGTCATATGTCTGTTATTACAGGTATTCTTGCTAGCCAAGCTGTCACTGTTGAGCTCCTGGGTGAAATAAAATTAGGTAAGTTTTTAGACAAAATCTTGGTATATAAACTTTGGCTACTCACTGTCTTAAACTCAGGAATGCAGTTCATTTGGAATATGTGCCATCACTCCTGATTCAAGCTTGGTGCCTGGCACTCATTATCCCCAGCAGCAACTTCTTGGCGATTTCCATGATGAGGGACAGTTATGTCAGCACAGATAAGACACCCAACTTTCGGTTTGATCATCACTAATTACCTCTAGTGGGTGTGATTATGAGAAACTTTTACTTTTCAAATCAATTGGGGAAATGTTTTAATTGTTACAAACATGTTTACATGACTAATTCTTACAAAACATAACTATAGATAGCTGCTTCTTGTCCCTGTCTCAAGTTTCCCCAAGGGGTTTTGCCTGAATATTTGGAAACTGATGCCCTCAGAGATATGAACATCAGCTCTGTTTCCCTTCTTCCTATTTAAAGATCTGGGCCGGGCATGGTGGCTCATGCCTGTAATCCCAGCACTTTGGGAAGCCAAGGCCAGGAGGATCACTTGAGGCCAAGAGTTCAAGACCAGTCGGGGCAACATAGTAAGACCCCCATCTCTGCCAAAAATAAAAAATAAAAATAGATTAGCCAGACGTGGTGGTGCATACCTGTAGTTCCAGCTACTCAGGAGGTTGAGGTGGGTAGATTGCTTGAGTTTGGGAGGTCAAGGCTGCAGTGAACTGTGATCACACCACTGCACTTCAGCCTGGGCGACAGAGCGAGACCATGTCCACCGCCCCGTAAAAAGATCTCAGTTCACCTGAGCGAGGCCTCCGGCTTGCGGGCTGGATGTTCTGTGTTTTAGAGGCGTTCACCCACATATCACAAGAGCTTTTTAGATTTTACTATGAAGCAAACAATTTCCTCCCCAGGCCCTCGGTCACTCAGGGTCCATCGCCAGGTGTTTCTAAGAGTGGGGAGCGGGAGCCTTTCCAACATTTTGCTTTGGGGCTCAGCTTTACTGCTCCTTTCTCTTTTTCCTCTGGAGCTGGTGCTCAGAGATGGTGAGAGCCCTGTGCTGAGGAGGTGTGTTCCTAGTGTGGGGACCCATCGCACCCCAGCAGCCCCGATTCCCACTGAAGACCTCGGCTGGCCGCCAGCAAGAACGATTGATCAGCAGAGAGCCCGTGAGAGGCAGAGTCAATGGTCCAGGGCCAGCGGGCCTCCCGCAAAAGGCTGCACAGGTCAGTAGTCGGCTACCGTCGTTCGGTAAAAGGAAAGATAATCTGTCGATTTTTATGCCTTGCTGTAAATGTCTGCCGGTAGCAATCTGTGAGTGTGACAGTCACCACTGTTTTTTATTTTTCTGTATCACTAGAAATATTCTTTGGAGCTTTAAAGCCTCCTGCAGTGAGAAACTATTACATAAACACACTGTTTGGAGAGAAGAAAATTCCCTGTAATTCTTGTTCTCTAGAGGTGTGTGGTGATCATTAGAACCACAATCCTCAGCTCTGTCCTGGGGGCCCCAGATATGGTTCATTCCCTTGGTGTGTTAACCCCCGAACCCTTCATTCTCCGTTTTTAAATTTCCCCTGAAAAAGGAAAAAAGACATTCCCATTGCCTGTGAGGACAGGGATCCTGGGGTGAGCCTTGCAGATTATGAAGTTCAAGCCACAAGCTCAGTGATCGTCGGGGTTGAAGGGTCGTGGGGATGAGATAGATGCAGATTCAGGAGTCTGCCCTGCTCTGTGCACCTGGCAGTTCTCTCCTCAGCTCGGGCCTTCCCGGATCCTGGAATATTGAACTTTAAGTAGTATCACAGTCACACTGCAGCCACAGAGTCAGGCCGTCTGAGTGTTGGTTTGTCTGTCTTGTGACAAGGACACAAAAGATCCATGGCTCCTGCAAGCAGGGAGGTTTGCGGAGAGGTGCGCACTGTGCAATTAAAGTGTAACCTGAACCACTGCCCTGCAGACTGTGCCAGAGCTCGCACGTGTGTGCCTGTGGGGGGGTGTGTGTAGGTGCGCGCGTGGGGTGTGTGTGTGTGAGCACGTGCGTGTGTGCTGGGGGGATGTTAACAGCTTCACTGAGGGGCAATTGACGTACGATAACACTGTGTTGAAAGTGTAGAATCTGACAAGTTTTGACGGACGTATATACCCATGAAACCATCACCATACAGTGAACACGTCCATCCCCCCGAAGTATTTTCCTGTGCTTCTCTGCAATCCCTCCCTCCTGCCCCTCCCACTCTGCCCCACCCCAGGCAACCACTGATCTGCTTTCTGCCACAATACAAAGATTTGCAAACCGCTTCTAAAACCGTTTCTGAGCCCAGCAGGCAAATACTTTCTTTTTGGAGGGTGGGCCTTTCACTGATTGTTTAAAATTCTCAATTCAGAGAGAGATGGGGAGGAAGGAGGACAGGGAAGACTGGCCTGGGCCCCTTCTGGGAGGCCTGGCCCTAACCACAACCCCAACTTGGCTCACGTGCCCTGGAACCTCTGCCCACAGGACAGCCCTGACTTCCCCTCTCCAAGCTTTGCAGGGCCCTCATTACCTTTCCTGGTCAGGCTCTGTACAATCTGGGACTCTTAGCCAGTCCCGACGCCAAAACAACAAAAACCAGAGACGGGGCGGCGGCGGGGGTGGTGGGGGGGGTGTTGGAGCCAATCCCTGCAACCTCTGTCTCATCCCTGTGGTGCTGAGCTGCTAAACCAGGTACTTCTCTCTCTTTCCTTTCTTACGGCTTTGCTCCTGGTGCTCTGCTCTTCTTCATTCTGGATCTCTCCTTTACTCGCTTCTCTCCCACCTTCTGCCACCCCTGCAGCCCATGGCAATGCAAACAGACTCATCTATGTCCTCAGTCTGTTTGCAGAACCACTGCCCTGGCCTGGCTCTGCTCAAGGACACCACACCTCCGTTCTCCAAGTCCCGCACCTGTGGGATGCGGGTGGGGCTGGGAATGGGCACTCCCCTGACCCCACTCCTGCATCAATCCGATCCCCCTCCGATGTTGGGGAGCCATGGAAATTTTCCAGTGTACATATGGTGTTCTGGCTTGGGCAAGTCATGATGAAGATAATTTCCCCACAAAATAGGAGAGAACATCTGTGGTGGCGCCTGGTTCATTTCCTAGCACAGTGTAGGCGTCAGGACACTGAAGGGCTCACACAAGAGATTTATTGGGGTTATGGAAAAACAAAACTCAGAAGAGTAGAGCTTAGTAGGCAGATGTAGATTTTAAAAGCTCTGTAAGAGATACATAAATATTTATTCAACAAGACACAAAAATCACTAACCCAAAAGAAAAAGATTGTTACATTAGATAGTAAAATTAAAAATTTCTTTTCATCAGTAAGAAAGTAAAAAGGAATATACAGTAGCCAAAAGACCCAGATCTGGAATATATAAAGAATTCCTACAACCTAGTAAGAAAAGATCGATGATTCAATAGAAAAAAAAAAAAAAAGAGAGAGCCAAAGAAATAAACAGCTGGAAATGGATGGCAGTAATGGTGGCACATCAACATGAATGTACCTAATGCCATTGAACTGCACACTGGTAAAAATGGGAGCTGGGTACAGGGGCTCATGCCTGCAATCCAAGCTACTCAGATGGCTGAGTAGATATAAAACCAGAGTTAAAAATAATAAAATAATTTAATTAATTGTAAAAAGAAAAAGAAATTAACAGCTGCTTCACAAAAGAAAGAAACAATAAAAGAAGGAAGGAAAAGGAAGGGAAGGAACAAAGAAAACAATGATGCAATTGGCCAAGAAGAAAATTAAAAATGCTCAACCTCATACGGCATCAACCAATTAAAACCACAGTGAGAAACAAATACTCACCTACCAGAATGGCTGAAACTATAGGGATTGTTAACATCAAGTGCTGGGAGGAATGTGAGGTAACTGAAATTCTCATACACAGATGGTGAGAATGTAAAACAGCACAACCACTTGGGAAAACTCTTTGGCAGTATCTACTAACACCAGCATACTCCACTACCCAGAAATGCCACTCCTAGGCATAGACCCAAAAGAAACGTGAAAACGTGTTCACCAGTGATGTGTACATGTCCATCAACAGCAGAATGGCTGGTCAGGCGCTGTGGCTCACACCTGTAATCCCAGCACTTTGGGAGGCTAATCATTTGAGCCCAGGAGTTCGAGACCAGTCTGGGCAACATAGTAAGACCCCCATCTCTACAAAGAATTTTGAAAATTACCTGGGCGTGGTCGTGCACACCTGTGGTCCTAGCTACTTAGGAAGCTGAGGCAGGAGAATCACTTGAGCCCAGGAGTCAGAGGCTGTAGTGAGTTATGATTCAACACTGCACTCCAGCTGGGTGACAGAGCAAGCCCCTGTCACTAAAACAAATAACAATAATAAGTTAATTTTTAAAAAACCCAGGAGAATGCCTAAATACATTTTAATAAACTTACAAATGAATTCTTATAGTAATGAAAGTGGATTAGCAACTGCTAAACCCAGCTGATGAATCTCATCAATGTGTTGAACAAAAGAAGCCAGATACAGAGGAATTCATACCGCATGATTACATTAGACAAGGTTAAAACCCAGGCCAAACTAACTATGGTATTAAGAACCAGTGTCAGTGAGCTGCTTAATGCTTCGGGGAATGGTGCTTGTGGGGAGGATGACTCTGGTAATATTCTCTTTCTTGATTTGGGTGTCCCAGGTGTGCCTACTTTGTGACAATTCATCAAGCTATACTCAGGGTCAGTAGCCTTTCTGTATATATATTACACACACACACACACACACACACACACACACACACACACACACATATATATATATTTTTTGAGACAGAGTCTCACTCTGTCACCCAGGCTGGAGTGCAGTGGCATGATCTAGGCACACTGCAACCTCCGCCTCCTGGATTCTCCTGCCTCAGCCTCCCGAGTAGCTGGGATTATAGCATGCTCCACGACACCCAGCTAATTTTTGTATTTTTAGTAGAGATGAAGTTTCACCATGTTGGCCAGGATGGTCTCGATCTCCTGACCTCATGATCCTCCCACCTCGGCCTCCCAAAGTGCTGGGATTACAGGCGTGAGCCACTGCGCCCGGCCTTCAGTTGATTTTTAAAAGCTCCTACTGATTGAAGCTTAATTGATTGATTGATTGGTTGGTTGGCAGGTGTCTCTCTGTTGCCCAGGCTATAGTGCGGTGGTGCCATCTCAGCTCACTGCAACCTCGGCCTCCCAGGTTCAAATGATCCTCGTGCCTCAGCCTCCTGAGTAGCTGGGACTACAGGTACGCACCACCATGCCTGGCTAATTTTTGTATTTTTTGTAGAGATGGCGTTTCACCATGTTGCCCAGACTGATCTCAAACTTCTGAGTTCAAATGATCTGCCTGCTTCAACCTACCAAAGTGCTGGGATTACAGGCATGAGCCACTACACCCAGGCCGAAGCATTATATTGTATTTAAAGCAAACACTCCTGGCTGGGCCCTGTGGCTCATGCCTGTAATCCCAGCACTATGGGAGGTTGAGGCGGGTGGAACGCTTGAGGTCAGGAGTTTGAGACCAGTCTGGCCAACATGACAGAATCCCATCTCTACTAAAAATACAAAAATTAACCGGGTGTAGTGGAGAACACTTGTAATCCCAACTACTCAGGAGGCTGAGGCAGAAAGATTGCTTGAACTTTGGAGGTGGAGGTTGCAGTGAGCCGAGATCATGCCACTGCACTCCAGCCTGGGCGACAGAGTGAGACTGCACTTCAAAAACAAAAACAAAAACCTCTTCTCATCGGCATCCTCACTTGCTCTTTTTGCCCCATATAAAATAATCAAAAGCAGAATAGTTCTCAGCAGACTGATTTCCATGTAATGATATGTGCATCTCAACAATGCATGCATTCTTTGTTTATAAAAGAATAAAGCATTACTGATTCTGGAATTGATTGATAAAGGGAAGGGTAGGTCTTCAAACCAACAAACTGGCCAATGGATAAAACTGCAAAATGCCAAGCAGAGAAAGGCGGGGACCAGCCGTATTTTCTTTTGAATCTTCACTTTGACTTATGGAATGAGGGTGTTCTCTCCCTTAAAGAGAAGTGTACCTTGGTGGAGCAGACAGGAAAGATGTTCACATGGAGGCAGGTTCCTTTCTTACAGAACTGATTCCGTGCGGACCGACTCTTACCTAAGGCCAGTCCTGGGCATAGGGCAGGAGCTGAAGCTGGGAAGCTGGTGTCTTGCCTTTGCCAGACCAGGTGGCCTGTGAGAGGTTCCATTCTATTCTGTTCAGTTCTTCATGGCAACAATTCCTTATCATGTTACTTACGCTGAGCCTTGGGGATCCAAAAATAAATTCGATGTGGCTCCTGTTCTCGAGGGCAGTGTCTTAGTCTGTTTGGGTTGCTACAACAGAATACCATGAATGGAGTGGCTTATCAACAACAGAAATGTGCTATTCACACACACACTCTGGTGGCTGAACGTGCACAATCAAGGCGCTGGTGGATGTGGTGCCTGCCGAGGCCCCACTTTCTCTACCACAGATGGTGCCTTCTCACCGTGTCCTCGCATGGTGAAGGGGCAAAGGAGCTCCCTGGAGCCTCTTTTATAAGGGCGTTAATCCCATTCATGAGGGGTCCACCCTCATGACCTATTCACCTTTCAAAGGCCCCACCCCCTAACACTATCACATTAACCATTAGGTTTCAACACACGAGTTTCGGGGGGACCACATCCATTCAGACCATCGCAGGCGATACAAAGGAGGAGGAGATTAGAAGATGGGGTCTTGATACAAAGGCAATGAATAATGCTGTAATAGACTATGACCCTGGATAAGTGGCTGAACCTCTCTGCGCCTCAGTCACCTCAGCAGTGAACTGAGGATAGCATAGTACCTCCTCCACAGGGCTGTTGTAAGGGTAAAATGAGATTAAACCTGTGCCCAACACGACCATTGCTCAGTACATGATTTTGCTGTATAACTGTAACAATGATGGCAAGACCCTGGTGATGACGATGATGAGGGCACCCATCAAGAAGGGGCACTCAACCCAGCCCGGGAATTCAGGGGTGCCTTCTTGGAGGAGGTCATGCCCGAGCTGGGTCTTAGAAGATAAACGTTTGAGAGAGGCTATGGTAAAAAAAAAAAAAAAAAAAAAAAGGGAGAATGTGTTTCAGACCAGGCACAGTCCAAGAATGTGAGACAGCGTAACCCTCCAGGAGCCGGGGTGTGGGGTACGGAGTGGTGGGGAGTGGTGGGGGTGCTGGAGGGGGGCCTTCTATACCAGATGGATGAGCTAGAATCTCATCCTGTGACAGGGAATCACCGAGGGGATTTTGTTAAATGCCTTTGAAGTAAAATCATCAGGACACGGTGTTTGATTGGTTAGGGTTGAAGGGAAGAGGAGTCCGTGACACCGGAAACAAGAAGAAACTGGGTGTGGCGGAAGAGGGCCACGCATTCTGTTTTGACCTGGCCGACTTGGATTTGCCTGTGAAGCAGTCTTAAGCGAATGTCTGGCAAGCAGTTAGCACACCCAGCTGAGGCTCGGGGAGGGCGTGTGTGATGCCGGGACTGTGAGAGAGGAATGCCAGGCACAGAGAGGAGGGGTCGCCTCAGAGCACCAGCACCCGGAGGCAAGCACAGGGAGAGGGGAGGACAAGGAGGACGAGGACCAGAAGGAGCTTAGTATTTGTTTGTTTGTGTGCTGCCATAACAAAGTATCACAGACCGGGGGCTTCACCAACAGACACCTTCTCTCTCACAGTTCTGGAGGCTGGGAGTCCGCGAGCAAAGGGTGGGCAGGGCTGGTTCCTCTCGAAGCCTTTCTGTTGGCTCCAGACGGCCACCTTCCTGCCGTGTCCTCACACGCTCACTCCTTGCTCTGAGTGTTGTCTATGTCCAAATTTCCTCTTCTTATGAGGACACCAGTTCTACTGGATTAGGGGCCACTCTGATAGCCTCGCCCTAACTTCATCACCGCTGTAAGGAGCCTATCTCCAAATATAGTCACATTCTGAGACGCTGGAGGTTAGTACTTCAACAGCGAATTTTGAGGGTACACAGCTCAGCCTATAACAGGCCTGCTGGACTTGGCATTGGGAAGTCATTGATGTGCTTGATAAGAACAAGGGGAGAGGAAAGGGGCCGGCTGCAGGCCTGGAGAGAGGGAGCGACATGGGGTAGCCCAGGGGCTGACTGTGGGCAGGAGCTGGATGGAGAAGGAGTCTCCAGGCTCAAGAGGGACTTGAGCAGGGCACAGGCTGAGGGAAGCGTGGACTGAGGGAGGGAAGGGATGAAAGGTGGGGTCACAGAGCCACTGGCCGAGCATGCATGTCCGCCTGGGGTCCAGGTTGCCCCACATCAAGCACACTGAGTTAAACCTCCAGGAGAGCATGGAGCCTGCCCAGAGACTGTGTCAAACCCTGAGGCATCCTGGCTCTCACTCCCTCAGGAACGGTGACCAAAGGAAGAACTGGTCACCTTGGAACACCAGAGGTTGTGTCACTGTGGCTTCATGGAACAGAAATGTCAAATCTGTGGATTTAGCTAATAATTGTCTCCTTAGCCACAAGATATTTTCTAAATTAAAAAACAATTTTTTACACTTATGTGAGGTTCCTAGAGGAGTGAATTTCACGGAGACAAATGGGGGTTGCCAGGGAACAGGGAGAGGAAGAGTAAGAAATGAGTGTTTACTGGGACAGAATTTCAGTTTGGGATGATGGAAAGGACCTGGAGATGGATGGTGGTGATGGTTGCACAGCAATGTGAAAGCACTTAACACTGGTGAAATGCACACTTAAAAATGGTCAAGATGGTACACTGTGGGAGGCCAAGGTGGGTGGATTGCTTGAGCCTAGGAGTTCAAGCCAGCTTGGGCAACATGCTGAAACCCCATCTCTACTAAAAACACAAAACATTTTTGGGCATGGTGGCGTGCACCTGCAGTCCCAGTTATTCAGGAAACTGAGATGGGAGGATTGCTTGAGCCGAGATCGTGCCACTGCACCTCGGCCTGGGAAACAGAGGAAGACTGTCTCAAAAAAATAAAAATAAATATGATTAAGATGGTAAATTTTCCGTTCTTTTACCACAATTTAAATAAATAAATTGTTAGGCCAGGCGCAGTGGCTCACGCTTGTAATCCCAGCACTTTGGGAGGCCGAGGTGGGTGGATCTCTTGAGGTCAGGAGTTCAAGACCAGCCTGGGCAACATGGTAAAACCCCTTCTCTACTAAAAATACAAAAATTAGCTGGATGTGGTGGCGCACACCTGTAATCCCAGCTACTCGGAGGCTGAGGTAGGAGAATTGCTTGAACCCGGGAGGTGGAGGTTGCAGTGAGCTGAGATCACACCACTGCACTCCAGCCTGGGTGACAGAGCAAGACTCTATCTCAAATAAATAAATAAATAAATAAATAAATAAATAAATAAATAAATTTGTTTTAAAGAAAGATTTCTATGGAGTTAGTTTTCCCCCCTGACATGCATTTTTGAATATTTGGGACAAAATATCCCTAATGGTCTTGATCAGCAAAGCTGTTTTTTAGAAAGTGTCAGAAGAGTTGCTGGGAACAGTCCATGAAATACACATAACTTGACCTTTCCAATGGACAAAAAGAGAGTTAGGAAGTTGGTACTCAGTGAGGCAATCTTGTCAACAAGCAATTCGACTGAACTGACATTTATTGGGCATCCACTGTGCGCCAGGCGTGGTAGGGAGGGAGACTTGTCTGCATGATGACTTGGCTTTTTCTCGTGCTCTGCTTTTTCATGATTGGCATCTTGCTCTCCAGGTGAACAGCTGTGTCGAGCAGTGTTGTGATTTGGGGTGCTCCCTGCTCTCCCATGTCTATGGCCTGGTCTTTTCCCAGAAGCAGCTGGGGCGCTCCACCTTGCCCTCCCTTGGGTCCCTTTGTGTCTTGGGTGTCCTTCCAAAGTGGGGAGGCAGATCTGAGTCCTTCCCATGTCCTCACCTCAGAGGCCCAAGTACCTTCCAAGTGTGAAGACTTAAAAAAAAACAAACCTACCATGGAGGGCGGTGGGAGAGGATTGGAATTCCAGAAAATTCTGAATGAAAACACCAGTTGCAAGATGGAATGGCTTTGCAAACTGCAGCCGATTATTCAGTGGCTGTCTTGGGCTTTGGCCGGACCATTGGAAAATCTTCCACTGAAGGATCCAGAGAGAGCGGCAGAAAGCACAGGGAAGCTAGAACCAAGGGGGCCCCAGCTCCCAGCCCACCAGCTCCCAGCCTCAGGCCCTGTTTGGCTGTGACTGAGGAAGCTCAAGCCCCAAAGCCAGCGTGAAGCAAGGGTTGGGGCAGCTCCGGTTTCAGCCAGACTTGCCTGTGTAATACTGGGACTGGGTAACCTGATGCCCCAAACTCAGAGCCAGTTCTGGCTGTTGGCTCCAGCGGCCTGGGGAGCTGAGGCTACTTTTCAGGCACACCAGAAATGTCTGTGTTCTTTCTCAGATGGGTCGGCAGACTGTTCTGGGTGCCAGGTCTTTGATGAAATGGATTTGGATACAAATCAAATATTTAAATTGATGTTCTCCCTCTTTGGAAGGACCATTCCAGTTGGACCTGTGGACTTGTTTTTACATAAGATTTGGACTCCTTTAAATGTGCATTTTTTTCCCTGTCTTGAATACGCCTGGGGCAGACAGTGGCTGTATTTGAAAACCCCGAGGCTGCTGGTCTGGCTCCAGAGAGAGAGCAGGCACCTCAGCTAACCCTCTGGGCCGAAAGTGCACTTGTTAGAAAACCAATTCATGTGCCTGCTGGCTCCCCATGGTTATATATTATTTAATCACACAGGTCTTGGGTTTATGCCAAGCAGCAACTTGCTGTCTGCCATCTTTCAGGGAAGAATAAGCAAGGCAAATTCATTCAGTTCTGTCTCTTTTTCAGCCTCTTGGGCTAAATGAAAGCAAGAAAGTGTTATGAACATCCCAAAGTGCTGTGAAATACCCATCTTGGTGAAAAATAGACGCCCTGCTTCCTTTTGAAAAATAGCATTTTGTGAAAGGAATTTTTACCCATACATTTAGCTCAGATATTTCTAGATATTTCAAAGGGCCTCCCTTCTTCCCTTTACTTTAGATAGAGAGACAGACTAAAGAAATGTGAACTTTCTTTAGCCACAAACTTGTCTGGGACCTGGCCTGGGGCATGAGTCTCCATCCTGGCTGGTGACGGCTGACACCGGGGCATACAGTGGCAGTTGTGAGAGAATTTCCAGGGAGGTGCAAAAACTCGATACTTTTACCTCTACAGAGCCCACAAAGCCCTGTGCACAAAGGCCCCCTGCATCTTGGAAGGAGCAGGTGGGACATTTTCTTTTGGGGATGGGGTCCAGGACGAGCTGTGAGCTCCTCTCTGTCCCGCCATCCAGGTGGTTCCACTGTTGCCCTGCTGAGAGCTGGAGGTTCCATTCCCCCTCCAAGCCCAGCCTGCCAGCCCCTTCACACGCCTTTAATCTGGTGCCTTCCTCCTAGCACACACCTTTCTTTTTCTAAAAATAAAAATAAAAGTTTTACTTTATTTCAATAGTTTCTTGGGGAACCAGTGGTTTTTGGTTACATGGATAAGTTCTTTAGTGGTGATTTCTGAGATTTTGGTGCACCCATCACCCACGAGTGTACACTGAACACAATATGTGGTCTTTTATCCCTCATCCCCCTTCTACCCTTCCTCCTTGAACTCCCCCTGGAGTCTATTACATCATTCTTAGGCCTTTTCATCCACATGGTTTAGTTCCCACTTGTAAGTGAGAACATACGATATTTGGCTTTCCATTCCTGAGTTAGTTCACTTAGAATAATAACCTCCAATTCCATCCAAGTTGCTGCAAAGGCTTTTATTTCACTTAGTGTTATGTCTGAGTAGTATTCCATGTTGTAAATATACCACATTTTCTTTATTCACTCATTGGTTGATGGGCATTTATGTTGGTTCTGTATTTTTGCAGTTGTGAATTGTGCTGCTATAAACATGTGTGTGCAAGTGTCTTTTTTTTTTTTTTTTTTTTTTGAGACGGAGTCTCGCTCTGTCGCCCAGGCTGGAGTGCAGTGGCCAGATCTCAGCTCACTGCAAGCTCCGCCTCCCGGGTTCCCGCCATTCTCCTGCCTCAGCCTCCCGAGTAGCTGGGACCACAGGCGCTGCCACCTCGCCCGGCTAATTTTTTGTGTTTTTAGTAGAGACGGGGTTTCGCCGTGTTAGCCAGGATGGTCTCGATCTCCTGACCTTGTGATCCGCCCGTCTCAGCCTCCCAAAGTGCTGGGATTACAGGCTTGAGCCACCGCGCCCGGCCGCAAGTGTCTTTTTCGTATAATGACTTCTTTTCCTTTGGGTAGACACCCAGGAGTGGGATTGCTGGATTGAATGGTAGCTCTACTTTTACTTCTTTAAGGAATCTCCACCCTGTTTTCCATAGTGGTTGTACTAGTTTACATTTTCACCAGCAGTGTAAAAGTGTTCCCTTTTCACCAAATCCATGCTGACATCTATTTTTTTTTAATTTTTTAATTATGGCCATTCTTGCAGAGTAAGGTGGTATCACATTGTGGTTTTAATTTGCATTTCCCTGATAATTAGTGATGTTGAGCATTTTTTCATATGTTCGTTGACTATTTGTATATCTTCTTTTGAGAAGTCTGTTCACACCCTTTGCCCACTTTTTGATGGGATTATTATTATTGTTATTTTTGCTGATTTGTTTGAGTTCCTTGTAGATTCTGGATATTTATCCTTTGACAGAGGCATAATTTGAGAATATTTTCTCCCCACCCTGTGGGTTGTCTGTTTACTCTGCTGATTATTTCTTTTGCTGTGCAGAAGCCTTTCAGTTTAATTAGGTGCCATTTATTTATTTTTGTTTTCGTTGCATTTGTTTTTGGGTTTTTAGTCATGAATTCTTTTCTGAATCCAATGTGTAGAAGAGTCTTTCCAATATGATCTTCTAGAATTTGTATGTCTTCAGGTCTTAGATTCTAAGTGTTTGATCCATCTTGAGTTGATTTTTGTATAAGGTGAGAGATGAGGATCCTGTTTCATTCTTCTACATGTGGCTTGCCAGTTTTCTCAGCACCATTTATTGAATAGAATATCCTTTCTCCACTTTATGTTTTTGTATGCTTTGTCAAAGATCAGTTGACTGTAAGTATTTGGCTTTATTTCTGTGTTCTCTATTTTGTTCCATTGGTTTATCTGCTTATTTCTATTCCAGTACCATGCTGTTTTGGTGACTATAGTCTTGTAGTATAATTTGAAGTCAGGTAATGTGATCCCTCTGGCTTTCTTCCTTTTGCTTAGTGTTGCTTTGGCTATGTGTACCTTTTTTTGGTTCCATATTAATTTTAGGATTTTTTTTTCTAGTTCTGTGAAGAATGATGATGGTATTTTGATGGGAATTGCATTGAATCTATAATTGCTTTGAGCAGTATGGTCATTTTTACAATATTGATTCTACCCATCCATGAGATGGGATGTGTTTCCATCTGATTGTGTCATCTATGATTTCTTTCAGCAGTGCCTTGTAGTTTTCCTAGTAAAGCTCTTTCACCTCCTTGGTTAAGTATTTTCCTAGGTATTTTATTATTATTATTTTAATTTTTTACAGCTGTTGTAAAAGGGATTGAGTTCTTGATTGATTCTCAGCTTGGTCATTGTTGGTGTATAGCACAGCTACTGCTTTGTGTACATTAATTTTGTATCCTGAAACTTTACTGAATTCATTTATCAGATCTAGGAGTTTTTTGGAAGAGTCTTTAGGGCATTCTAGGTATACGATCACGTCATCAGGAAGCAGTGGCAGTTTGACTTCCTCTTTTCCAATTTGAATGACCTTTATTTATTTCTCTTGTCTGACTCTGGGTAGGACTTCCAGTACCAAGTTGAGTAGAAGTTGTGAAAGTGGGCATTTTTGTCTTGTTCCAATTCTCAGGGAGAATCAAGCACACACCTTTCTCTTTCCCTCTTTCCACCCTTTGTGCAGTCTGGCGGGAGTCATGTTTTCCTACAGTGACTCTTTCTGTGTCATTTATTGCCAGGAATACATATCCCCAGAATCCCCTTTATTTACTCTGTCATTTGAGTATCACCTGCATGGTGTCCAGCCTAGAGACCAGCCTCTGCTATGTCCACAGTTAAAGGTTTCTGTCTCGGCACAGCCAAGCACACATCAGATGCTGGGTCAGACTCCTCAAAGCAATATCCAGGAGTCAGGGGACACAAGCGCTTCTATGCCTGTTGTTCCAGTGAGGAAGTCTTGACTTAAAACTACGGTTGTGGGAATTGAAAACCAAAGAGAAGCTCAATGCACAGGCTTGCTAAAAAGAGAGAGCACTGGAGTCCCTACCTCATGGGGTCCTTAGGAGAACTAAACGAGGAAACTCACACAGTTGCTTAGCACTCTCTGGCACATGGTAAACTGTTGATACTTTAGTCTCCTTGAACTGCTGGCATCCCTCAGAATTCAGTCCTTAGAGATCACATGTGGATCTACACAGCATACAGAAGAAAAGTGCAAGAAGACTGCACAGCATCCAAAAGCTAAGCTTCTCCAGCTTGGGTGAATTCTGGGGTCAGCAGATCCTCCCTTTAGGATCTGGGGGCTGCCACCCAGCATCTAGAATCAGGGCTGACAGTCACTGCTCAGTCTCTCTCTCTCTCTCTCATTCTCTCTCTCTCTCTCTCTCTCTCTCTCACACACACACACACACACACACACACACACACACACACATCTGGGAGGCCCAGGGGGCTACAGTGTCCAGAGTCAGCCCATCCTGGAAATCCACAGCCCACCAGGTCTGTGTCAAGGCTTTGAAATCACATCCAAGTGTTTCGATTGAGAGCAAGTATGCTGCATGGAAAATGATTTCTTTGTAATCACACAGTAGAAAAATGAAACTGTCTCCTAAATAAAATGTCAAATATCCTAAAGTGCCTGGGAGCATTGTAGTGACATCAGCTTCAGAGTTTATTATTTCATTGATGGAGCCAGACTTGGGGCAAAAAGGCAATGACACTTTATCAGAAAAGGAATTTTTTTGGGAAAAAAGATAAAACCTTTTGTTTTATGAGACTAGCATTACTCCTATAGCAGAGCAGGCAAGGACACTACAAGAAAAGAAAATTAAAGGCCAATATCCCTAATGAACATAGATGCAAAAGTCCTCAACACAATTCTAGCAAGCTACTCTTACACCAGAGTCCTACAGACTGCTGCTTATGCTGCCACCATGTGTTCAGTGATCCTTGAGAGGTTCCAGCACATTTTGTGAGTATTCAAGGGGTGACAGAAAATAGCCTTTGCCATCACTGCCATTAAGGGTGTGGGTCGAAGATATGCTCATGTGGCATTGAGGAAAGCAGATCTGACCTCACCAAAAGGTCAGGAAAGCTCACTGAGGATGTGGTGGAACATGTCATCACCATTATGCAGAATCCATGCCAGTACAAGATCCCAGACTGGTTCTTGAATAGACAGGAGGATGTACATGATGGAAAATATAGCCAGGACCTGGCCAATGGTCTGGAGAAACTAAAGAAGATTTGGGTCAATAAAGGGCTGCACCAATTCTGGGACTTTTGTGTCCAAGGTCAGCACACCAAGACCATTGGCCATCAGGTCCATACCATAGGTATGTCCAAGAAGAAATAAGTCTGGGGCCTTGTCTGTTAATTAATAGTTTATATACCCCCAAAAAATACTAGCAACTAGAATTCAACAGCAGAGTAAAGGAACCATTCATCATGATCAAGTGGGATTTATCCTTGGAATGCAAGGATGGCTCAACATATTCAAATCAATTGATGTGATATATCACATTTACAGAATGAGGGACAAAAACCATATGATCATCTCAATATTTGCAGAAAAGACACCTGACAAAATTCACTGTGCTTTCTTCATAAAAACTCTTAACAAATTAGGTATAAAAGGAATCCACCTCAGCACAATGAAGGCCATATATGATAAGGCCAAAGTCAACATCATATTCAACAGGGAAAAGTTGAAAGCTTTTCCTCTAAGATCAGGAACAGGACAAGAATGCCCATTTTCACTACTTCTATTCAACATGGTACTGGAAGTCCTTGTTAGAGCAGTTAGGCAAGAAAAAGAAATAAAGGGCATCCACATTGGAAAGGAAGAAGTTAAGTTGTCTCTGTAGATGACATGATATTATAACCCCTTAGGTAGTTACACTCCCACTTTACCCTTGCAAGTAGCTGGGACTACTGGAGCACACCACCATACCTGGCTCTGTTCTTTCTTTTCTTTCTTTTTTTTTTTTTTTTTTTTTTTTAAGATGGAATCTTGCTCTGTCACCAAGGCTGGAGTGCAGTGGCACAATCTTGGCTGACTGCAAACTCTGCCTCCCAGTTTCAAGCAATTCACCTGCCTCAGCCTCCTGAGTAGCTGGGATTACAGGTGCCTGCCACAACACCCAGCTAATTTTTGTATTTTTAGTGGAGACAGGGTTTCACCATGTTGGCCAGGCTGGTCTTGAACTGCTGACCTCAAGTGATCCATCCCCATTGGTCTCCCAAAATGCTGGGATTACAGACATGAGCCACCATGCCTGGCCTAGTCTACTTTCTGTATCTATGAATTTGCTGATTCTATAAGTGAAATCATACAATACTGTTCCTTTTGTGACTGGCTTACCTCACTTAGCATATGTCTTTGGTTCATCCATGTTGCAGCATGTCAGAATTGTAACCACCCAAGGGGTTCACCTTGCCTCCTGCCTAGACAGAGCCAATTTATCAAGACAGGGGAATTACAATAGAGAAAGAGTAATTCACACAGAGCTGGCTGTGCAGGAGACCAGAGTTTTATTATTACTCAAATCAGTCTCCCCCAAAACTCAGGGATCAGAGTTTTAAAGAATAATTTGGTGGACAGGGGGCCAGTGAATTGGGAGTGCTGACTGGCTGGCTCAGGGATGAAATCACAGGGAGTTGAAGCTGTTCTCCTCTGCTGGGTCTGTTCCTGGGTGGGGGCCACAGAACTTGCTGGCAAGTCCAGGTAGGGCCATCTGGATGTTAGAAATGCAAAATCCTGAAAAGATACCTCAAAAGTTCAATCTCAGGTTCACAGTAATGATGTTACCTTCAAGAGTAATTGGGGAAGTTGCAAATCTTATGACCTCTGGAATAATGGCTGGTAATATTTAGAATTCTAGACCCTCTCATCTTGACTTGGTGGCTGGTGGCTTTCCTTTGTTTTACAAGAACAGTTTAGCCTTTTAGGAAAGGCTATTATATTAACTATACACTAAATTTCTTCCCAAAGCTAGTTTGGCCTACGCCCAGGAAGGAAGAACAGTTTAGAGGTTAGAAGCAAGATGGGGTCAGTTAGATCTGATATCTTTCATGGTCATAATTTTCTCTGTTATTATGACTTTTGCAAAGGCAGTTTGAGAATTTTCTTCCTTTTTGAATAAATACATGTATTCCAGCCTGGGCAGCATAGTGAGACCCTGTCACTACAGAAATAACTATAAAAATTAGCTTGGCATGATGGTGCGTGCCTGTAGTCCCAGCTATTCAGAAAGCTGGGGCGGGAGGGCTGTTTGAGGCCAGGAGTTTGAGGTTACAGTGAGCTGTGTTCACACCACTGCACTCCAGCCTTGAGCTTGATCTCAGGAGGTTGAGGCTTCAGTGAGCTGTGTTCACACCGCTGCACTCCAGCCTTGAGCTTGATCTCAGGAGGTTGAGGCTCCAGTGAGCTGTGTTCATGCCGCTGCACTCCTCCAGCCTTGAGCTTGATCTCAGGAGGTTGAGGTTACAGTGAGCTGTGTTCACACTGCTGCACCCCAGCCTTGAGCTTGATCTCAGGAGGTTGAGGTTACAGTGAGCTGTGTTCACACCACTGCACTCCAGCCTTGAGCTTGATCTCAGGAGGTTGAGGCTCCAGTGAGCTGTGATCGTGCCACTGCACTCCAGCCTGAGAAACAGAGTGAGATCCTGTCTCAAAACAAGAAAAAGAAAAAACTCCAACTGTGGAATCAAATTTAATTAGTAATTTTGTTTGACTGCTTACTTAGCCAAGTGGCCTTGGGAAGGTTACTTAATTTCTCTAAATTTAATCGTCAAATGTGAGTATCGGGGAGGAAATATAATTTGTCCTTAACTCTCATAAGTTCACAGTTAGGGCAGACCCTTGTGGAAAAAAAAAACAGATTAACAAGAGGAAGATAAGCCAGTTCACGCACAGTGCACACACCATGTGGAGAAATCTCAGTGAGAGGTCACTCGGAGCAGGGGTTTAGAACGCTGGCTTATCTAGCATCTTCAACAAGGAACAATACAGTTTGGAGAAGCAGCAGGACAAAGCAGAAGAACTGTGGGTCTCTCTGGGCAGCAACTCGAGGGAAGGCAGAGCCATGGCCGATGCAGGTTAGTCAGTAAAGCTTGTTAGTGTAAACGTCTCTGGTTCCATCTCCAGGCCGTTGGGGGCCCACAGCTGTCTTCGGTGGCAACCTCTGTTCTCCCTGGCAGAGCAAGGGACAGGGCAGGATACCTTTTCTCTTTGTCAATCTATGTCCTGCCTTTTGGCAGACAGAGGGTCAGCATGGAGCTCTGCTGCATCAGCTTCTTCATCATCCTCAGCGCAATCTACAATCCTTTGCGTTTTGGACCGGTATGTTCTATTTTCCTGTGTGAGCAAAACCTGCCTTGAGGGGCTGTAGGGGGCATGAACTGATGGAGGGTATATCAGATGCTCAACCTGCTTGAACACACAGGAAGTGCTCAGAAATGTCAGCTATTATTATGAAGTCAAATATACCAGCTGTACTTTTATTCTGAGAACTTTAAAATGAAATAGGGGCAAAGTTTACCAGCTGAGAAAAAGTGACACATTTTAGAAGTTCAGAAGGCATTATATGCCTACGACTTTCCCTCGGGAACAAAGAGATGGAGGCCTGTTAGAGGCCTAAAAGAAACATGACAAATCTGGCTGCTTATAGATCCAAGAAACTGCCCCCCATTCTCATACCTCCCAATCTTCCCTGGGTGCTGCGTGGTCTAAGAACCAAGAGGCACTAAGATGCACAGTGTGCCAGATGTGAGCACCTCCTAAATGAAAGGAAGGCCTCCAACTTACCTCACTAGTTGAGAAAGACAAAGTCTGTAAGAATATACTTTTTTTTTTTTTTTTTTTGAGACAGAGTCTTGCTCTGTCGCCAGGCTGGAGTGCAGTGGTGAGATCTTGGCTCACTGCAACCTCTGACTCCCTGGTTCAAGTGATTCTCTTGCCTCAGCCTCCCAAGTAGCTGGGACTACAGGCACACGCCAACACGCCCAGCTAATTTTTGTATCTTTTAGTAGAGAAGGGGTTTCACCACATTGGTCAGGATGGTCTCCATCTCCTGACCTCATGATCCTCCTGCCTCAGTCTCCCAAAGTGCTGGAATTACAGGCATGAACCACTGAGCTCGGCTAAATATACATTTTTTTCTGTGTGTATTTTCTCCTCAGACAGAGCTCACAGATGCTAATCGAGGAATGGCCTGGGTTTCCAGTCCCTGAACCATCTGACGCTCTCACCTTTCTCACGGAGCTTTCCCTGCCGATGGTGCTCAGGTGACTACAGTGCGCTTCTGCGGTTCCTTCCCGCCCAGCTTGCCCCTGATGCCTCTCCTCCAACCCCCACCCATGGATATTAAAAGAGGAAGAAAAAAGGCAGCCCTACCCCAAGTCCAGACACCCTTCCATGACTCTCCCTGTCCTAAAACAAGGAAAGTCACCATAGGCACAATGTGGGAGCTGATAATCCATCACTGGGTACGGAGTTTTATCTAAGAAAACTGTTGCTTCTGTAAAGTCAAGCATTCTTCTGAGAAAAGTTTCCATTCACCACTAGGGGAAAATGGCCCTTCTGAAGCTCTAGCCAGTGTGCTGTTGAGCAATGTCTTTCTAAACAGGTACACTGGGGCCCGGGAATGGGAGAAAGGTGAGGTGGGGGGAGCTCCAAGACCAGGAAGTTCCCGGTGGCTTTCCTCCCTGGGCAAGGGTCCCAAGGCTCTGCCTCTTCCCACGTGTTCATGCAGCTCTTTGGGCATAACCGTCTAGCACATCAGCTTGAGCCAAGAACTGATGAGGTCAAGATAGGGACGGAAGTCCCCTTAAAAGTCTTCTCCTCAAAGGGAGGAGTGGGTTCATCCCTTCCTCCTGTCCTCACAGCCCCCACAGGAACTGGATGGAGTATAAGCCAGGTGCTCAGTGCACGTTACAATGGACCCAAGTAATTCATGAAGGAGACTTGTGGTGAAAATGCCACCTGGGTTTGGGGGCAACATGCCATTGGGGCCAACCCCAATGTTGGCCACAGGAAAACGAGACCATTATTTCTCCAATTATAAGAGATGAAAAGCATCCTCTTTGGCCTCAGTCATTTCCTTGGAATTGGGTGGATCTCGCTGGCTGCCAACTAACTAGTTTAATTTGACCTCTTCGCTAAAGCGAATATTGAATAACGTTCACTCAGAGGAGAAACTATTTTCCATAACCTGTATTCTAAGGAATATGCTTGCATAGACACTCTGCTCCCCATGATCCAGCAGGTTACACTGAGAATTCAGCACAATCTTAGCTCCTTAAAAGGAGGGCTTCTGGTGTAGTTTTTTGCTGTGTTACTGCTCCCTTGCTCCAAACCTAAGAGAACTGCCTGGGTAACTTTGTAGAGTCTTTTTCCCCACAGAAACCTCTTGACACTCGTTCCTTGAAGATTTACAAGGTTTTTTCTTCCTATTTATATAAATTCCTCAACTCAGTCTTTTAAAACCCCTCTTTTATATCAGTCTTCTCTCCCTCTCTCTTTTTTTTTGTTTCTGTTTTTTAAGACGGAGTCTTGCTCTGTCGCCCAGGCTGGAGTGAAGTGGCGTGATCTCTGCTCACTGCAACCTCCACCTCCCAGGTTCACGCCGTTCTCCTGCCTCAGCCTCCCCAGTAGCTGGGACTACAGGCGCCCGCCACCACACCCGACTAATTTTTTGTATTTTTAGTAGAGACGGAGTTTCACCATGTTAACCAGGATGGTCTTGATCTCCTGACCTTGTGATCCGCCCACCTCGGCCTCCCAAAGTGCTGGGATTACAGACGTGAGCCACTGTACCCGGCCAGTCTTTTCTTTAAAATGGAAGATAGTCTAACATGGTATTAACTGGTAGATATAGATAGTTTGAAAACATGAGTCAACATGGGATGACTAAAGAGAATTAACAGCAATTAATCTTATTTCCAATTTCAACTGACACCTCCTAAGTTCCTTATTATATCACTTCCTCTCCATTGGTGTGCATTCTTACAGATAATAAGAGTAACACTGAAACAACACCCCTTCCTGGCTTCCTGCTGGGCTGGTTCCATCAGGTTGAGGGAGGAAGAACCCAGCAGCTGGAAGCTTTCTCAGTCCTTTGTGACAGGACTCCTCAGGATGGTGATAAATTGTCAAGGTCCAAGCAGTCCTGGATGGATGAGTTACAGAGCTAGAAACTTGAGGAGAGTCAGTGGTTGGAGACACTGACCTGCCCTCAAGGCTTAGAGCCAAGGAGGGGCCTGAAGATAGGGCAGAGAAGCTCCAAGACAAAACAAGCAAGCTGTGTCCTCAGTGTGCAGAGTGCTCCAGAGAAGAGAAAGGCAACTTCTGCTGGGAAATCATGCAGGAGGTGACAACCCCCTGGCATGTGACGGCCTGGGGTTGGAGGTGAGGAAGACATAGATATGGGAATGCCAATTAAGAACTGGAAAATGCAAGAGTAGATTGATGGAGTGGAGAGTGTAGGTCAGAACATAACCTGACAACAGTGTATTAGAGACACCTGGCTGACCTCAGTATCGGTGAGCACACCCAGCACGCAGACCTTAGTGTCTAGTGCCATTCTCAAAAAAAGGGAACCAACATTCCTGAGAGAAATGGTTGATTCTGGGACTGAAGCAGGAAATGTGAGGTGCGCCTGGAGCATCTTGTGGTGCCAGGAAGTAAGGAAGTGCTCAGCATAACAGTAAAAACACACACATCCCATTGATGGGTTTATGTTGAAGGGGCACAGGAGCCAACTGAAAGAGCTTCCAATGGCCAGAGCTGGAACAGTTTGAGCTACAAAATACAGAAAGCAGTATTAGAATTGGATTTTAACGAAGTCGAAAGACCCATGAGTCCACACTGATAGAAATCAATGGTTGAATACATTAATGAGTGGGGGAGAAGAGATCTCCCCTGCAGAATTTGAAATGCTTTATGTATCTATTCCACCCTAAAGGAGGGGAGCAGAATTCTCCACTCTTTAACGGTGGATTGCACATAGTGACTTCCTTCCAAAGAGGACAGAATGGAAAGGGGACCAGAGGAGAGGAATTTCACAGTGGAGATGCCTGACAATCACCACCTCGGCCAGCTGATCAAGGTCAACAGCAACAGCCCTAAATCACATTGAGACTATGTGCCCTTGAAATAACGTGATGACAATGGCATTTTACCTCTGTGGTCTTCCTCTCTAAAATCCAAAGCGCCTATCTAATCTCAAGAAAAAAATATCAGACAAATTGCAACAAGGGGGCATTCCACAATTTCCCCAAGTAGCACCCTGAAGAACTGTCAAGACCACCCCAAACCAGGAGAGCCTCAGACACTCACAGCCAGGAGGACTCAATGGAGCGTGAGGTCCTGGAGGGACCTGGGACAGGAAAAGGACTCAGGGGAAAACTAAGGGTGTCTGAATATAGTCTGGACCCTAGGTAATAACAACACGTATCAATATTGGTTCACTAACTGTAACAAATGTATCATACTAATGAAAGATGTTAATATTAGGAGAAATTGTATGTGTGTGTGTGTATGTGTGTGTGTTGGGGGAAGTACATAGGTACTCTCTGTACTGCTTTTTTCCCATAAATCTAAAATTATTCTTTAAAAAAGTCTTTTTTTTTTTTTTTTTTTTTTTTGAGATAGGGTCTTGCTCTGTCACCCAGGCTGGAGTGCAGTGGTGTGATCTCAGCTCACTGCAGCCTCAATCTGCCAGGCTCAGGTGATCCTCCCACCTCAACCTCCTGAGTAGCTGGGACTACAGGCATGCACCACCATGTCCAGCTAATTTGTGTATTTTTTTGTAGAAATAAGGTCTTGCCGTGTTGGCTAGGCTGATCTTGAACTCCTGAGTTCAAGCGATCCACCTGCCTCAGCCTCCCAAAGTGCTAGGATTACAGGGCTGGGCCACCATGCCTAGCCTCTAAAAAAAGTCTTAATGAAGAAAGGGGGGAAAAAAAAAACCTCTTGGCAGTAAGGATGGGTGTGGCTGAGTGGTTAGTGGAGGGGGAGGCAGTAGATGCCCCTGGAGGGATATCACTCTGAACATGATAGGGATAGTCACTGAATGTTACTGCTAGAGATGGGGGCTTAGCTCAGCCTGCCATAACCAAATACCGTAGACTGCATGCCTTAAACAAGAGAAACCGATTTCTCACAGTTCTGGAGGCTGGGAAGTCCCTGGAGCTGGGTGCCAGCATGACTGGGGTCCTGGTGAGGGCTCCCCTCCTGGCCTCTCCATGGCTGTGTCCTTGCTGTACCCTCACATGCCCAAGAGAACTGTGGTCTCATCCTCTTCCTGTGAGGACACTAATCCCACTGTGGGGGCTCCACCCTGAAGACCTCATCTAAGCCCAAGCACCTCCCAAAGGCCCCGCCTGCTAAGACCATCACACTGGGGTTAGGGCCTCAGCATATGAATTTTCAGGGGACAGAAACATTCAGTCCATAACGGGTGGGCAAAGAGAGCATCTTGTCCCAGAGAAGATACCCACTTGGCAGGTAGTGTGATGCTACCAAGTCATATACAGAGTAGTTTTGCTAAAAACAAGATCCAAAATTTTGCCATCAACACTACTGAAGGAGGTTGCCCCAGCTAGAGCAGGGGATGGCCAACGGCTGGGGTTGGAGGCATGAAGGGGACATGGAGGGAGAGTCCTGGGGACCGATCCTAGGTTTTTGGAAGCCCACCACGAGTGCCCTCCACATCCTGACCCACCACAGCCCTCTTCAACCAGTCTAGGCATTCCTCCCCACAGGCTGGCCCACAGCTCCTTCCCAGCAGAGGCTGGGCACCAGAACAGGCTGCCACAGAGCCCAGCCCTGTGCCCCGCCTCGCCGTCCTTGGGGTCACCCTGGCTGCCTGCCTTTTTCAGGGAGAGACCAGCCTTACCTACGGTGCAAAAGGCAGTGCATGCTGCGGCCTTATGTTCTGAGCACTACCTGCCTTCTTTGTTTTGCTTGTTCTTATGCTCTCAGTTGCTTTTCATCCTCAGGAAATCCAGGACTAACTGTCTACTGGAGACATCCACCCCACCCTCATTCCCCTCCACCCCCTGTAGACTTCCTCCAGGCTCAGTGCACAGGGTTGGAGTAACCACTGTGATTTTGCATTGATTTTGACCCATTTTCATCACTGTTCCCATGCATGACCATTTATTTATTTGAATACTGTAATAAATCCACAGGAATCATCCATTCTGCAAGGAAGTTTGAGTCAGGACAATTCACATATACCTGTATGGGCCTCCCTCCTCCTATCCCCTTTTCTCTTTCCCAAATTTGTGTTTACCTTTTGAAACAATTATAGATTCAGAGGAAGTGGCGGATATCATACAGAAAGGTCCTGTGTAACATTTGATACCTCCAGTGGTAACATCTAATATAAATGTAGCACATTGTCAAAACTAGGAAATTGACGGTACAATCCACAGACCTGATTCAGATTTCCTTAGTTTTACTTGTAGTGTGTGTGTTGGGGGCAGCGGTGGGGTATGTTCTGTGCAGTTTTATTTCATGTGTAGGTCCGTATACTGACAACCACAGTCAAGATATAGAAGAGTTCCATCACCACGATGATCCTTTTTATTGCCCTGTTACAGCCACACCGACCCCTCCGTACCCCCAACATCCCTAATCTCAGGCAACCACTAGTCTGGTCTCCATTCCTACAATTTTTTCATTTCAAGGATGTTATATAAATGGAATCATACAACAGTGCCTTTTTGGTCTGGGTTTTTTTCCACTCCATATAATTCCCTTGAGATCCTTCCAAGTTACTGGGTGTGTTAATAACTTGCTCCTTTTTATTGTTAAGCAGTATTTCACGGATCACAAGTTCACACACTGAAGGACATTTGTTTTTTTCCTGGGTTTTGTTCATTACACATAAAGCTGCCATGAACATTTGAGTATGGGTTTTTGTGTGACCATAAGTTCATTTCCCCAGGATAAATGCCCAAGAGTGAAATTACTGGGTCATACAATAATTTCATGTTTACTTTTATAAGTAAACTGGGAAATATTTTTCCGAATGGTTGTGAAGTTATACATTACCACCAGCAATATATGAGAGATGAAGTTTCTCAGCATACTTGTGAGAATTCCGTGTTATCGCTATCTTTTAACCATTCTAGTAGAAGTTAGTGATATCATGATTTTAATTTGCCTTTTTCCTAATGGTTAATGATGTTAGAACATCTTTTCATTCATTTATTTGCTGTCTAAATATATTCTTTGGTAAAATGTCTGTTGATGTCTTTCCTTCATTTTCCATTTGGATTGTTTGTTTTCTTATTGCTGAGTTTTGAAAGTACTTTATATTCTGGATACAATTCCTGTATCATTGATCTATTGGTATATCCTTCATGTCAATACCACACTGTCTTGATTACTGTAGCTTCAGAATAACTCCTTAAAATATGGTAATATTAGTCCTCAAACTTGGTTCTTCTTTTGTGGAGTTGTTTGGCTACTCTAGGTCCTTTGAAGTTCTACAAATATTTTAGAATCAGCTTGTCAATTTACACAAACACACATACACACACACACACACACACGCATGCACAAATAGGCTGCTGGGATTTTGATTGAGATTATATTAAATCTATATTGAATCTATATTTTGGGAGTATGACACGACATCTTAACAATATTGAGTCTTGTAACCCATGAACAAGGTATATCATCTACGTAGGTCTTCTTTACCATAGTAATATTTTGTAGTTTTCAGTGTACGGTATTTTTCTCATTTTTTTGGTCAGACTTATCCCAGGTATTTCTGCTATTGCAAAGGTAGTATTGTTTATGCGACTGCGAATGTTGTCGATTTTTTATTTCAATTATTAATTTTTCATTGCTACCATATACAACTGATTTTTGTACACTACTTTTTATCCTGCAACCTTGACAGACTCACTTATTTGTTCTAGTAGCTCATTTGTACATCCATTGAATTTTGCAATGGAATTTTGCAAAAGCTGGATTTTGTCAAATGCCTTTCTGTATTGATTATACGATTATTCTTTTTGAGTTTGTTTATACAATGAATTATATTGATTGATTTTTCAAATGTTAAGTCAACCCTATACTCCTTGGATATTCCCTCTTGATCATGCTGTGTTACCTGTTTCTTATCTTGTAGGATTCAATTTGATAAATTGGCTTAGAATTTTACCCTATGCTCATGAGAAATGTTGGTCTGTAGTTTTCTTTCCTTTGTAGCATGTTGTCTGACCAGGGTCCTAGGATAATTTTGGTACTAGGATAATTCTGGCCTCAGATAATGAGGTAGAAAGTATTTCTTCCTCTCTCTCTCTCCTTCTCTCCCTTTCTTGAGTCAGGGCCTTGATTTGTCAGCGAGGCTAGAGTGCAGTGGTGTGATCATAGATCACTGCAGCCTTCAATTCCTAGGCTCAAGCAATCATCCTGCCTCAGCCTCTCAAGTAGCTAGGACTACAGGCATGTGCTACCATGCCTGGCTAATTTTTTTAGTTTTTTAGTTTTTTTCTTTTTTCTTCAGAATCTCACTATGTTGTCCAGCCTGTCCTTGAACTCCTGGCTTCAAGTGATCCTCCCATCTCAACTTCCCAACATGCTGGGAATACAGGTGAGATTTTCGTTACAGGTTTTTAAACTGTAATTTCAACTTCTTGAACAGACATAGAGCTATTCAGGTAATCTATTTCTTCTTGGGTGAGCTTTGGTAATCTGTGCCTTTCAAAGGATGTGTCAATTTAATCCATGTTGAATTTATTGCTATAAAGGTGTTCCTAATATTTCCTCACTATCCTTTCTATCTGTAGGCTCTTCAGTGATGTCACCTGTCTCATTGCTTATATTGGTAACTTGTGTCTTGTTTCTTTTTTCCCTGATATATCTACCTGGCTGGAGATTTCTCAATTTAAAAATATTTCCCCCCAAACTCCCCAAATTTTGATTCATTAATTTTTCTCTATTTTAAAAATTTCATTAAGTCCCACTTTGACCTTTATTATTCCTTTCCTTCTGCTTACTTTAGGTTTTTCTCTTTTCTAGTTTCTGCTATTGATTTCTAATTTAATTCCACCATGGCCAGACAATATACTTCATGTGACAAATCTTTTGAATTTGAGACTTTTTAAATGGTCTATAATGTAGTCCATCTCTATAAACGTTCCATATGTACTTGAGAAAAACTTAATCCTTCTACATTTTACATTCCTTTTTACAAAAACTTTTCCTTTTACATATATTATAAATCCGATACTATTATTTTAACTCAAACAACTAAAAATTTTTCTCAAGTTATTTCTCAGAAACAAAATTGAGTTGTTTCTCAATTTTCTCAAGAAAAATTTTCTGCGGTTGTAAGATACAATGTTCTAAAAATATCAGTCAGGTCAAGTAGATGGATAGAATTGTTGAAGTCTACTTTATTCTTGTTGATTTCCTGCCTACTTGTTCTGTCAATTATTGAGGGTTGGGTATTAATGTCTGATAATAGTGGATTGATCTATGTCTCCTTGAAGTTCTACTTGTTCTTGCTTCATGTGTTTTGAAGCTTTGTTATGAGGTGTGTGTTATAAGTATGAAATAACTTCCTGTGATCCTGGGTGATATGGCTTGGGTCTGTGTCCCTGCCTAAATCTCATGTCAAATTGTAATCCCCAGTGTTGGAGGTGGGGCCTGGTGGGTGACTGGATCATGCGGGTGGGCTCCCCCATTTAGTGCTCTTCTCATGATAGAATTCTGACAAGATCTGGTTGTTTAAAAGTGTGTGGTACTTCCCTGACCCCTCCCTCCTGCTATGGCCATGCTTCTCTTTCACTTTCCGCCATGACTGAGTTTTCCTGAGGCCTCCCCAGAAGTCAAGTGGATGCCCACCGTGCTTCCCACACAGCCTGCAGAAATGTGAGCCAATTAGGCCAGGTGCGGCGGCCCATGCTTGTAATCCCAGCACTTTGGGACGCTGAGGTGGGCGGATCACGAGGTCAGGAGTTCGAGACCAGCCTGGCCAATATGGTGAAACCCCGTCTCTACTAAAAAAAAAAAAAATTGAACAAACAAACAAAAAAACTAGCCGGGCGTGGTGGTGCATGTCTGTAATTCCAGCTACTCAAGAGGCTGAGGCAGCAGAATCACCTGAACCCAGGAGGTGGAGG
This sequence comes from Macaca nemestrina, assembly GCF_043159975.1. Classification (NCBI taxonomy): domain Eukaryota; kingdom Metazoa; phylum Chordata; class Mammalia; order Primates; family Cercopithecidae; genus Macaca; species Macaca nemestrina. The sequence goes on along the minus strand of NC_092129.1, from coordinate 179,238,461 downwards.
TTGCAGTGAGCCGAGATTGTGTCACTGCAGTCCATCCTGGGCAACAGAGGGAGGTTCTATCTCAAAAAAAAAAAAAAAAAAAAAAAAAAAAGAAATATGAGCCAATTAAACCTCTTTTGTTTATAAGCTACCCACTCTCAGATATTTCTTTATGGCAGTATGAGAATGGACTAATATGCTGGGAATTACTTTTTGCTCTATTTTGATTAATATAGCCACTTTAATTTTCATGTAACTAGTGTTAGCATATCTTTTTTCCCATCCTTTAAGTATTTGTATCTTTCTATTTAAAGTACATTTCTTGTAGACAGAATATAATTGGGTCATGTGTTTTCAATCCAGTCTGAAAATCTATGCCTTTTAATTGGGGTATTTACACTATTCACATTTAATGTGATTTTTGATACAGTTAGGTTGAGTCTCTCATCTTGCTATTTGTCTTCTATTCATCCTATCTGGTCTTTATTCCCTTTTACCTCTTTTTCTGTCTTTTTGATGAATCAAGTTTTAAAAATAATTCCATTTTATCTTTTGATAGTTTAATAGGTATGATTTTTTGGCATGTCATTTTAGCAGCTGCTTTAGCACACATCTGTAACTTATCGCACTCTATCTTCAAATGGTAGCATGTCACTTTGTGCATAAGAACTTTACAATAGCAATGATTCTCCTCTCCTGGTCTTTAAGCTATTGTGGTCATCCATTCTACTTTTACACATATAAATCCCACACTATGACTTTCATTTAAACAACTGTCTTTTAAAGAGGTTTAAATAATAAATCCTACATTTACCCATGTTCTTACTATTTTCAGTGTTCTTCATTTCCTTCAGAAGGCAGGCATTTTCCTTATGCCCAAAAGACATCCTTTAACTTTTCTTGTAGTGCAGATATATGGATGACAGTCTTTCAGCTTTTGCAAATTTGAAAAGATCTTAATTTCTTCATATCCATTATTCTATTTTCAGTGGCATCTAGTCTGCTGTTAAACCAACCAGTGGAACTTGCAATTTCAATTATATTTTTCATTCCTAGATTTGTTTGGCACTTTTTACAATCTGCTTCATTGTTTTTATGCTCATGCCATTTAACCCCCCTTATTTCTGTAAGTATAAAGCACACTTTATGGATGTGCTTGCTAACTTAACATCTTAAGTCTTTCTAAGACTTAGTGGCCTTCTTCTGCCCCTTGTTTCTGCTGGTTCTTGCCTATTTTACGTTTGTGATTTTTTTTCTATGAACTTATATTCCTTGAAACTCTCCGAGTTTCTCCAAAGACAATCTGTTTTGCTTCTGCCAGTTACCTGTAAGGCACTAAAATCCTGTTATCACTTGAAATTTCCAGCTTGACATTTTTTTTTTTTTTTTGAGATGGAGTCTCGCTCTGTCACCCGGGCTGGAGTGCAGTGGCCGGATCTCAGCTCACTGCAAGCTCCGCCTCCCGGGTTCACGCCATTCTCCTGCCCCAGCCTCCCGAGTAGCTGGGACTACAGGCACCCACCACCTCGCCCGGCTAGTTTTTTGTATTTTTTAGTAGAGACGGGGTTTCACTGCATTAGCCAGGATGGTCTCGATCTCCTGACCTCGTGATCCACCCGTCTCGGCCTCCCAAAGTGCTGGGCAGCTTGAGATTTAAGACTACCCAGGTTGAGCAAACAAACCACCCTAAAAACTGCCTGTGGTTGTATATAGGCTCTCAAGTAAGATGTCTTCCCCCAGGACAGAAATCTTCCTTGCTGTTCCCAGGGGTTGGGGGAATGGGTGAAGCAGATGGATTTATTCCTAGTTCACCCCTACATTACATCTATCCTTTTGGGGTCTCACTTTATGAGGTCTCCTCTTAGTTTTCCTCCCTTGGGCAGGCCCTGAGCTTTGTGTGTGGTTCTGCAGCCCCTTCCCACCCCAGGCTATGAGAAGAAAAATTCAATTTGACATTTGGCAGATGCACTAAGGCTGAAAAGTGGCATCAGTACATCACTTACTTCTTTGGGTTTCTGCTTCCATTTACACACACACACACACACAAAATTCTTTTTGTCTTTGAGAACTCTTATTTTGCAGCTCTTACTTTTTACATTTAAAAAATGGTTCTTCATATGTATTCTAAAGTTTTAGTTGTTTTCAACTGGTCCTTATCAGCCTTACTGCTGGAAATAAAATTCTTTCAACCTGTTCTGTAACAATTGACAGTATCCACTGATTCCTCTCTGATCCAGAGGCATTAGCGTGAGAACACACTTAGGAACTAAGCTGGCCTGAGATCAAGTCTCAGGTCCACTAGCACTGTAACTTCGGTAGCGTATTTACACACTGTGCCTCAGCTTCCTCAAAGGGTTGGTGTGAGAATCTAACATGGTAACATATAAACAGCACTTACAACAGGGACTGGCCCTGGTAAGGATGAGATTTCTTTTTATTATCTGAAAAAGTTGTAATGAGCAAAATATATCTCACCCAGTGGGGTGAGATGGGGACCAATACCCCCTGGTCCTTGGAGATCCTGGCCCAGTCTACCACGTAGTAACCACGACCTTGTGCTTATGTTGACAGAGAGAAATCAACTATGAGCTATTCATTGGACAGCAGGCCCTGCCGCCATCACAGATGGGGCCCAGGTGCAGCGCAGGATGCTAGCAAATGCTGATCTGAGAAACGTCACCATCACACAAGCCTGAGTGGCACACACAGACCTTTTACCATTAAGAAATCTGAAAGCAAGCATAAACGTAGGCAAACATGATTTTTAATTTTGTAATTTTTATGGTGGACAGTGATCATTCGCCCCAACAGCCATCTGAAGCCAATAGTCCTGATTATTAAAAATCACAAAGTTATATAAATGTTCTCCTCCTTTCCAAAAACCATGTTCATTTTTTCCCCAAGAAACAGGGCTGTCTGCAAAGCCTTGAACGGACAATGTAACCCATGGAGCTAACTTCAGTTCATCAAAGTAGTGACTGAAAAAAAGGTAATTGTTAAACAGGGAGAGTTAGGAATGTCTGATTTTTAAAAAATTTATTCAGGATAAGTAGTATTTCTGATACTCTAATAAAGCTTAGATCTTAGCTTTAATTTATGAAAATCAAGAAGTGTGTGATCAATTCCTGATGTCACACTGTGAATTCCATAAGGGTTAACTAATATACAACACACAAAACAAACCTCAGCTGTTCCCACCCTCATTCTGGGAGGTCTTTAAGAGGAAAAGAACCCAAAACAAAAAACCCCACAGGCGTTTAAGGATAGTTTCCCTCCTATTAAGAGTACTGTTCTCAGAGTCTCAGTTAACTGAAACGTTGAAGGATAATTCACCAGAGTTTTCATATCCAGCCTTCCGGTTGAAGAAGATCAAAGTACTAAACCAATAAATGTGAAAAGGGATGTTGGGCTTAAAAAGGAAAACCTTCAAGACTTAAATCTGACATTTTAAAAAGGAAGATTCAGAAGATATAGGATTATACTAAATAGGATTATACTCAATGTACAGTCTTTGCAATAGGGGATTTGAGTTTCCTTTCAATGTACATTTTATTTATATACTACCTCCCAAAATGAAAAATCTACACTATTTTACATACTGTTCTATACAGCAACGATGAGCGATATAAAAGGCAAAGAGTTCTCACCAGAGATGTTCCAATAGGAGACAGATCTTCTCTGGAAGTATGAAGCCAGTGATTGTACACAAATAAGCTTTTGCCACCACCGTGCTTGGCTGAGGACAGCAATAGGTTGATATGAAATTATTAGGCTCATTATTTCTGTCACCAAAAAAAAAAGAGAGAGATAACACATTGATATCCATCACATGATCCCTCCCAAAGTCTTAAACTCGTATTAAAAACAAGCAGCAGGCCAGAGCCCTAGAAGACACAGGAAGTCCAGATACCCACAGGCTGACATTACTGAAGACGGCGCCAAGCCAGTCGAAGAGCTCCAGAGCCTGGCAGGACACCTCCGGCGCTCCCTCGAGCTCACTGCTCTGCAGCACCGGGCACTGGAGATCTCTCACAGTACTCAGCGCTACTTTTGGCTGATGCTCCTGAATTTGGTACTTGGAAAAATATGACATCATTGTTGATTCTTCCGAACCTTAAAAACACACCATACAAAGCCATTTGAATCCATTTGACCATCGTAAGCAAGTTTAGTGAATCCCGGAACCCATCCATTCCCATTTGAGTGGCAAGATTAAGTAAGATGGAAGCTGTGCAGCGCTGCATTCAAATTAAAATCATTTAAAGCTGCTTTCAGCTCCTTTTGCCCAAGTTCTGTAAATGTTCATCTTTTTTCACACTTTTCCTGGAAAAGCAGAATAGTTTCTGATCAGACCCAAACTAGTTTCACCGTGTGTGCTAATAAAAAATTTCAACTTCACACTTAAAACCAAAAGCATTCCTGATGTATGAATAACATTTGTGAACTCCAGAGAGAAGCAGCTTATCTGCACAATCTCTATTAAAGAAAAATAAGAGAAACTGAATGATGATGGAACCTCATCCAAACTTGACTCTGAAAACCCAGTAAAATCCAGTGTATCTTTTCAGGGATGTTTGTGTAGCCAATGGCCTTGGAAGATAGAGATGGTACTCCCTCCACAGCAAAGGGCAGGCTTGTTTACTGTCCAGTATAATAGAAATAATGTCACCCTCCCTCTCTCCAGGCAGAGATCAGCAGGCTTACTGCCCCTTACAAAGGACTGGAGTTCTTAAACTCCAGGTTCCTCTCCTGTAATGCAACCTACTGCATGTGCCAGCATCGCTTGGTGTCACTCTGGCAAATGGGACTTGGTGAACTGGTGCAAACGGTGATATTAGGTGTGATGGTTAATTTTAGGTGTCAACCTGACTGGATGAAGGGTTATCTAGATGGCTGGTAAAGCATTATTTCTAGGTGTGTCTGTGAGGGTGTTTCTGGGGGAGACTGGCATGTGAGTGGGAAGACTGAGTGGGAAGATCTGCCCTCACTGTGGGCGCACCATCTACCCGGCTGGGGCATCAGACAGAACAAAAAGGCAGAGGAAAAGTGAATGCGCTGTCCCTTGCAGCTGGGACTCCCTTCTTCCCCTGCCCTTGGATAGCAGAACTTTAGGTTCTCTAGCCTTTGGACTCTGGGGCTTGCACCAGCAGATTCACAGGTTGTCAGGCTTCCGCCTTGGACTGAGAATTACACCACCTTCTTTCCTGATTCTCAGGCCTTCATATTTGGACTGAGCCATGCTACCAGCATCCCTGGGTCTCCCACTTGCAGACAGCCTGTCATGGAACTCCTCAGCCTCCACAGTTGTGTGATCAATTCCCCTAATATCCATCCATCCATCCATCCATCCATCCATCCATCCATCCATCCATCCACCCACCCACCCACCCATCCATCCATCCATCCATCCATCCATCCATCCATCATCCATCCATCCATCCATCATCCATCCATCCATCCATCATCCATCCATGCATCCATCCATCCATCCATCCATCCATCCATCCATCCATCATCCATCCATCCATCCATCCATCCATCCATCCATCCATCCATCCAATTGGTCCCTTCTCTCTGGAGAACCCTGACTGATATATTCTGGCTACGGCTATTCCTCTGAGGATTAAGACCTGTGTCTCTGACCCAGGGCTCGTGTGTCTTCTGCCAGCATCTCTGAGAACGTGGCAGGCTATCTTGTTAGCCTGCAAGTATGAGGAAATCTCAGACCTTTCACAGTTCCTGACAAATCCTTAAAGCTGGAGCTTTAGGAACAGGGAGCTATTCGGAGCCCAAAGTCTGGATGATCCGCATAGAAGACTTTACGCAACGGAAACTTCAATAAGCCTTTCTGCTCCCTTTTCTATACCATAGGAGAGGCACCGAAGGCCAGACCTAGGGCTCACGGGAGCAACTTGGAGCACCCAGTGACCAGACACCTCCCACGAGGAGCAGACAGATGGGTCTATTTCTAAAACAGACCACCATGCTTCCTATCCTCCAAAAGAGAGTACTACACCCTAATTCCTGATGACTTGATCCATTATGATCTTGGCCAAAGATACACTTCTGAAAGCAGCAACATACATGGCCGTTTTCAGCAGATGACACTGTGTGGTGAATAGCAAACTTCGAACTAAATTTAGTGTCCTAATCAATTAAAAGTTATTACAAATTAATCTGACATTTAATGGTAGGTCTGAGTTAGTGCCCTGTGATAATAAATAAGCAGATTGTGTATATAACTATAAAAACATTATAGTCAAGACTGTTCAAGGTAAGCTGGAGAGAGGAAAGGGGAGAAATAGATAAAATTTAGCTGCTCTAAAGCCACTCTCAAGATCTCTGGATTTATGTATAACCCAAAAAGACTCAGGCAGAAAGGCCTGCATGCCTAGACAATCCTGAACAATGGTTTGCAGAGATGTCAGAAGGGCTAATTTCCTTAATACTATTTATATATATATATACAATATTCCTTGACTATAAGAGTGAATCACCATTCAATCCTCCATTACTCCTCTTTAATTAACAATTAATTTCAAAATCACTGTATGATTACATAATTGTTTCTTCATACCTGTATTATGCCAAGCCAAAAGAAAATCAAATTTCAATGGTTTCTTTTCTTTGAAGGACCAAGATAGTCTTTCATACTTCTTAGAATCCAAGTTTAAGGATAATTCCATCAAATCAATTGAAACAACTTTAAAAATGAAAAAAAGAATATATATTTCATTCATATACATACAGCTTATACTATGGAAAAAGTGTTGTATTTTTAAAAACCAGAATTTTGGGAAATTTTATGGATAGTAAAATTATTTTATTCTTCTTCCACTCCCTTTGGTTTGCCAAATAAAAAAGATCCCTTTGGTGGGCACTTCTAACCTTGAGAGCTAACAGAAACAGACATTTTAAATTTATATATTTCCTAGGTCAAAGACCAAGGGCAGAGGACCTTGAGAGGTCAGGTTTAATCTACTAATGGATGTGGCAGCTTAGCTATTGATGTTCAAGCCAGACACTGTCAGCAAAAGATCTCTTCACTCCTGGGTGAATTTCTACTAGTAATCATAAAGACCTGGGGAAGCCAAAGGAAATTCTTCATTATAATAAGCAGACTCCTATCTTGGGTTCAGTACTTCGAATTTTTTTTTTTTTTGAGATGGAGTCTCACTCTGTCACCAGGCTGAAGTGCAGTGATTGTGATCTTGGCTCACTGCAACCTCCTCCTCCTGGGTTCAAGCGATTCTCCTGCCTCAGCCTCCCGAGTAGCTGGGAGTACAGGCGCCCGCCACGACGCCCGGCTAATTTTTGTATTTTTAGCAGAGACAGGGTTTCTCCATGTTGGCCAGGATGGTCTCAATCTCTTGCCCTCATGATCCGCCTGCCTAGGCTTCCCAAATTACTTTGAATGTTTAACCCAAAACATATATATTTAATTGACCAGTCCAAGTCTACGATCTTTATCAAACGCATCTACAGCTGAAAAGAAATGAACTTAAAAGCATCATCCTATCCTCTCTGAAGCTTAAGTCAGAAGTTTGGTAGATTTTTTTAAAAAGCCACATTTTTCTGAACAAAGAGATTAGAGGCAATTCAAACATTTAAATTTACATTGCCACAAGAAGATTATAGACTTCTTAGAAACAGATGGAGCACACGATACTTACTAAATTTCATAATTTTTCTACCAGAAAACTGAGATGGATGACCCTGAAGTCCAGTTTCTTCATAAGTGTCTTTATCCAGTGACAAAATTAATTTCCCTACAAATCAAATAATAACTTGCGTAAGAGATACCAAAAATAGAACTTAAGCTGTCTGACTAAAAGAAAGCAAAGCAAATTGAGCAGTTAGATATTGATGTACCAAACTGCATACAAGGATCTTATTTATATCACAAGAATATTTATATGTATACATGTCTTATAACACAGATATTATTTATACATTATACATCCAAGGATATTATTCATAATAATGAAATTAGAAATAATCTGAATTTCTACTAAAGATGAAATAAATAAGTCATGGTATACTCATTCTTTTGAATATCTTCTTCTTTTTTTTTTAGACAGAGTCTCACTCTGTCACCCAGGCTGGAGCGCAGTGGCACGATCTTGGCTCACTGCACCCTCCGCCTCCTGGGTTCAAGTGATTATCCTGCCTCAGCCTCCCAAGCTGGGACTACAGGCATGCGCCACTACGCTGGCTAATTTTTGTATTTTTAGTAGAGGCAGGGTTTCACCATGTTGGCCAAGCAGGTCTTGAACTCCTGACCTCAGGTGATCCATCTGCTTTGGCATCCCAAAGTGCAGGGATTATAGGCGTGAGCCACCGTGCCTGGCTTTTTTTTTTTTTTTTTACAGTAGGCATTTTTTTTTTTAACAATTAAAGAAAGATGAAAAAATAAGCGTTACCATTTGGTAGCAGGGCAACTGTATTATCTTCATCAATATTTGTATTGCATGTTAGTGCATAGCAAGAACCTGTAAGAGAAAGTCCAGAGGAAAAATTTAAAAGAAGAAATTATACCTGCAAGATGTTAGTGGATTATTTTCACAAGATAACCTGTCTTCCAGGTAATTAAAGGTCAGTTTCTACCACTGCTCCAGTTCATTCAATAAACCAAACATCTGCTAAAGGTAAGCTGGAGCATGCAGAAGACCAAGCTCCAGCTAGTTCACTCCCCGACCAAGGGCCTATTTGTGCAAGTGTACTATCATCAAGCAAAAAATTGACTCAGAATGGAATGTGACCTTTGGGGATGCATGGAGAGGGGTACAAAGTAGAATTGTAGATAAACATACACATCTTAGAGGCAGAGTTCCGGGTTAAGATTCAAAAGCTACTCAACCTCTCCAAGCCTCAGTTTCCTCACCTGTTAAATGAGGATCATAGGCCTGCTTCATAACATTGTTGCAAGGGTTAAATTTGGTAAGATATTGAACAGTGCCTGCTACAGCCAGTGTCCATGTAATTGACAGAGTGGTGTCAGACCTCAAAATAGATGAAAGGAATAATGGTGATGAGACCTGACAAGACGCCCAGCTCGTAAGTAGCCCCAGCAGTGTCAGAATGAGAGGAGCTACTGGTAACTAGAATTCTTCGTATCTTCACTGGAGAGGACACATGTGGGGGCTAGCACAAGATAAGCATGTGGCCACTGTACAGGTGACTCACGTATGTGGGTGGAATCCCTAAATACCCTCTGAAATAGTTTCAAACAAACGGCTCCCAGGAAACAACTGAAACAAATCAGTCCAACCCAGCAGATGTGGGTGGAAATGGGGTGCGCAGAGAGGGGTTATGGCTACAAAATCTAAGCAGAGGACACTGGACCCCAACGAGCACTCTGCTCTGTGAACAGTAGCTGTGGCTGCATCTGGAGACCAACCCTCTGAGGCAGCTGCTGTGGGGCTGCTCACAGCACAGGGTCTTTGCAGCCACTTCCTCGAAAGCAGTGCATCTGAACACAGACTGCAAGTCTGTCCTCTCCATCAATCCTCATTTTAAGGGGACGGATACCCTCATGTTACAACGTCCCCATCCAACACTTGTGGGCAATTGCAATCAGAAACCACCACCTAAAGAGGGCACAAGAAAGAACAGGATGAGAACGGGGGGCGGGGGGTAGTGCATGTGTGCACCTGACCACACAGACTATCCCACAGGCCCTGTTCAAAACAAAATAACAGCCCCAGCATTGTGATGTGGTCTACCTACACTTCCTCATCTTGCCTTGTTTAAAGCCATTTCAGGTTTTTCTTACCTTTCTTTATAAAGGTACTGATGAATTCGGGTGTAATTAATTCATGAAGAGGTAAATTCTTCACAAAGTAATAGGGTCCAGTTTGCATGACCAGATTTTTCAGTTCTTCTGATAGTATCCCACATTCAGGAATGAGAAATGAAACCTATTGGAATGTGTAATACAAACAAGGTCTTACTTCCATGAAGATGAACACCCAGGTTTTTAGGAATGAAATAAGATCATGAAAGTTGTTATTTCTCCACGAGTTTCACCAGAATATAAAAACACAGGCAACAAAACTCTCACGTTAACTTACCTATCTCAGGCAAAGAGAAATCTGACTACTCAAGTTTTTCATTTCTGCATTCAAACGTACAGTACAGGAAGGGGACTGAATAGAATACTTTTAATGGAAAACTCTTGCTTGCATTTTATCTTTTGCAAATTAGCAATACTGTATATTTTATGTCCTATTCCTTTCACCATTTTCAAGGAAATATAGTATAATTGAATATCCCTTGATTTGTTTACCCTGGTGTTATCCTGGAAGGAAATGAACTGTCTGTCGGGGCATAAGGAATTAATTTATGGATATCCAATTACTAAGAAGCTGTGTGCAAGCAATGGCGCTCCTGTATGTTTCCAATTTCGAGAGAGAAAAGTGCAACAGGCGAGTTAAGGTATACATCCCTGGCTGCTGTGATGAGCTTTCCATCCAAAATAGGTGTTAAAAACAGGACAGGCTTCAAATGTTGCCACACTGTAAAAGTCATCACTGTCCCAAGGCTCAAACACTAGCCTGTCCTGACTGATCAGGTCACCACTTAAATCTCTGAGACACTGCTCAGTCAAACCTGAGTTATTAAGCTGAACCATTTAAAGTGTAAAATGTTTAATCCCCCATTATAAGGTTGGTTTCTTGAAGTTTCTAGATATCACATTAGTTCCCACAACTAATTTAGAAAATCAGGTAGCTTCCTGGGCCGAGCCTAGGCAGAATGCTCCGGAGAAATCCACAGGTACGCAGGTGGTGCAGGTGGGAGAGAGATCCAAGCTGGGGAGAGAGGCGGTGGTGGGGACGAGGCGCGAGACCCGCCCTGATTTGGGGGAAAAGCGAGGTGCACGTGGCTGCCCGGCAGCTACACATCGCAGCCGTCACACCGTCGTAACTCTCCGGTCCCGGCCCTAAACCTCGAATCCCTCCCTGGACCCCCTCCCAGTTAGGCGGGTTGACCCGAGTGAGCAGCCAGAACGCCCTGGACACAGCTCCCTCCACACTGGGTGCCGCCCCCACGCCCTGCCTATCCTGGGAGTTGTAGTCCTGCAGCCCTGCAGACCACTGGCCTACAGTAGTTAAGAGACTACAACTTCCAGCAAGCCAGGCGAGGGCCCCCGCCCCTCCGCGCACCGCCGGCGGCCCCGCCCCGCGAAGCCTAGCACTCTCCCTAAACCTCTCTCGCACGCAGCGATTGAGCACGGCCCGAAAAGCCGAGGACAACCGGACTCACCCTGTAGTTATAGTAGTGCGTCTGCACAAGATGCCGGTGGCGCGACTTGTGGTTGCCGAAGTTGGATTTCTCGCAAACCAGTAAGTGCCGCGGCGCCTCCCGAAGCCGGCGCAGCGTGGCCATGCGCTCCTGGGTTCCTGGTCCTCCCGGCCTTCGCTGGCAGGGCAGGCCCCGCCCCTTCCCCGCCCCGCCCCGCCCCTTCCCCGCCCCGCCCCGCCCCTTCCCCGCCCCGCCCCGCCCCTTCCCTCCGGCCGCGTACCCGCCGCTGTGCGCCCCTGGTGGCGGTGGAGTAGGGCTGGCGGCGCCGGGCGGCTGAGACGTTCTTACACCCCACGCAGCAGGCAGCTCCCTGGTGGATGTCTGAAAATGTAAATTCACTGCCTCAAGTGGAAATATCCAGTCGCTGGGAACCTGGCTCTTGCCTTTTCAACGCCACCTTTCCTCCGTCCTCGCCATCCCTCGGAATTGCCCTAAACCCTCTATGGGCCCCGCCTCGGAGCGCCCCTTGGACCCCGGCCTGGCGCCGGCACATACCTCGGTCAGGTCCTTCAGAGGGACCGCTTCCTGCCACCCATATGAAAGGAAAACATCGCATGGAAAGGCCCAGTTCCTTTAGTGTGTGGTCAAGAAATGTAGCCGCACAGTTAAGTAACCCCCTAAGGTGCTTTGGGGGTCCACACCCAGCTGCTTTTCTGACTTCTCACGCTGTTTGCTTCACAGGACTCTGTTACCCACTGGGGACCTCTTGGCCATTATTAACACAGGCCAACAGGACTAAAGGTTTGCCTCCGCCCTTCCCAAAACATCAGGGAGGTTTGTGCGGGACGGTAAAGCACAATTTTTGCCTTACAATAGGACTCCTTTGAAACTACTATTGATTTCCCTTTTCAGTAGCCTTCAGAACCGCTTTTAACGATGTGGTGTTTCTGGGGGTTATAGTGATAATTCTCCTAAGTCATTTTTCCATTTAGTTTTTCTGTCACGGGCTTGGTGCGGTTAAGAGACTGCGGCTCCCAGCATGCGGTACGTTACTGATTCAGGGCAAAATCAAGTATGTTACTACATGCTTCTCAAACTAGAGAAGGCAGTCCACCCACTTTGGCCTCCCAGAGTGCTGGGATTACAGGTGTGAGTCACCACACTGGGTTGCAGTTAGTATTTGCGATGTTAGAAACTAAAGTGCTGGTAAACCTTGGAAAGAAAAATCTTGTGGTCTCTGAGAGCTTCAAATTTAATCTTGGCCTCATTCCCTAATCACATCGGAAGAAGAGAATATGTGAAAAATGGAAGTGATCAAAGGACGATGGGGTCCCAGGAGAGGGAAATCTCATGCCTTCTGATCTATTCACAGCTTTGACCTGCAGACCTTAGATATGGGAGGAATAGACTAAAAACAAACTGTCACTGTTGTTACTGTTTTGGAGATGGGGTCTCACTCTATAGCTCAGGATGGAGTGCAGTCTCAGTTCACTGCGACCTCTGCTTCCCAGGTTCAAGTGATCTTCCCACCTTAGCCTCCTGAGTATCTGGGACTACAGGTGTGTGCCACCACACCCAGCTAATTTTTGTATTTTTTGTAGAGATTGGGTCTCTCTATGTTTCCCAGGCTGGTCTTGAACTCCTGGACTCAAGTGATCATCCACCTCAGCCTCCAAAAGTGCTGGGATTAGAGGCACGAGCCACTGCATCTGGGAAAGCAAATTTCTTATTTTGCAGTTTGGCCTTGGGGCCTGAGTGCCAGGCTATGATTGTCTGTTTCCTCTTTGGAGTGGGGAAATGTGTGAGTTGAAGCACCAGTCGCATACACACATATCTATATGCATTTCTGTACAACCGAAGAGATCCAACTTTAATAGGGGGAAAAGGAAATCAGAATGTAGAGGCGGCCTGCTGTTTACCAGTAACTTGTAATCAACATGTCATTGAGTCCCATCTGCAATGGGTGTGTGTATGAGTTAGCTATTGCTGCATAACAAACCATCCCAAAACTTAATTAGCTTATAATTGAGCTGGTTAGCAATTTAGGCTGGGCTCAGCTAGGCCATTCCTCTGGTCTCAGCTCAGCTCCATGTGTGTGGTGTGTAGTGTGTGTGTGTTTTGCTCTGCTTCTGGGGGTGAGCTGGCTGTCAACTGGGGTACCTTGGTTCTCCTGCTTATGGTATCCCTTCCTCCAGCAGGCTAACATGGGCTTGTTCTCATGGAGATGAAAGCATTCTGAAAGAAAAAGCAGAAGCATTCAAGATCTTTTGAGCCTAACCCTGAAACTAGCACACTGTCATACTCTCTGCATTCTGCTGGCCAGAGTAAATAAGGCCAGCCCAGATACAAGACTTGGGGAAACAAATTCTGTCTGTTTATGGGAGCAGCTATAAAATCTCATTGCAAAGGTCATAGATAGGGAAGTATGAAGAATTGTTCTTATTTTTTCAATCAGTATCATTATGCCTTTTCTTGCAGATGAGGTTTACCTAATTTTTCCAAATCAAATTCAAAACCTTGAAGTTACTGACTAGGTTGTAACTCAGTAGTATCTACTATACTTGCCTCCAAAGCCCAGACACCTCTATAGACCACAGTACTCATACATCTCCCCTATTCCTTCAAGATTCTGGAGAGTGACACTTCTGTAAATGCCCATCTAGGGCTCTTCACTTATACCCATTGGGTATAATTCCCTCCAGAGAAAGCTGAACTGTCTTGGAAGAACTTAAAATAACTTAGGGAAACAGCTGAGGGCTGAGTTTAGAAATCAAGGCTCATATTTTTTATTTCTAATTATAGGGGAAATTTGAAAACACATATAGTGCACTCCATATGTTTGCAAATTCTTTTCGTCCATTTTTAGTATTTGTAGGCTATTTATGATTTTCAAAGCAAGCTAAATCAAACGGTGCCTGAAACAACCTCTTACTCTGAAAAGCAAGCAACATAAAGATAGATCTGCTGAGAAGACATTTCCACCTGCTGCAATTTAGACAAACAGCTGACTGTGTATTGAAGCAGTCCTTTGATTTTCACAGGGCAAAGCTGTTTCCAAGACCCCAAACTGAGGAACTGCCATGGGGCACACATGGAAATCACACACAGCTAATGCATCCCTCACTCTGAGCCAGTGGTCCATATCCATGGCTGCACATTAAAATCACCTGGGGAGCTTTTACAATTCCCAAAACCCAAGTTACAACAGACCTATTAAGTTGGATTCCCTGGAGTGGGACCCAGGCAACGGTGTTGTTTAAAGCTCTCTATGTGGTTATATTGTGTGGTCAAGGCTGAAAAGCCACTGCTTTAAACCAGCATCTTTTGATGAACTAGTTGCAAATAATTTCTCAAATAAATGTAAAATGTTCACTGCTGAATTGTAGGCTTTCAGTCTTTTTTTTTTTTTTTTTGAGACGGAGTCTCACTCTGTTGCCCAGGCTGGAGTGCAGTGGCCGGATCTCAGCTCACTGCAAGCTCCGCCTCCTGGGTTCACGCCATTCTCCTGCCTCAGCCTCCCGAGTAGCTGGGACTACAGGCACCCCCCACCTCGCCCGGCTAGTTTTTTTTTTTTTGTATTTTTTAGTAGAGATGGGGTTTCACCGTGTTAGCCAGGATGGTCTCCATCTCCTGACCTCGTGATCTGCCCGTCTCGGCCTCCCAAAGTGCTGGGATTACAGGCTTGAGCCACCGCGCCCGGCCTCGGCTTTCAGTCTTATCTGTGGTACCTACTTACTGTCTTTTTACAAACCAACCTCTGCTGCTTGTTTTGTTCCTGGTTCAACCCAGTTCCATGGGTATTGAGGGCATTTTATGTGCAGGAGAGTGTGGCAGGTGCCATGGCCTTGGTGAGCATCATTGTTGGGGAAGGACTTTGCTGGGAAAAAAAAATTGTATTATAAAAACTAAAAACCATGCCATTTACCAAACTGAGGCAAAAATACAAATATCTGGGTGGTCACCTGAGAGAACATGAATAGATACCTTGGAATTTTAATATCCGTCTGATGACACCATAAGTGAATGTATTCCACTTTTAAAAAAACTTCTGCTGTTATTCTCAGATATTGAGTTAGGATTTTTGTGTCAGCATGATGCTGGCTGGCCTCATCACTTGGGTTTGGAAGTGTTCTCTTCAATTTTTAAAAAGAGTTTGAAGACGATGGGTGTTCTCCATTAAAGGTTTGGTAGAATTCACCAGTGAAGCCAACAGGTTCAGGGCTGTTTGTTTTTGGTCAGGAGGTTTTTGATTACCCATTCAGTCCCCTTAATTATGGATCTATTCAGATTTTGTATTTCTTTGCAATTCAATATTTTGTGTCTCTAGGAATTTGCCCATTTTATCTAGGTTGTCCAGTTTGTTGGCATACGGTTGTTCATAGTGCAGTCTTATAACCCTTTTTATTTCTCTAGAATTGATAGTCATGTCCCCACTTTAATTTTGATTTTAGTAACTTGCTTCTTCTGTCCTTTTTTCTTAGTCAAACTAAAGGATTGTCAATTTTGTTAGTCTTCTTGAAGAACTGACTTTTGGGTTTGTTGATTTTCTTGTGTTTTTCTATTCTCCATTATTTATCTCTGCTCTAATCTTTACTATTTCCTCCTTCTGCTAACTTTGGATGTAGTTCTTTTTCTCATTTCTTAAGTTGTAAAGTTAGGGTGTTGATTTGAAATTTTTCTTCCTTTTTAATGTAATATAGCTATAAATGTCCCCCTTAGGATTGCTTTCGAAGTGTCTCAGAAGTTTTAGTATGCTGTTTTCATTTTCACTGGTCTCTAGTACCTTCTAATTTCCCTTGATTTCTTCTTTGACCTGTGGTTGTTTAAGAATGTATTGCTCAATTTTTAAATTTTCCTTCTATTATTGGTTTCTAACTTTGTCCTGTTGTGGTCAGGGAAGATACTATGTATGACAGCTATCTTTTTTTTTTTCTTTCCCCAACACAGGGTCTCACTCTCTGTCACCCAGGCTGTAGTGCAGTGGCCCCATCTCGGCTCACCACAACCTCCACCTCTCGGGTTCAAGCGATTCTCCTGCCTCAGCCTCCCAAGTAGCTGGGATTACAGGTGCATGCCACCACACCCAGCTAATTTTTGTATTTTCAGTAGAGACGGGATTTCACCATGTTTGCCAGGACGGTCTCGAACTCCTGACCTCATGATCTGCCTGCATTGGCCTCCCAAAGTGCTGGGATTACAGGTGTGAGCCACTGCCCCTGGCCTGATATCTGTCTTTTTAAGTCTATTGAGACTTAATCTGTGGTCCAACATATGCTCTATCCTGAAGTATGTTCCATGAGCACTTGAGAAAACTGTTCATTTTGTTGTTGTTGGGCAGAGTTTTCTGTATGTTTGTTAGGTCTGGTTGGTTTACGGTGTTTCATGTCTTCTATTTCCTTACTTATTTCTGCCTGATTATTCTGTCTGTTATTGGGTGGGATAGTGAAGTCTGCAATTGTAAAACTGCTTCTCCCTTCAGTCTGTCAATTTTTATTTCCTATATTTTGATGGTATATAATCAGGTATGTAAATGTTTATAATTGTTATTTCTTCTTCCTATATTGAACCTTTTGTTAGATAATATGCTTCTTTTTTTAATTTTTAAAATTTAAAGTCTATTTTGTCTGATATAGTATAGCTTTTCATGATTTCTTTTTTTTTTTTTTCCTATTTGCATGGAATACCATTTTCTATCTTTTCACTTTCAACCTATTTGGTTGGAGGGACTTCTGTCGTTTTGCTATTTGTTTTCTATTATGTTGGTGCAAAAGTAATTGCAGTTTTGCCATTACTTTTATTTTTATTTTATTTATTTTATTTTATTTTTTTGAGATGGAGTCTCCCTCTGCGATCTCAGCTCACTGCAACCTCCCCTCCCAGGTTTAAGTGATCTCCTGCCTCAGCCTCCTGACTAGCTAGGATTACAGGCGCCTGCCATCAACCCCGGCTAGTATTTGTTTGTTTGTTTGTTTGTTTGGATTTTTGGTTTTTTTTTTTTTTTTTTAGATGGAGTCTCGCTTTGTCACCAGGCTGGAGTGCAGTGGCACAATCTTGGCTTACTGCAACCTCCGCCTCCTGGGTTTTTTTTTTTTTTTTTTTAGATGGAGTCTCGCTTTGTCACCAGGCTGGAGTGCAGTGGCACAATCTTGGCTTACTGCAACCTCCGCCTCCTGGGTTCAAGGGATTCTCCTGCCTCAGCCTCCCAAGTAGCTGGGACTACAGGTGTGCGCCACTACGCCCAGCTAATTTTTGTATTTTCAGTAGAGACGGGGTTTCACCATGTTGGCAAGGATGGTCTCTATCTCTTGACCCAGTGATCCACCTGCCACGGCCTCCCAAAGCTTTAGGATTACAGGCGTGAGCCACTGTGTCCAGCAGCCAGGCTAGTTTTTGTATTTTTAGTAGAGATGGGGTTTTCCCATGGTGGCCAGCCTGGTCTTGAACCTCTGACCTCAGGTGATCCACCCTCCTCAACCTCCCAAAGTGCTGGGACTGCAGGCATGAGCACTGTGCCCAGCCTTTTGCTATTACTTTTAATATATGCCTGAGAGCATTGTGTCCCACATTTCCCGCATTCCTGTCTTCTTTTGTATTTAGCTGACTTTTTTTGTGGTGAAAATTTTAATTTCCTTCTCTTTTTTGTTGGTATATATAGTTATCTTTTTTGCAGGGTGGAGGGGTGGTTACCACCAAGGGGATCACATTTAACATCTGAGTCTGTTCATTTAATTATTG